>NC_064623.1:11561389-11866701 GCF_023898315.1 Schistocerca nitens | reverse complement strand
TACTTTTGAGAATGCAGTATATTTCTGTAAAACACTTGCTGGTGTCGATGGTCCAGCAATTAAAGTTGAATAACAGGGAAACAATAGATTCCAACAGCACATAATTAGTTATGAAGAACAACACAGCTCTCAAGATATTCACTTCTAAATGCGCTCTACGTCTTCACTGCAGAAGCCACAGAAATCTCACAAGTGCACAAGTCGGCACTCCAAAGTATTTCTATCTGCCGCGACCACGCGCAAACCGCCCCACACTCTCCAAGTCTCTGCCACGACCGAGCATCCATCGCGCCGTCACGTCCAGCACTTTCCTTGTCCTGTGCCGTACTGTCCAGAACTCCTCCCCCCCCCCCTCCAGTGTCCTCTCCATCTCCACTTCCATACAGCCTCTCCATTAACGAGTGCTGTGATTGGCAAGAGTGCTCCCACCATGTCTCCAAGCTGACGTACACTCGCAAACATACACTCCTGGAAATTGAAATAAGAACACCGTGAATTCATTGTCCCAGGAAGGGGAAACTTTATTGACACATTCCTGGGGTCAGATACATCACATGATCACACTGACAGAACCACAGGCACATAGACACAGGCAACAGAGCATGCACAATGTCGGCACTAGTACAGTGTATATCCACCTTTCGCAGCAATGCAGGCTGCTATTCTCCCATGGAGACGATCGTAGAGATGCTGGATGTAGTCCTGTGGAACGGCTTGCCATGCCATTTCCACCTGGCGCCTCAGTTGGACCAGCGTTCGTGCTGGACGTGCAGACCGCGTGAGACGACGCTTCATCCAGTCCCAAACATGCTCAATGGGGGACAGATCCGGAGATCTTGCTGGCCAGGGTAGTTGACTTACACCTTCTAGAGCACGTTGGGTGGCACGGGATACATGCGGACGTGCATTGTCCTGTTGGAACAGCAAGTTCCCTTGCCGGTCTAGGAATGGTAGAACGATGGGTTCGATGACGGTTTGGATGTACCGTGCACTATTCAGTGTCCCCTCGACGATCACCAGTGGTGTACGGCCAGTGTAGGAGATCGCTCCCCACACCATGATGCCGGGTGTTGGCCCTGTGTGCCTCGGTCGTATGCAGTCCTGATTGTGGCGCTCACCTGCACGGCGCCAAACACGCATACGACCATCATTGGCACCAAGGCAGAAGCGACTCTCATCGCTGAAGACGACACGTCTCCATTCGTCCCTCCATTCACGCCTGTCGCGACACCACTGGAGGCGGGCTGCACGATGTTGGGGCGTGAGCGGAAGACGGCCTAACGGTGTGCGGGACCGTAGCCCAGCTTCATGGAGACGGTTGCGAATGGTCCTCGCCGATACCCCAGGAGCAACAGTGTCCCTAATTTGCTGGGAAGTGGCGGTGCGGTCCCCTACGGCACTGCGTAGGATCCTACGGTCTTGGCGTGCATCCGTGCGTCGCTGCGGTCCGGTCCCAGGTCGACGGGCACGTGCACCTTCCGCCGACCACTGGCGACAACATCGATGTACTGTGGAGACCTCACGCCCCACGTGTTGAGCAATTCGGCGGTACGTCCACCCGGCCTCCCGCATGCCCACTATACGCCCTCGCTCAAAGTCCGTCAACTGCACATACGGTTCACGTCCACGCTGTCGCGGCATGCTACCAGTGTTAAAGACTGCGATGGAGCTCCGTGTGCCACGGCAAACTGGCTGACACTGACGGCGGCGGTGCACAAATGCTGCGCAGCTAGCGCCATTCGACGGCCAACACCGCGGTTCCTGGTGTGTCCGCTGTGCCGTGCGTGTGATCATTGCTTGTACAGCCCTCTCGCAGTGTCCGGAGCAAGTATGGTGGGTCTGACACACCGGTGTCAATGTGTTCTTTTTTCCATTTCCAGGAGTGTATTTAAACACATACGAAATACTGGATTTACATTTAAATACTTGAAATTATATAAATATTCCTACAGCTGGACCACAAACAAATTAAATAAATATATATCAAAGGAATAGCAACAAGGGGTAGGCCAGTAGCCTAATGTCTATGTGCTTTCTAAAACAAAGTAAATATTTAACCAATTTCTTCATGAATAGTATATATCAGACATAAACAAAGACATAGATGAATCAATATATTTATAAGCATGCTGCTATCGTTTTTTCGTGTAACTGGGGAGTACTTATGGCGAGACGCGATCGACGATAATCAGCCACTTTGACCTCCAATAACTCATGTACTATTCAAGTTACATGCCCTTACATGCCCGTAATTTATACCAATTTAGATTTACACTAATAGCTTTCTAAAGACACATCGATCGACGAAATGGGATGAAGCGTTTATACTTGGGAAATTCGTTGCTAGGTGTTACTTGTATAATTTATCATCAGATACTAAACGTTATTCGATTCCCGGCTGGGTCAGGCATTTTCTCTGTCTCGTGTTGACTGGGTGTTGTGTCATGTCCTTAGGTTGGTTAGGTTTAAGTAGTTCTAAGTTCTAGGGGACTGATGACCATAGATGTTACGTCCCATAGTGCTCAGAGTCATTTGAGTCAACTAAACTTTAAACTAATAAAGATACTCAAAATCTGATTACACCATCAGAATCGCCGTGCTAATAATGGTAATGTACTTGTTTGTTTTTGAGGTATCATGATTCATCTGGCTACTATTAGTTTCTATACGGACAGTGAAATGTCTGCCATTAAGGTTTCACAAAGTCCGCCATCTTTGGCACTTTCGGCATGTCTCCTTCATCAACACAGCGTCACCATGGAATTCCCAGCCACACGTCTGGACCATGCACTGCGGCTACTCCTCTTGTCTGACTAACGTTCGGCACAACGTGTTTGCTGCCGGATCCCGGCTGGCCGAGCAGCCCGTGCGGCCACGCCAACTCACATCTTAGAATATTTTCAGGGCGCCACAATTCGCCAGTTACCTCGCAAGTATGAAATGTGGTCTTCTCGGCACACTCTAGCCACCGAGCATCTCGGAATACTGTATTACCTAACGATTTCCGAAATGGAATGTCCCACGCTTGTAGCTCCAACTACCATTCCACATTCAAAGTCAGTTAATACTCGTCGTGTTGCTATTATCACGTAGGAAACCTTTCCACACGAACCACCTGAGTACAAACGACAGCTCCGCCAGTGCACCGCCCTTCTACACCCTGTGTACGCGTTATCACCACCATCTCTATATGTGCATATTGCTATCACGTGCCTTCTGTTACCTCAGCGTACACAGGGTGGCCAGAAACAGCCCATAAAATTTATAAGCCTGTTGCAGGAGAGGTTGTATTTAGAAATAACTGTTAAGAAAAAATTAGGTCCTTGGTGCCTTTTCCGAATTATTTAGCACTGAGGTTAGCCAGTCAGGTCGTCGGGCATGAAAATTCGAGCAGTCTGTCACAGGCGGTGTCACCAAATCTGTTCTTCGTTTGGTTTCCTCAAGCCGTAGAAAAGTAGTTTTTCTCACCTAGCTTAAATTTATATACTCCCGAAAAAGCCACATTTAAAATGGTAATGAGCATGTGAGCAAGTGGTAAGTCACGGAGGCACACGCGTCTGTGCATCACCGCATTTTACTCCTCGCTCTGTGACCTTCGTTGGCTGACTTATATCTGTGTGACTGACTCATCAGCGTACAGCCTAAACCACTAACACCAGAAACTTGAAATTTGGAGAGGGTACTGATCCTACACTACACGCATCGTTTACGAAGGAATATTTCGAAATCCTACCCCTGTTGTTGTTGTTGTTGTGGTCTTCAGTCCAAAGACTGGTTTTCTGCAGCTCTCCATGCTGCTCTATCCTGTGCAAGCTTCTTCATCTCCCAGTACCTACTGCAACCTACATCCTTCTGAATCTGTTTAGTGTATTCACCTCTTGGTCTCCCTCTACGATTTTTACCCTCCACCCTGCCCTCCAATACTAAACTGGTGATCCCTTTATGCCTCAGAACATGTCCTACCAACCGATCCCTTCTTCTAGTCAAGTTGTGCCACAAGCTCTTCTTCTCCCCAATCCTATTCAATACCTCCTCATTAGTTATGTGATCTACCCATCTAATCTTCAGCATTCTTCTGTAGCACCACATTTCGAAAGCTTCTATTCTCTTCTTGTCTAAACTATTTATCGTCCATCTTTCACTTCCATACATGGCTACACTCCATACAAATACTTTCAGAAACGACTTCCTGACACTTAAATCTATACTCGATGTTAACAAATTTCTCTTCTTCAGAAATGCTTTCCTTGCTATTGCCAGTCTACATTTTATATCCTCTGTACTTGCTCCCCAAATAGTGAAACACATTTATTACTTTAAGCATCTCATTTCCTAATCTAATTTCCGCAGCATCACCCGATTTAATTCGACTACATTCCATTATCCTCGTTTTGCTTTTGTTGATGTTCATCTTATATCCTCCTTTCAAGGCACTGTCCATTCCGTTCAACTGCTGTTCCGGATCCTTTGATGTCTCTGACAGAATTACATTGTCATCGGCGAACCTCAAAGTTTTTATTTCTTCTCCATGGATTTTAATTCCTACTCCGAATTTTTGTTTTGTTTCCTTTACTGCTTGCTCAATATACAGATTGAATAACGTCGGGGAGAGGCTACAACCCTGTCTCACTCCCTTCCCAACCACTCATTCCCTTTCATGCCCCTCGACTCTTATAACTGCCATCTGCTTTCTGTACAAATTCTAAATAGCCTTTCGCTCCCTGTATTTTACACCTGCCACCTTCAGAATTTGAAAGAGAGTATTCCAGTCAACATTATCAAAAGCTTTCTCTAAGTCTACAAATGCTAGAAACGTAGGTTTGCCTTTTCTTAATCTAGCTTCCAAGATAAGTCGTAAGGTCAGTATTGTCTCACGTGTTCCAGTATTTCTACGGAATACAAACTCATCTTCCCCGAGGTCGGCTTCTATCAGTTTTTCCATTCGTCTGTAAAGAGTTTGCGTTAGTATTTTGCAGCCGTGGCTTATTAAACTAATAGTTCAGTATTTTTTACATCTGTCAACACCTGCTTTCTTTGGGATTGGGATTATTATATTCTTCTTGAAGTCTGAGGGTATTTCGCCTGTCTCATACATCTTGCCCACTAGATGGTAGAGTTTCGTTAGGCCTGGCTCTCCCAAGGCCATCAGTAGTTCTAACGGAATGTTGTCTACTCCCGGAGCCTTGTTTCGACTCAGGTCTTTTAGTGCTCTGTCAAACTCTTCACGCAGTATCATATCTCCTATTTCTTCTTCGTCTACATTCTCTTCCATTTCCATAATATTGTCCTCAAGAATATCGCCCTTGTGTAGACGCTCTATATAATCCTTCGAACTTTCTGCTTTCCCTTCTTTGCTTAGAACTGGGCTTCCATCTGAGCTCTTGATATTCATGCAAGTGGTTCTCTTTTCTCCAAAGGTCTCTTTAATTTTCCTGTTGGAAGTATCTATCTTACCCCTAGTGATATGCGCCTCTACATCCTTACATTTGTCCTCTAGCCATCCCTGCTTAGCCATTTTGCACTTCCTGTCGATCTAATTTTTGAGACGTTTGTGTTCCTTTTTGCCTGCTTCATTTACTGATTTTTTTATATTTTCTCCTACCCCTAAGGGGATGAAATAGGGATGTAAGGTTTTTTGAAAGTATGTCTCTATCAAGGCAATTTAGAAGCTAGAACTCCGAAATTTCATATTTGGTTTCTTGTTCAGAATTAAATAAATTCGTGTTCAAGCATTTTTGAAGACTTAGCTCCTTTGGATGGGAAATTGTGAGTCAAAGTTCGTATTTTCGTTCTTTTTTTATTTTTTGGAACTAAATCATTATTAAAGAACTACTAAAGTATTTTTAAAGTTACATCCACGAAAAATGGTATTTCACTCCTCGATTACAAATAAAAAAGTCAGTGTTTCAGTGTTTCTGGAGATTCAACTCCTAAGTGAGTGAAATTGGGAATGAAATGTTTTATGAAAATATTTCACTGAGAAAGCATTTTTAAAGATACATTTTTGGATACTGATACAGGACAAGACTGAATAACTGACCCATCATCATCCAGATCAAACTGCGAAGGATATAAATTTGAAATTTGGAGAGGATGTGGATCTTATACTGAGAGGATCGTTTAAGAACGGATTGTTCGAAATTCCACTCAAGACAGCACACAGAATAAAACTTGATTTCGCCCACTTTTTACGCCTTCGGTAGTTAAATTTCCAAAAATGCTGAAACAAGTATTTTTTCTGACTGAGATACCAGTTACCAATTTTCGTAGCTCTAGCTTCAAAATTCCTTTAATAATATTTCCAAACATCCTTTCATCCCTTCTTCGGCCTCTTGGGAGTGGAATTCCGAACAATCTCTTCTTAAAAGACGCCTACAATACCCGTTCCAAGTCTCTAGTTTGTCCTTTGCTGTTTGGGCTGGGCGATGATGGGCAAGTGAACCAGTGTGACAGTATTTCACCACCTTAGGGGTTGAATTTTCTAAAATAGTGAAGTACTTATTTTTAAAGCTAAATCTCTGAAAACTGGTATTTCACTTTTCGGTTAGATGTAAAGAAAGATGTATTACGGGATGAAAATTTCTGTGAAAATGTCACCATAAAAACGCAAAAGGCATGATTAAGCAAAGTTTTGGACTTCAGCTGCCAGAATCGCTTTTTGGTCAGATACACAGTTTGAAATAACCATGCTTCTCTGGCTTTAATTAGCGTGAAACGCGTGGGTGTTTCAGTTTGTCAACAACATAAAAATTCCGTTAAAGAAAACAGAAAACAAAACTGTGCAGAGCATACAGTCTACTCGAGCAAAACAGTGAGAGCTAAGATAGTACTATATAAATGGGAAACGGCGCAACATACCGAATTTCTTGTTAACAATTGTTTCTCAGCACAACCTACTCTGCAATACCTTACCAGTTTCTCAGACTGTTTCTGACCACCCTGTACATATACTGTTGAGCCAAAACATTAATACTGTGTGGTTGATAGTGTGTTGCTTCTCCTTTCGAACGAAGAACAGCTGCGATTCTTTGTGGAACCGACAGATCCTTGGCAATCTTTCGGAGGTAGGTGACTCCAAAGCTCTACACACAGGTTATGCAGATCCCATACGTTACTTGCTGGCACCCGATAGCGTACCATATGTCGTCCATAAAGTTCAGAATACACACGTCTGGTGGCCGAGCTATCAATTTTAGTTTATTACCGTACTACTCAAAGTACTGTAGTACGACTCTGACCTCGTGACACGTATAGTTAACCTGCTGGAAGATCCATTGACCTCCGGGATGATATCTACGGTCGCAGGTTCGAATCCTGCCTCGGGCATGGATGTGTGTGATGTCCTTAGGTTAGTTAGGTTTAAGTAGTTCTAAGTAGTTCTAAGTTATAGGGGACTGATGACCACTGCAGTTAAGTCCCATAGTGCTCAGAGGCATTTGAACCATTTGATGATATCTAGCATGAAGAAGTGCAAGTGGTCCGCCATACTATTCTCGTACTCCACAGCCGTCAGAGTACCTTTGGTTACCACGACAGGTTCCCTGAAAGCTCATGGGGAGGTCCCCTGTACTGCAGTACCGCCCCCCACCAGCGCGCGACCTTGGTGCGGTGCACGTGGTTCTTGCAGCCAACCCTCTGGATATTTACTAACATGGTATCTGTTCTTTCGGACATGTCCGAAAGAACAATTACCATCAGTGACCAAGCAGCTCGCTAGAATGAATTTACAATGAAATGAACACCCTTAGCTGCTTACAGGCGTTGACATACGTCAACGGGAAGAGATGATAATGTGTGCCCCGACCGGGACTGGAATCCGGGGTCGCCTGCTTACATTGCAGCCGCTCTATCCATCTGAGCCAACGAGGACACAGAGGATAGCGCGACTGCAAGAATTTATCTCTGGTACGCCTCCCGCGAAACCCACATTCTCGACGTATTGTCCCACGCTACATTCGTAGTGGGCACTACGCTATCCTCTGTGTCCTCGGTGGCTCAGATGGATAGAGCGTCTGCCATGTAAGCAGGAGATCCCTGGTTCGAGTCCCGGTCGGGGAACACATCTTCATCTGTCCCCGATGACGTATGTAAACGCCTGTAAGCAGCTAAGGGTCTTCATTTCATTGTAATTTAACCCTCTGGATGACACGACCACTGACCTGGACTGACAAGAAATGTGTTCCATCCAACAAAGTGATACGATTCCGCTGATCTACAGTAAAGTCTCGATGATGCAGTGGCCGCTGAATTTTGAGTGCGAATTGCTGGGTCAACATGTGCACACTGACAAGCACCATGTTCAACAATTTCCACTAGACACTGTGCTCAGGAAAACTAATTGCTCCTGCGCCAACATTGTACACTGAGGTAAAAACTCATGGGATAGCGATAGGCACACGCGCAGAGGGCGGCACTGTCGTGGTCACAGGGTATGAAAGGAGAGTGAATTGGAGAAGTAGTTTTGAATACATTATGGGAGTGGCAGTGATCAATGTCTTACAAATATTTACTATTAAAAACAGTCTTGATCACGATTTATTTATCATGGTGACCAGTTTCGATCACTATTGTGGTCATCTTCAGACCTACAAGTTGTATACAAAGCTTTAATTAGAGGGCTACCATACAGTAAAGAAAATACATAAAATTATAAAGCTATAAAACGATGAATTACCATTGAGTAGGAACCTCTTTCTGTTGGAGAATCACTACTGGAGAAATGGAAAGAAGCCTGCTGCCTCATCTTTGGAACGGCGTCCAACTTCACCATGGCAGCCAGTGGTTCCAAATGGTTCACTAACAGGCCTTGAGAGGGCAACCCATGTACTGCCAAACCGAAGTTCATTTATGCTACATATTAAATATTTTTAACGCTTTTTAATTCTTGACAATGAACTTTTAACTAAGAAATTTTAAATTGTTATTCGACTAATAACTTATTGGTTAGTAATGACATCATGCCGTCAGAAGTGAGCGGAGCCTCCATTATATACAGTAAGACGTGCACTGGTTTCTCCAGTAGTGATTCTCCAACAGAAAGAGGTTCCTACTCAATGGTAATTCATCGTTTTATAGCTTTATAACTTTATGTATTTTCTTTAATGTATGTAGCCCTCTAATTCAAGCTTTGTATACAACTTGTAGGTCTGAAGATGACCACAATAGTGGTCGAAACCGGTCACCTTGATAAATAAATCGTTATCAAGACTGTTTTTAATAGTAAATGAATTAAAGAAGCTGTCATTTGTACTCAGGTGACTCGTGTGAAGAGGTTTCCGATGTGATTATAGCCGCACAAGAGGAATTGACAGACGCTGGACGGGGAATGGTAGTTGGAGCTAGATGCATTGAAGCATTCCATTTCGGAAATCGTTAGGGAATTCAATACTCCGAGATCCACAGGGTCAAGAGTGTGTCGACAATACCAAGTTTCAGGCATCACCTCTCACCATGGATAATCCAGTGGCCGACGGCGTCACATAACGACCGAGAGCAGCGGCGTTTCCGTAGAGTTGTCGGTGCTATCAGACAAGCAACACTGCCTGAAGTAACCACAAAAATCAATGTGGAACGTACGACGACTCTACCCTTTAGGCCAGTGCAGCGGAAATTGGAGTTAATCACTAACTGCAGCACACGACCGACTTTAGAGTCTTAGCTTTAGGCACGACGTCGCCTGTAGTGCCTCTCTTGGGCTCGTGACCGTATCGGTTGGACACTACACGATTAGAAAACCGTGGTCTGGTCAGTCCCAATTTCAGTTCATAAGAGTGGGTGCTAGCGCTCTAGTGTGGCGCGCACTCTACGAAGCCAAGGACCCATGTTGTCAACAAGGCAAGCTCGTGTTGGATCCTTAATGGTGTGGTCTGTGTTTACATGAATGGACTGTGTCCTCTGGTCCAGCTGAACCGATCACTGACTAGAAATGGTTATGAAACTTCCTGGCAGATTAAAACTGTGTGCCGCACCGAGACTCGAACTCGGGACCTTTGCCTTTCACGAGCAAGTGCTCTACCAACTGAGCTACCCTAGCATGACTCACTCCCGGTACTCACAGCTTTACTTCTGCCAGTATCTCGTCTCCTACTTTCCAAACTTAACAGAAGCTCTCCTGCGAACCTTCCAGAACTAGCACTCCTGAAAGAAAGGATATTGCGGAGACATGGCTTAGCCACAGCCTGGGGGATGTTTCCAGAATGAGATTTTCACTCTGCAGCGGAGTGTGCGCTGATATGAAACTTCCTGGCAGATTAAAACTGTGTGCCCGACCGAGACTCGAACTCGGGACCTTTGCCTTTCGCGGGCAAGTGCTCTACCATTGAGCTACCGAAGCACGACTGACCCCCCTCCTCACAGCCTTACATCCGCCACTACCTCGTCTCCTACCTTCCAAACTTCACAGAAGCTCTCCTGCGAACCTTGCAGAACTAGTACTTCCGAAAGAAAGGATGCAAGGTTGGCAGGAGAGCTTCTGTGAAGTTTGGAAGGTAGGAGACGAGGTACTGGCAGATATAAGGCTGTGAGGAAGGGGCGTGAGTCGTGCTTGGGTAGCTCAGACGGTAGAGCACTTGCCTGCGAAAAGCAAAGGTCTCGAGTTCTAGACTTGGTCCGGCTCACGGTTTTAATCTGGCAGGAACTTTCTTATCCTGATTTGGTGCTCATGCTCTAGGGTTTTTGTTTTGAGTATTTTGAGATGCATCTTTTACTGAAAATGTCTTCTGCTAGTCTAATGACTGTTTACATTTTGTGGCAAAGAACTTCATAAAAATGGTTTCTTGCCTAGTTTCTTGATCCGTTTTGTCTAACTATAGAAAAACTCCGTATTTTTCGATAGCTTATAAGATCTGAGTGTCAAACATATACTTCCCCTTTTGTAACGAGATTGGGCTACTTACTCTTTCTGCTGTTTCTTTAAGAATAGTTTTATTGCTGTTTGAATGTCCCAACACAGAATCACTGGTTCCTATGCATAAGCTGAGTAAACTGGTGTGACACCATTTCTTAGGAAATTGATTGATTGGTCTACTTTACGCTCTCATTTCTTCAAGTTTTCTATTATTTTTCTTATACACAGTTTGCAAGTAACGGCGACACTCCATCACCTTGTGTCATTCCTACTTGAATCTCAAATTTTCCCCAAAATTTTTCCTAAATTTTGCTCCACATTCTGCACAAGTTAGCGTGTTTGTAATAATTATATTCGTTTCGAACCCTCAACCTTGCTCACTGAGAATTTTGGGAGGATACTTACTGTCCGCGTAGTCGTGATCTTACTTAAAAGTTACAGTGGTGGAAACTTATAACTCATTATGAATTTTATGATTTTTGACGAATAAATTCAGAACAAACATATTCTGGGCAGTATGTGTTTGACCTAAAATCTGCTTGACATTTACCAAATTTGTGTTAATATTATGGTTGTATGTAGTCAAGGAGGTAATCACATTAGATAGTAAAAATATTCGAGCAGTTTTCCAGTTCACTGTTACGATTAAGTAATGTACATTGAAATGATCATAGTAATTAGCACTGACATAGTTTAAGAATTTTTTTTGTATAATTGAGTCATATAATAAGAGTGCTTAATTCATGTAAATCAAGTTTGCAAAGATAGATGTTTCAGGTTGAGACGAGGACAGTAGTGCTAGAAACAGATAAAAGTTCTATACAATATCACCAATATAAATTTGTATTGAACGTTATAGACAAGCATATCAAACTATACGGTTCGTCTGAAATGGAATGTAGGAATATTTTATCCTAATTTTGCGCAAGAAACATGAATGGAAAGCAACACAGGTTTCAATTTATTTGCGTTAGTTTATATAGTTTGCTGCATGGGAAAGTGTGTGAATCGAGAATTATTGCCCTCCTACTTCTCCTCAGACGATTCTGTTTCTTCAGTAACTTGTTTCTAAAACGCACTTAATACCAAGTAGTGAAGTTCTCTAGTGTCATAAGTTCCGTGGCCTTAGCCATCGATGGCTGCCCCGACAGTATCGATTATTTCACTGGGAATAAATGGTGGTTCTTACCGACAATAAATCTTACGAAGATTAGGCTTAATTCCTGGGAAGAAAATGAAAAGCGAAAATTGAATCAGGTGAAGATAAGCTATAAATAAATTTATGTAAAAGGTGACTAATGTGAAGAAAACAAGATACTTCAAGTTTTTCTTATGTTGTTTCAGTGTTTGTGTGAGTATGCTGAAAGGTAGGTGAGTAGCATTTCATAATTTCGGACATAATCGTGCATTCTATATTTTTTAAAAAATGTAAAACTTTGAACATAGCTGCTAAGGTTAGAAAGTGTGGGCACCTCAGTCTTGTTACAACCCTTGTTCACTCAAGTACGAGCAGCCCTTAGCGGCTCGCCATCTTATTTACAACTATTCATGACGTCGCCTTTGCGGCTTAGATTTTTTAAAATGTGACTTGTAAGTACTGCACCTCTTTCGAGTCAGTACAAACTTTAATTTTATTAATGTATTATATACCTAATATGTTTTAGAACAGTTAGTTTAACTCTGAAGACGACGCTCATAATAGCGTCGAAACCTGGTCAATTTTGACATAATATTTGCGACCGAGGGCTTATTTGTTCTAATATAATTTTTAAAAAATAACGAAGTTGTGAAATGATTTCAGTTTAACTAATCTGTTTCGATAATCTACAGGTGATTGTAGACGATGATACAGAAGGTAACCGTGTCATTTTGGATGAGCTGCTGAGCCAGACGCAAAGCGAACGCCGCCTCGTCATTGTGTCATCGAGGGAAGGCGACTGCTTCAGCGACGAGTACAGCTCATCTGACGTCAGTGACGATAGCTGGAACGAGCTCCTGGACGTCGAAGTGAGACTGAACGGCGACGGCTCCAGGTGCTGCCTCCGGGACCTGTTGGCGGGCGCCGACGCTGCCGAGTCGCTCAAGTCGCTCCTGGCCGGCGAGCCGGCGCTGCTGCTGGCTCTGGCGCGGCTGTCGCAGCCCCTGAGGATAGGCCGGGAGTTGGAAACGCTGCCCGCGCACTATGTGCCTAGGGAGGTGGTGGACCGGCGGCTCTTGACCGACGAGTTCTTCTCGTCTCTGGCCTGGATTACAGACTGCGAAAGACAGAAAGGGCAGCTCGAAGCCTCGGGCACTGTAAGTGGTGTAGTAATTGTGGAGGGGAGACCCGGAGTGGGAAAGTCAAAGATGCTGTCCCACGTGGGGAAGGAAATAAAAGGCAGGGTCCCTCAGTGCTGGCTGTTGCGAGTCAATCTGTCGGAGTTTTATGATGTTCTACGTAAGAGTGACAGTGGTGCAAGTGCCGTGCAAGGTATCTTGCAGAGGACGGTGTTTAACGAGGGGGAGCTGGGCAGGCTGGAGTACACGCTGCTCCGCCACAGCCTGGAGAAGTCCCCACGAGTCGTGTGTCTCGTGGACGGCTTCGACGAGGTGTGCCCAGATTACGTCGACAGGTCCCTCGAGGCGTTGGGTCTACTGGCACCGCGCCGGGGCAAGCTCTTCGTGACGACGAGGCCGGCAGCGTCGAACCTCTTGAAGTCTCGGACAGGTGCGTCGACACTCTCGCTGGAGCCATTCAGTCCCTCAGAGCTGGACAACTTCTTCAGACTCCATCCCTCGAGAGGGAACATCACACCCGTCGGTGCTCTCAACTGTTACACTAGAGATCTTCTGAGGCTACCGCTGTTTGCCGAAATGTTTGCAAGTCTACCACAGAAAGGTCAGACGTACGACATTGTGACTCTGTACGAAGCTTTCTTCCAAAATAAATTCAGAAGGTTCCACGAGGAGAAATGGGGTGACAACTTGTCTGCTCCAGGGAAGAAGAGAGAGGTGGAGGAGGCACAGAAGCGGCACGAGGATCAACTGATGCTGCTCGCAGTATCGAGCCTGTTGCGCCGCACAGACGCGAAGGCGAAGATGTCGTTCGACACGGATTCCCTCGTCAGAACCGGAATCGTGTACCGGTTTGCCGACGGGGAACCGGAATTCCTGCACAGGACGTTCGCCGAACACTTCCTGGCCCAGTGGTGCTTCGAGGACGGGGTGGGGAGTCGTGCGGACGTGTACCGCGAGGCCTACCTGGAGCGGAGGCTGGTCTTCTTCAGGGAGTCCTTCGACCGCAGGGCAGTGAGGGGCCGGCCGCCGCTGGAGGCGCTGGTGGGGGCGCTGCTGGACAACAGTGAGGGCGGGGCGCTGGAGCTGGTGGCCCGGGGCTTCGACCCCCTGCAGAGGGACGCCTGGCGGGCGCAGCGCGCTGCACCTGGCGGCCGCCCACGGCGCGCAGCGGCTGCTGTCCGCACTGCTGCGGTGCCGGGGGCTCAGGGAGGGCGCGCTCTCCGAGGGGGACGGCCTGCTGGGGTGGACGCCGGCGAGGTACGCCGCAGAGGGCGGCCACTCGCTCGCCGTCAGGGAGCTGCTCAGCGCGGGGGGGCGCGTCGGCGACCTGGGGGATCTGGTGGCCGCGCAGCACGACCCGGGGCTCCTGCAGCTCGTGTTCCACAGGGGCGGATACCTGGACCTCTACAGGCACGTCGTCGAGAACGACCAGCTACGTAGAGGCCAAGTTCCGAGCAACAGCCTCGTCGGACTAATGCAGGTAAACTGAAGTCCACCACACAAATGTTGTTGTTGAGGTCTTCAGTCCTGAGACTCGTTTGATGCAGCTCTCCATGCTACTCTATTCTGTGCAAGCTGCTTCATCTCCCAGTACGTACTGCAGGCTACGTCCTTCTGAATCTGCTTAGTGTATTCATCTCTTAGTCTCCTTCTACCATTTTTACCCTCCACGCTGCCCTCCAACACTAAACTGGTTATCCCTTGATGCCTGAGAACATGTCCCACCAACCGATCACTTCTTCTAGTCAAGTTGTGCCATAAACTCCTATTCTCCCCAATTCTACTCAATACCTCCTCATTAGTGATCCACACGAGTTTCAAAAGAAATCCGTTGGAATTCGATTACTCGATAAATAGTACAATTCTCAGGGCTGTCAATTCAACTAAGTACCTGGGTGTTAAAAGTACGAACAACTACAGTTGGAAAGACCACATAGATAATATTGTGGGGAAGGCGAGCCAAAGGTTCCGTTTCATTGGCAAGATACTTAGAAGATGCAACAAGTCCACTAAAGAGACAGCTTACACTACTCTCGTTTGTTAGAATATTGCTGTGTGGTGTGGGATCCTTACCAGGTGGGATTGACGGAGGACATAGAAAGGGTGCAAAAAAGGGCAGCTCGTTTTGTATTATCACGTAATAGGGGAGAGAGAGTGGCAGATATGATACGCGAGTTGGGATGGAAGTCATTAAAGCAAAGACGTTTTTCGTCGAGGCGAGATCTATTTACGAAATTTCAGTCACCAACTTTCTCTCCCGAATGCGAAAATATTTTGTTGAGCCCAACCTACATAGGTAGCTATGATCATCAAAATAAAATAAGAGAAATCAGAAAGGTTTAGGTGTTCGTTTTTCCCGCGCGCTGTTCAGGAGTGGAATGGTAGAGAGATAGTATGATTGTGATTCGATGAACCATCTGCCAAGCACTTAAATGTGAATTGCAGAGTAATCATGTAGATGTAGATGTAGATTAGTTATGTGATCTACCCATCTACTCGTCAGAATTTTTCTGTAACACCACATTTCGAAAACTTCTATTCACTTCTTGTCCAAACTATTTATTGTCCATGTTTCACTTCCATACATGGCTACACTCCATACAAATACTTTCAGAAACGACTTCCTGACACTTAAATCTATACTCGATGTTAACAAATTTCTCTTCTTCAGAAACGCTTTCCTTGCCATTGCCAGTCTACATTTTACATCCTCTCTACTTCGACCATCATCAGTTATTTTGCTCCTCAAACAGCAAAACTCCTTTACTACTTTAAGTGTCTCATTTCCTAATCTAATTCTCTCAGCATCACCCGAGTTACACACAAATGCAGTTGTAGCTAATTTGAAACTTGCTAGCAGATGGAAGCTGCACTGTGGCCGGGACTCCAACCCGGAAACTTTGCATTTTGCAGGTAAACAATTTACTGAGGAATGAGCTGACTCGCAGTCAGCCTTCTGTCAATACCTCTGACCTACTTTCCAAACCTCACTGAAGTTCCCTTGTATCACTTGGGCAAATTAGCGCCGCTGGAAGAAATGATATTTCAAAATTTTAAAGATGGCTGAAACAGCAACTGTTGAAACTCTTCACAGTAAATAACAGCCAAGCAGTTGCAGGATAAAGATCTATTAAAATTCTTGACCACAGGTTCGGTATATCTAAATATACCTTCAGCAGAAGTAAACTACACCTGAACAGGAAGACACTTTCATTAATAAAAACTTAGCATCGGAACTGAGAAAGAATTTCTTTTGTTTCCTTTATTGTTATTTAAACACCTTACATAAGGTGGGCTGGCAGCAGCATATTACGCTGCTCTTCAGCCTCAAGTTGACAAAGAAAATACAATGTAGACACGGAAGATACAGAACAAAGTGAGGGTCGAAAAACAGGAGACACAGGAACAAATAAAATGAAGCCGTTCACACTCGACGAAATAACACTAAAAACTGCTGGCACTGCACACAAACACTGACGACCGAGACGGTATAGGTGAACGATGGAGCGTGACGACGAAAAACACTGAACCACAAACACGATGGCACACACACGAAAAAATGATGGCAATGATCTCCAGCGCGCGAATGTCCACTGAGCGTGTGCGAGTCCGGGTACTTGCTAAGATGGGAGGAAGGTGGTGGGGGTGGGAGAGGGGAGAGCAGGGATGCCAATGGCAGGGGGAATGGGGGGAGGAATGAAGGGAGGAGGGGGTGGTGGAAGCCCGGGGGAGGAGGGGGGTAGGGAGGAGGGAGGGAAGGGGGAGAGAAGGGAGAGAGGGTGCCCATAGGAACAAACACAGGAAGGGGAGGGGGGATCAAAGTTGGTAGGAGGGGTAGATGGAGGGGAGGAGGGCATCATCAGGGAGGGGGAGCTGGCGGAAGCCACCTTGGGAGAGGGTAAGGAGGGTGGAGAGATGGAGAGATGGAGAGCAGGTGGGACGTGGAAATACAGGCGCGGCAGCGGACGGGGGCGGGAGAGGATGGGAGAGACAAGTGGGTGAGGGGGATCTGGTTTACGGGAGGTTTATAGGATCCGTATCCGTTCGAGGAGGAGGTGGGGGAACGGAATAAGATTGTACAGGATCTGCGTGGGGGAGGGGAGACGGATACGATAGGCGAGGTGGAGAGCATGGCGTTCTAGTATTTGAAGGGATTTGTTAAAGCTAGGAGGGGCGGAGATCCAGGCAGGATAGGGCGGATGAGGGATTTATATTTATGGAGGATGGTGGAGGGGTCAAGACCCCGTGTACAGCCTGAACCGAGAAAGAAAAAACACTATAGCTTAAGTAACTGAAAAATTACCCGAGTATTGCAAGCACAGAAGCTTTGAGTCACTTACTAAAATCACATCATGCAGTGGAGATACATAAAACAATTGTGCCAAAGGCGTCGTCAGTAGTTAAAACATCATCTCCATTTATGCAACATAATTATGGACAGAGGGTTGATGCGAACACTGCATAGCATCCTTACCTCGCCTGTGAACTAGCGTGAAGAGGGTGTGGAACCCCTAGGGCAGATAGTTTCACCGAGAGAGGGCACTTGCAGTATGCGCGACACACTCGCGCACATTAAAACCCATGCATACATACACATGCACATCAAAATTATTAAAATTTGTGCTAATTCAAACCTTCCGTCGTAATAAATAAAACATATCAGAACCATTTAAAAACATCTACGTAAAATAGAAATATGAAATTTTACCTGTGTCCTAGTGTCAAGCAGATAAAGCTTGCGCTACGGAACACATCTAACGAGAGAGGGCACTAGTGTTATGCGCGAGAATCTCGCGTAACTTAAAAGGCGAAATACATACTAGGGAAAACAACTAAATCTTTTAAGTAAACCGAAACCATCTATCGTTGTGAATAAAAACATAACAGAGTCATTTCACCACACATCGAAAGCCACAAACAGCAAACATAAAAAATACGTAAAATCCCAACAAAACAGGCAAAGCGCATGTCACCAGCATCAACAGGCAAGAAAACTAACTTTTAGTCAGCCAGACTATATTACATTAGAGCAAGGAGAGGTTTGAAACTATCTAAAAAAAAATTTGTTTCTAAGCTGCAGCTGTTCATTAAGAATAAAACTAGTTTTTTCAGACCGATGCTTGAAAATCTCTAATTCTTTGAGCAGGACCGTGAAGAAATGATATTATCGAGACGTCGCACAGTCCCATCCAAGAGATTGTTTCCAGAATGTGTTTTCACTCTGGAACGAAGTGTGCGTTGATACGAAACTTCATTTATTGAAGTACTATTATTCTCACGAGGCATGTGGGGGAGAAACTGGCTAGTTGAGAAACTACGAGGGCTTTTTGGAAACTAAGGTCCAATCGGTCGCGGAATGAAAACCACTGTGAAAATCAAAAACGTTTCATTTGCAACAGTTTGCTACATCTTCGAGCTACTTCTCAGCATAGTCGTCACTCCGACATAGACATTTATCGTGGCGTTGTTCCAACTTGCCAATATCCTTGCTGTGCGGGCCGTCTGGGTCTCTTTGTCACGGTTCGCACGGCTGCCCCCGTCGGAGGTTCGAGTCCTCCCTCGGGCATGAGGGTGTGTGTGTTTTTAGCGTAAGTTAGTTTGTTAGATTAATTAGTGTGTAAGCTTAGGGACCGATCAACTCAGCAGCAAATTTCCAATGTCCTCGTCATAGGACACAGCTGCCTGTGCTTTCCAGCAATTCTCTGGTCTACTGCTCGTTGTCTGTGCCAAAATGTTGTCTTCATAGCCAGCGGTTCATATGAGCACATGTGAACATCTGAGGGAGCCTAGTCCAGACTGTATGGTGGGTGATCAAATAATTCCTATCGGAAATGCTGGTCCCCGTTGCCCCTCCAGTGTGCAGCACAGGTCAGGAGCAAGAAAAGGCATGACAGGTACGTTGTGTGGGGTTGCATGAAATCAGGCTGAATGTCGCAGCGGCCACCTTTACCTTGTCAGGAGACACTACTGCTATAGGCGTCTTTATGTGCTCTTTGAATGGCCAGAAATGAAAAGAGCAATGTGACGCGATCGACATGCATACAAGAGACATTGCCCAACAGGTGTGCAAAGATTCACTGGATTTTTACTTTCGTTTGCACTTCGCGACCTGTTGGATCTTATTTTTCGATTAGCCTTCATACACCTGACGACGTGTAGGTAAGTGAGGCGGGTCATCCCTGTTCACTGGGTAAGGGCATGTCCATAAAAGGCAAAGATTCTGGGTTCGATGCCTGGTGCAGCTGCCAATTATGTCCCCCAAGACGTGTCAACACGGTGCACACACAATGAGAATTCTTTCACATAAATAATCTTTCTATTATACGTGTGTGAATGGTTCTACGCCCGTGCGATGAGCCCATATGCAGGCCATTTGGCAGCACTATAATACTGCAGTTTCCGTTTGCACTCTCCATCACAAATCCTGATACCGCAACAACTACTGTCGTTATGAAAAATTCCAATTTAAGTTCATAAGTAAGAAACTGTGGTCAGAATCGAGATCTACCGCTCTAGATGTCTTACATTACGAAAGCTCTGACTTCCTATTACATGTTGAATCTGTAACATTCCGTCGTCTTCAGGTCTTTTCCACATGTACACTAGACAACAAAAAAATGGACCACCACTGAGTGCAACCAACATAACGTAGCTGTGTCGCCTGTCCTCCAACGCTGAAACACTGTGGAGCACGGTAGTTTGACTGTACACAACGGTTACCTCCGGAGGCCACTAGAGAACAGTCAATCCACATGTAAACTAATACTGCGATGCAACACATATTAGAAAACACGTCATCAGGGATGAGACAGTTCTTAACGCTTGTAAATTAAGTTTCATTACAATAAATGACACTTAAGAAGTCTTGTCACATCATTAAATGTCTTGACGAGTTATTGTTCGTCGTCCAAATCTGAGCCCACTGTTAACCAAACATAGCTTGCTTGTCCGGTCGAGACTCGACTCGGCATAAAGAGTCGTAAAACATCGAGTTGTTCACCAATTTCAGTTCACAAGGCAGAATGTCCCGACCTACAACTAAACGACGATTCGTTTAGCACTGCACCGGAAACTCTACGAAGCTCATTTTGCCCTGAGAAGTATCCACGAAAGGTGTGGAATAAAGTGCAACAAACAAGTGAGAAACATCTTGAAGTAAAGCTGTGGTGATGGACTGGCAGTAGAACCGAGTACTCATATAAGTTGTTAACTAAACACAATGAGATCTCAGGCTGCACTGATTTAGGTTTATGGTGACCTTAAAACTATCACGGAAAACGCCCGGATAAGTCTTTCGAAAGGGCACAGACAGCTTCCTCCTACATTTTTACCAGTTCGAGATTCTGTTTCGCGTCTAATCTCGTTTTCGACAAGAAGTTGTGCTGTACTCCTCCTTCCTTTCTCTTAACCTCAATATGACTTCTGAATCCCAGTTTCGCATCAAGGTTAATTGGTCGTCACACTTGCAAATTATCGGATACACTGTCTCTCACCATAGTAGTAAATCGCAGAAACGTCCATCATCAACGCCAGTTTGTCTTCCAGAATATGGTTATTAATTTATCTCAAAGCGATCGTACTTGAAACGGTACAACTTCTCGATAGCACTCACTCCAGAAAGGGTACAGGTGTTTCGAATTGCCTCCACTGCTTTCACTCTTATTTGAACACAAGTAGAAGACACTGTCACAAATGTTAGACTTTACTCTGTTACAGACTCCATTTTCTAATGCATAAACGACGCTCCTCATAATGTCAAAAATGAGAAATATTAAAGTTCTCATGGCACGAGCTGTACTACAAACTTCAACAAAATATGACCATTGTTAACTGAGCTCCAGTCCGGAACCGCGCTGCTGCTACGGTCGCAGGTTCGAATCCTGCCTCGGGCATGGATGTGTGTGATGTCCTTAGGTTAGTTAGGTTTAACTAGTTCTAAGTCTAGGGGTGTGATGACCTCAGATGTTAAGTACCATAGTGCTTAAAGCCATTTGAACCATTAAATGAGCTTATAGCAACTTGCCATACAGAATCGCCACAGAGCATGCTGATACATAGTATTATGTCATACGCAACGTCACACAATGTTATATTTGCTAATTCGAGCGCAAAAAAGTCCGATCATATCTACATCTACTACATCTACATTTATACTTCGCAAGCCACCCACCGGTGTGTGGCGGAGGGCATTTTACGTGCCACTGTCATTACCTCCCTTTCCTGTTCCACTCAGGTATGGTTCGCGGAAAGAACGACTGCCAGAAAGCTTCCGTGCGCGCTCGAATCTCTCTAATTTTACATTCGTGATCTCCTCGGGAGGTATAAGTAGGGGGAAGCAATATAGTCGATACCTCATCCAGAAACGCACTCTCTCGAAACCTGGACAGCAAGCTACACCGCGATGCAGAGCGCCTCTCTTGAAGAGTCTGCCATCTGAGTTTGCTAAACATCTCCTAACGCTATCACGCTTACCAAATAACCCTGTGACGAAACGCGCCGCTCTTCTTTGGATCTTCTCTATCTCCTCTGTCAACCCGACCTGGTACGGATCCAACACTGGTGAGCTATACTCAAGTATAGGCCGAACGAGTGTTTTGTAAGCCACCTCCTTTGTTGATGGACTACAATTT
This sequence comes from Schistocerca nitens, assembly GCF_023898315.1. Lineage (NCBI taxonomy): Eukaryota > Metazoa > Arthropoda > Insecta > Orthoptera > Acrididae > Schistocerca > Schistocerca nitens. The sequence continues at coordinate 11,844,948 of NC_064623.1, read as the reverse complement.
CTGGGTGGACGTCGGTCTGTATCAAGCGACCATCGACTTATGGCGCTGAAATTGATCTTACCGTGACTGGCAGCCACAAGTCGTCTCACAAACATGTTTCCGCAAGATTTTTCTGTTAGTGGGTGGTCAGGAAATGAACCAGACTGTATCAGACCTTCCGATTCTCTTAGCAGACGGAACACGGCTTAAAAAAGTAAGGAAAAGTATGGGTTGATATCTCGGTTTTGCAGTATCACTGCATGAAGTTGGCTACTAGGCCATCAATAGGTTATTCACGACAGCAGCTCAAATGGCAGCCAACACTTCTCATACCGTGTGCTGCGTGCCCCAATATAACAAAAACATGATGGTAACACATGTCAAATTCCATGGTTGGTGGACAGTGGTTAGCTCGTAAAGATTAAGGTGTGGGCTCGATTCCAGCTCGGTGTAACAGATTTTAAGAGCCACAAACATACCCTCTTCACCTCCAGTAACGCCAAGTAAAGAACGCAGGACTCTGACACGGTTCCAAATCAACATACACTCCTCGAAATTGAAATAAGAACACCGTGAATTCATTGTCCCAGGAAGGGGAAACTTTATTGACACATTCCTGGGGTCAGATACATCACATGATCACACTGACAGAACCACAGGCACATAGACACAGGCAACAGAGCATGCACAATGTCGGCACTAGTACAGTGTATATCCACCTTTCGCAGCAATGCAGGCTGCTATTCTCCCATGGAGACGATCGTAGAGATGCTGGATGTAGTCCTGTGGAACGGCTTGCCATGCCATTTCCACCTGGCGCCTCAGTTGGACCAGCGTTCGTGCTGGACGTGCAGACCGCGTGGGACGACGCTTCATCCAGTCCCAAACATGCTCAATGGGGGACAGATCCGGAGATCTTTCTGGCCAGGGTAGTTGACTTACACCTTCTAGAGCACGTTGGGTGGCACGGGATACATGCGGACGTGCATTGTCCTGTTGGAACAGCAAGTTCCCTTGCCGGTCTAGGAATGGTAGAACGATGGGTTCGATGACGGTTTGGATGTACCGTGCACTATTCAGTGTCCCCTCGACGATCACCAGTGGTGTACGGCCAGTGTAGGAGATCGCTCCCCACACCATGATGCCGGGTGTTGGCCCTGTGTGCCTCGGTCGTATGCAGTCCTGATTGTGGCGCTCACCTGCACGGCGCCAAACACGCATACGACCATCATTGGCACCAAGGCAGAAGCGACTCTCATCGCTGAAGAAGACACGTCTCCATTCGTCCCTCCATTCACGCCTGTCGCGACACCACTGGAGGCGGGCTGCACGATGTTGGGGCGTGAGCGGAAGACGGCCTAATGGTGTGCGGGACCGTAGCCCAGCTTCATGGAGACGGTTGCGAATGGTCCTCGCCGATACCCCAGGAGCAACAGTGTCCCTAATTTGCTGGGAAGTGGCGGTGCGGTCCCCCACGGCACTGCGTAGGATCCTACGGTCTTGGCGTGCATCCGTGCGTCGCTGCGGTCCGGTCCGGTCCCAGGTCGACGGGCACGTGCACCTTCCGCCGACCACTGGCGACAACATCGATGTACTGTGGAGACCTCACGCCCCACGTGTTGAGCAATTCGGCGGTACGTCCACCCGGCCTCCCGCATGCCCACTATACGCCCTCGCTCAAAGTCCGTCAACTGCACATACGGTTCACGTCCACGCTGTCGCGGCATGCTAACAGTGTTAAAGACTGCGATGGAGCTCCGTATGCCACGGCAAACTGGCTGACACTGACGGCGGCGGTGCACAAATGCTGCGCAGCTAGCGCCATTCGACGGCCAACACCGCGGTTCCTGGTGTGTCCGCTGTGCCGTGCGTGTGATCATTGCTTGTACAGCCCTCTCGCAGTGTCCGGAGCAAGTATGGTGGGTCTGACACACCGGTGTCAATGTGTTCTTTTTTCCATTTCCAGGAGTGTATAACATGTTCATTCGCTACTGACTGGAACAGAGTTGGAGTAGTTTTGGCTGTCAGAGGCGGAAGTTTCTGCTTGCTGAAACTCTGTCTCTAGTAAGTTTTCTTACACTATTAATGTTATTTTAATGCAGGTTCCAATCGTCAAGTAAGGTCACAGGACCTTCATTTCTTATTTGAAGTGAGCATGAGATTTCGAAAATATTGTCACTGGACTGAGATTCGAATTCCGATCCCAATTTTTGTTTGGATTTGAAGCCTTCGAGATGATACTGTCCCATCCTTTCGTTGTTTCCTCACGATGCCAAACTCCTCCAGGTCTCTACGAATGGCGCCGTACTGGCTACTAGTGAAAGAGAATTTGGTAGCTGACACCTCTTCATGTGGTGTCAACAACGACGACATGTGCAGGGCTGGAGTCCCATTGCAGCACTGAACTATTCATTGCGTTACCTCCGCCGAACATGTGCACATCTCGCTACTGGTGAAAAAACAATAAATATTTCATGTGTATTCATAGCTGTAAGACAACAGCGAAAGGTACTGAGTTCGAATCCCCACCAGCGAGAAATCATTTGTATCGTTATTTCGGGTTCCAACATCACGCTATTGGTGAATATATTTAATGTCTGATATCTGATTGTGCTTAGTTAACAACTCTTATGGGTACTAGGTTCTACCGCCAGTCCATCACCACAACTTTACTTCATGGTGTTTCTCACTTGTGCTTTGCACTTCATTACATACTTTTCGTGGTTACTCCATCTACGTCCATACTCCGCAAGCCACCTGACGGTGTGTGGCGGAGGCTACCTTGAGTACCTCTATCGGTTCTCCCTTCTATTCCAGTCCCGTATTGTTCGAGGAAAGAAGGATTGTCGGTATGCCTCTGTGTGGGCTCTAGTATCTCTGATTTTATCCTCATGGTCTCTTCGCGAGATATACGTAGGAGGGAGAAATATACTGCTTGACTCCTCAGTGAAGGTATGTTCTCGAAACTTCAACAAAAGCCCGTACCGAGCTACTGAGCGTCTCTCCTGCAGTCTTCCACTGGAGTTTATCTATCATCTCCGTAACGCTTTCGCGATTACAAAATGATCCTGTAACGAAGCGCGCTGCTCTCCGTTGGATCTTCTCTATCTCTTCTATCAACCCTATCTGGGACGGATCCCGCACTGCTGAGCAGTATTCAAGCAGTGGGCGAACAAGCGTACTGTAACCTACTTCCTTTGTTTTCGGATTGCATTTCCTTAGCATTCTTACAATGAATCTCAGTCTGGCATCTGCTTTACCGACGATCAACTTTATATGATCATTCCATTTAAATCACTCCTAATGCCTACTCCCAGATAACATTTGGAGTTAACTGCTTCCAGTTGCTGACCTGCTATATTGTAGCTAAATGATAAGGGATCTTTCTTTCTATGTATTCGCAGCACATTACACTTGTCTACATTGAGATGCAACTGCCATACCCTGCACCATGCGTCTAGATTACCGTGCTTGGCCCTGGCCGGGTGTCAGTAGTGACCTGGCCAGATCCACACGCATATGAAGTGCTGGAGACGCGAAATTTAACCGACATGAAGAAGATGCTGTGATATGCAAATGATTAGCTTTTCAGAGCATTCACACAAGGTTGGCGCCGGTGGCGACACCTACAACGTGCTGACATGAGGAAAGTTTCCAACCGATTTCTCATACACAAACAGCAGTTGACCGGCGTCGCCTGGTGAAACGTTGTTGTGATGCCTCGTGTAAAGAGGAGAAATGCGTACCATCACGTTTCCGACTTTGATAAAGGTCGGATTGTAGCCTATCGCGGTTGCGGTTTATCGTATCGTGACATTGCAGCTCGCGCTGGTCGAGATCAAATGACTGTTATCAGAATATGGAATCGGTGGGTTCAGGAGGGTAATACGGAACGCCGTGCTGGATCCCAACGGCCTCGTACCACTAGCAGTCGAGATGACAGGCATCTTATCTGCATGGCTGTAACGGATCGTGCAGCCACGTCTCGATCCCTGAGTCAACAGATCGGGACGTTTGCAAGACAACAACCATCTGCACGAACAGTTCGACGACGTTTGCAGCAGCATGGACTATCAGCTCCGAGACCATGGCTACGGTTACCCTTGACGCTGCATCACAGACAGGAGCGCCTGCGATGGTGTACTCAACGACGAACCCGGTTGCACGAATGGCAAAACGTCATTTTTCTTTCGGATGAATCCTGGTTCTGTTTAGAGTTTCACGATGGTCGCATCCGTGTTTGGCGACATCGCGGTGAATGCACGTTGGAAGCATGTATTCGCCATCGCCATATTGGCGTATCACCCGGCGTGATGGTATGGGATGCCATTGGTCACACGTCTCGGTCACCTCTTGTTCGCCTTAACGGCACTTTGAACAGTGGACATTACATTTCAGATGTGTTACGACCCATGGCTCTACCCTTCATTCGATTCCTGCGAAACCCTACATTTCGGCAAGATAATGCACGACCGCATGTTGCAGGTCTTTACGGGCCTCTCTGGATACAGAAAATGTTCGACTGCTGCCCTGGCCAGCACATTCTCCAGATCTCTCACCAACTGAAAACGTCTGGTCAATGGTGGCCGAGCAACTGGCTCGTCACAATACGCCAGTCACTACTCTTGATCAACTGTGGTATCGTGTTGAAGCTGCATGGGCAGCTGTACCTGTACACCCCATCCAAGCTCTGTTTGACTCAATGCCAAGGCGTATCAAGGCCGTTATTACGGCCAGAGGTGGTTGTTCTGGGTACTGATTTCTCAGGATCTCTGCACCCAGATTGCGTGAAAATGTAATGACATGTCAGTTCTAGTATAATATATTTGTCCACTGAATACCCGTTTATCATCTGTATTTCTTCTTGGTGGAGCAATCTTAATGGCCAGTAGTGTAGTTCAAAATCTGATCGAGAGAGTAAATGTTAGCACATGATGAGAGGGTCATATTTTCCGAAGCAGAAGCTGATTCCGTTATTCGTTTAGAAGTGCAGATGTGGTGTTTGAGTCAAGTGATTAAATCACAGAGTAATTTAATGGTATACACTCTTGACAAAGCCAGCATGTGAACATACTGCGTCATTTAGGTATACCTGAGCTACAGCATCGAATATAAATACCCAGGTGAGCACTTTACTATAACGAGCATTGCGCTGTTTTGCATACAAATCCGCCGCACATTGGATATAAGGTCAATGGCTCACTAGATCACGAGTCTTGAAGTCCAAATTAATTTTCATTCTTAGAAAAAGTAGACGTATGAATCAGCTCAATAATTTGCTGTTTTGTTGTTAGTTGTAAATTGATAAAAAAAGGAACTCTGACATAGTTACATCTTTTGCAGTGTTCTGTATTCTTGAAGTATGCAGATAACCCGAGAAGGATGCCTAATCTTGTCAAAGACTTCTTCAAGCCAACACACATTGCGGTAAGTGTGACTATTGTTTACAATGACTGTTATTTAATCACTTTAGAGCTGTCGCACAAAGGCCTTATGATTGATATTGTTTGGCCAATACTATCTTGTTGGTATTCACGTCGTGGTTTCGTGCTATTGACATTGTAATGCGATTGTTCGTTGGTAGATGTTTGTTAAAAATTAACATGATTTGTTTGAGTAGAATTTAATTAAAGGTATTTGATACTTAAAAATATTCTAGTGTTCGCAGGGAGCAAAATTTCAGTTTCTTACCTTAGCTTCAGTTTTATCTGATTTACAATAAAATATCAACACAACAAAACATTTTGTGTTCGCTCATATTACAAAAGATATTGATAACGTCGAATTAATAAATGAAATGTAATATCTGGAAAGAGAGGGCTCCATAAATAAAGCACGTAACGTAAAATAGAAAATTAAATATGGTTCTAAAAACGAAAATGAAAAGTTTTGTGCCCTGTGCGCTGCTATAGAGAGGAAGTCTGTCTACGGAAGAACCAAACAGGGGCATTCATCGATCACTTATACCCATGTTGAACATGTGTACGTGAAACATGGGCCATTACCAATAATGGAAAGCAAAATAGTAGGCAAAAAGTTGTAGATGCAGTGAAGGGTCATCTAAGTAAAGGATGGCGTATTCAATGTACACGTGGTAGTGCTGACGTAATTAAAAAACTGTCTTATAGTGAAGGTAAAAGCTAGAGAGATTAATAAGGTTACAGGGATATGGAATGACCAGTATTGTGGTAAAACAATTCTCAGACCAAACAGAACCGTAAGGACACACGTGAAATTCAATGTGGAAAGGACGTAACATTTTTGAAAACTATAAAATGGAAATAGTCTACCAAAACACTATCGTGTTAGCTGCTGAGGGCTTGTGCAGATAATAATAATAATAATAATAATAATAATAATAATAATAATAACCAAACATTCAACACAAACCAAAAGAAATTTTACCAGACAATAGATAACACACACATTAAAATAGACAATCCACCAAACATAACAGACACACAACACTTCTGGAGCAACATATGGTCAAACCCAGTACAGCATAACAGGCATGCACGGTGGATACAAGCAGAAACAGATACGTACAAGATGATACCACAAATGCCTGAAGTGATAATTTTGCAACATGAAGTCACCCAAACAATTAATTCTACTCACAATTGGAAAGCCCCTGGAAAAGATAAAATAGCAAATTTCTGGCTAAAGAAATTCACCTCAACACATTCACATCTAACTAAATTATTTAACAGTTACATTGCAGACCCATACACATTCCCTGATACACTTACACATGGAATAACTTATCTGAAACCTAAAGATCAAGCAGACACAGCAAACCCAGCTAAATATCGCCCCATAACATGCCTACCAACAATATACAAAATATTAACTTCAGTCATTACACAGAAATTAATGACACATACAACACAGAACAAAATTATAAATGAAGAACAAAAAGGCTGTTGCAAAGGAGCACGAGGATGTAAAGAGCAACTGATAATAGATGCAGAGGTGACATATCAAGCTAAAACTATGCATACATTGATTACCAAAAAGCTTTTGATTGTGTACCCCACTCATGGTTACTACAAATATTGGAAATATACAAAGTAGATCCTAAATTGATACAGTTCCTAAACATAGTAATGAAAAATTGGAAAACCACCCTCAATATCCAAAGAAATTCAAATAATATCATATCACAGCCAATACAGATTAAGCGTGGAATATACCAAGGAGACTCATTAAGTCCTTTCTGGTTCTGCCTTGCTCTGAACCCACTATCCAACATGCTAAATAATACAAATTATGGATAGAATATTACTGGAACATACCCACACAAAATCACACATATGCTATACATTGATGATCTAAAACTACTGGCAGCAACAAATCAACAACTCAACCAATTACTAAAGATAACAGAAGTATTCAGCAATGATATAAATATGGCTTTTGGAACAGACAAATGTAAAGAAAATAGCATAGTCAAGGGAAAACACACTAAACAAGAAGATTACATATTGGATAACCACAGCGACTGCGTAGAAGCGATGGAAAAAATAGATGCCTATAAATATCTAGGATACAGACAAAAAATAGGAATAGATAATACAAATATTAAAGAAGAACTAGAAGAAAAATATAGACAAAGACTAACAAAAATACTGAAAACAGAATTGACAGCAAGAAACAAGACAAAAGCTATAAATACTTATGCTATACCAATATTGACCTACTCATTTGGAGTAGTGAAATGGAGTAACACATACCTAGAAGCACTCAATACACTTACACGATCACAATGCCACAAATATAGAATACATCACATACATTCAGCAACTGAAAGATTCACATTAAGCAGAAAGGAAGGAGGAAGGGGATTCATCGACATAAAAAACCTACATTATGGACAGGTAGACAATTTAAGAAAATTCTTTATAGAAAAAGCAGAAATTAGCAAAATACACAAAGCAATCACTCATATAAATACATCGGCTACACCACTGCAATTTCATAACCACTTCTACAACCCTTTATATCACATAACCTCAACAGATACGAAGAAAGTAAATTGGAAAAAGAAAACACTACATGGCAAGCACCCGTATCATCTAACACAGCCACACATCGATCAAGACGCATCCAACACATGGCTAAGAAAAGGCAATATATACAGTGAGATGGAAGGATTCATGATTGCAATACAGGATCAAACAATAAACACCAGATATTACAGCAAGCATATTATTAAAGATCCCAATACCACAACAGATAAATGCAGACTTTGCAAACAACAAATAGAAACAGTAGATCACATCACAAGTGGATGTACAATACTAGCAAATACAGAATACCCCAGAAGACATGACAATGTAGCAAAAATAATACATCAACAGCTTGCCTTACAACATAAACCTATAAAACAACATGTTCCCACATACAAGTATGCACCACAAAATGTACTGGAGAACGATGAACACAAATTATACTGGAACAGAACCATTATAACGGATAAAACAACACCACATAACAAACCTGACATCATACTCACCAATAAAAAGAAGAAATTAACACAACTAATCGAAATATCCATACCCAATACAACAAATATACAAAAGAAAACAGGAGAAAAAATTGAAAAATACATCCAACTGGCTGAGGTAGTCAAGGACGTGTGGCATCAGGATAAAGTTGACATTATACCAATTATACTATCAACTACAGGAGTCATACCACACAATATCCACCAGTACATCAATGCAATACAGCTACATCCAAACTTATATATACAACTACAGAAATCTGTAATTATTGACACTTGTTCAGTTACCCGAAAGTTCCTAAATGCAATGTAACATATACCGTACAGTTAAAAGGAAGTCACGCTTGATCAAGGTCCGCGTCACCTTCCATTTTTAACCAGACATAACGTCTGAGACAAGAAAGAAATAATAATAATAATGTGATAAAGGTGACAGTAGTAATATTATCGGTCTTTCTGACCATCCTGTAAGAGTGCAAAGCTCATTAGCGCACCGTCACAAATCCCCATACGACAAGAATAACTACTGTCATCACATAAATATGCATTACGTATTTTATCCAAAATGGGCGCAGTTGAACTCCGTGACAGGTCTTTTATAGGGTCTAGAATAATATCCACTACCGTCACAATAGAAGGTGATTTTATTTAACACACGACCGGTTTAGCATTGGAGGGCAGCGTGGAGGGTAAAAATCGAAGAGGGAGACCAAGAGATGAATACACTAAGCAGATTCAGAAGGATGTAGGTTGCAGTAGGTACTGGGAGATGAAGAAGCTTGCACAGGATAGAGTAGCATGGAGAGCTGCATCAAACCAGTCTCAGGACTGAAGACCACAACAACAACAACGACCGGTTTCGGGCTTCCGACCATCTTGAGGTTGTTTACATTCAGATGCATGTTTCCATACTCGGTGTTGCAGATCAATAAAGCTGGTGTACCCATATTGTTTTCACATTTATCAAATTTTTGTACAAAAATATTCGTTTTTTTTACACATGTACTGTATATTAGTAACCATGCCGATTATTGGTGCTTCCATTTTATGTGTCTGATAAAATACTTCCACTTCAGATGTTTGTAAGTTCAGACACATATGCACCCATAACGTGTCTACGTTTGAAAGCTGGGCAGAAGCCTGAAACCGGTGTTGCGTTAAATAAAATTGCCTTGCGTTGTGACTCGTAGCGGCTACAACCTAATACGCATTATCGTAGCCAGTGGGTGAAGCCATCGCTACCTGTCATCAAATCCGAATCCAGAGAGTCGAAAAAGAAGCACAACCGATCATGAATACTCGCTAATTGCCTACTTGTTGCGAGTACACTGCAGTGGCTTTAAGACTCAGTCTTCACATTCGTCTGTCCATGAGAATCATAGCAATTAGCGCCACTTAACCTCTCTCTAGCCCAAGTATACGACTCGTAGAATGGGAATCTAGTCGAAACTGACCTTAGAAGCCGAAATATATGACGCTAAGGGGATGAAATGTAACATGCTCAGAGGGAAGGGGGAGGGGGAGGGAGGATGTAATTTACTTTGAGCATAGGTACGTCGGAGGGAAAGAGAGTTAAGCGATTCGATCACCAGTAATGTAGGTAAAATTGACATAGCAGGAAACAACAAGAGTAATAAATGTCCAACGTACGCTATTACACGTAACTCGTTGGGCAGCAGCTGGAGCACTACGCTGGTCATACAAACATCGCGAGATTAAATGCTACCAGCTGAGGTTGCGGTCACGTGACGCGGTAAGGGAAGTATATAAACTGCAGAGACTAATCATTCCAGGAACGATACGTGCTATTATTGGAGAAATCCGCTGACTCAAGATAAACGGTAGGCTGCTACGGCCCAAAGCCTGAGAACCAGCACCTCGGAAATATCGGAGCTGGTGTGGTCAAATTCTTCATTCGCGTAGCCATATTGTCGGCAGTTGCTTTACAATTCTTGATGGTATTTTTGTTCTGTCGTTGCAGTTACAAAAATGCGTAATTGTTTTCACAAGACGCGTTTCGCTTTATTGAGGTAAAGCATCATCATTGGACAGAGACACGGAAATGTAAATAGCATCGAATGTTGCGGAACATACTTCTGTCAGATTAGTAAGAAAGTCCCAGAATGTCAACAACGCTAACATAGTAAAATATTGTGTGTGACGAGATACACACCTACATCTTTAGACTCCAGAAACCACGACATCCATTTACGATAGTACATAGTCATGCAGTATTTCTCCCCTGTCTTTGTTATCATGTTATCTCACGAAGACTTACATGATTATTGCGTTATTAACTGACACTTAGCCGGCCCGAGAGGCCGCGCGGTTTGAGGCGCCATGTCACGGATTGCGCGGCCCCTCCCACCGGAGGTTCGAGTCCTCCCTCGGTGTGTGTGTTGTGCTTAGTATAAGTTAGTTTAAGTAGTTTGTAAGTCTAGGGACCGACGACCTCAGCAGTTTGGTCCTTTAGGAATTCATACACAGTTTTGAACTGACACTTAAAGGTAATGATTAAGCATTTCCTTATACAGGCGTAATAAGTAACATCTGTATTTTTGAGTAATCGTCCCAAAACTAAATGATTCCCACTAAACGTAAAAACAATAACCATCGCATTAATATTGAAGCTCACGGCGCTGGGGAAGTAGGGTTAACTCGTAAAAAAGCGCGAATATGTCACGATGTGTTGATTCAGGTGTCTCTGAAACAGCTAGATAAGTCCAAAAGCTATTTCCATAATTCTACGAAGGACACAGTCGCCTTTTTTGTGATAGGAAATTTTTCATTCTGGTTGCCAACTTCTACTCTACCATAATTTTGATATTAGACCACCATAGGTTGGAGACCGTTGCAGATTTAATTGACTCTCGTGAAGACTAATCTGGTATAAGTTTTTTTATTGTCTTTCGAACCATGTTGCTTTTATTGCGGCAGTGGGTAAGACCCTCACAAAAAACAGGATGGCCGTTTAGTAGATATGTTAGCCTACCTTCTTACAAAATTTGAACCGGTTCATACAAGTAACATGGAAGTACACATCTTCGTAATAGTGTAACAACTTAAATCACTTAATAAAAGCAAGTCTTCCGGTCCAGATTGTAAGCAAATGACGTTCCTTTCAGAGTATGTTAATCCAATAGCTCCATACTTAAGTCATATACCACCGCTCGCTCGATAAAAGATCCGGACCGAAAGATTGGAAAGTTGAACAGTCACACTAATGTTCAAGAAAGGCAATAGGAATGATCCACTGAATTACAGCTCATATCATTAACGTCAATTTGCAGCAGGATATTGGAACGTAAATTGTGTGTGCGCGTGTGTGGATTCCTAAGGGACCAAACTATTGAGGCCATCGGTCCCGAGACTTATGCACTAGTTATACTAACTTAAACTAACTTACGCTAAGAACGACACACACACACCCATGCCCGAGGGAGGACTCGAACCTCCGGCGGGAGGGGCCGCGCAGTCCGTGACAAGGCGCCTCAAACCCCGCGGCCACTCCGAGCGGCTAAACTGTGTTTAAACATTGCCAGCACAGGTTTAGAAACCATAATTCTTGTGAAATACAACTAGGTCTTCACTGGCACGACCTGTTGACTGCTATCGGCAAGGTATTTCATATCGATTCCGTATTTCTAGCTTTGCAGGTGACTTTTGACACCGTACCCCACCAGCAGCTTGGAATGAAGCGTCGTTATGGAATATCGTTTCAGTTATGCTACTGGATTCTTTTTATTTCCTATCAGACAGATGACAGTTCGTAGTAATTGACGGAAAGTCGTGGAGTAAAACAGAAGTGATTTATGGCGTTCCCCAAGGTAGTGTTATAGGCCCTGTGCTGGTCCCTATGTGTATAACTGCTTTAGGAGACAATTGAGCAACCGCCTTAGGTTGTTTGTAGATGACGCAATCGTTTATCGTCTAGTAAACTCATCAGAACGTCCAAACCAATTGCAAAATGATTTACATGAGATATCTCTACGGTGCGAAAATTGGCAGTTGGCCCTAAATAATGAAATGTGAGGTCATCCACATGAGTGCTAAAAGGAATACGTTCTGTTGCACAGTAAATCAGTCAAATCTGATTCAGCTAAATATCTAGGAACTGCAATTACGAACAACTTAAATTAGAAAATGTTTTGGGGAAGGCGAAGCAAAGAATGCGTTTCGCTGGCGGAGCATTTGGAAGATGAGACACATCTACTAAACAGGCTGCCTGCACTACGCTTATGCTTCCTCTTTTGGAGTACTGCTGCGCGATGTCGGATCCTTATCATGTAGGATGGCAGGACGTTTTGGATTTTCGAGAAATAGAGGAGAAAGTGTCATGGATATGATACAGAATTTGGGTGGAAATCATAAAGACAAAGGCGTTTATCGTTGCGACAGGATCGTTTCAGAGAATTTCAAACATCAACTTTCTCCTCCGAATGTGAAAATATTTTGTTGACGCCGACCTACACAGGAAGAAACGATCATCGTAATAAATTAAGGGGAATCAAAGCCCGTACGCCGTACGGAAACATGTAGGTGTTCCCTTTTCTCGCGCGCTGTTAGAGAGTGGAATAATAGAGAGCTAATGTGAATGTAGTCCGATGAACCCTCTGCCAGGCACTTCCGTGTGATTTCCAGAGAAGCAATGTAGATGTAAAGGTTGGAAACACGGAAGTGGTGCGCGTAAAAGAAAAGCTCGCAAAGAAACGTATCTTTTGCACGTAATATCCGAACGAAGATAGGTTTTTGATTGCGAGATTTCAGTTTTAACGCAAGAATGTATTTTTTTTTTGTTTTCTGGTTAACTTTAAACCACCTGCGCGCAGTCTATTCATCTAAGAACGAATTTTACTTGTGTGGTGTGCGTACTGTAAGACCTTCAGTACACACACCATCAGATTATTTGACTTGTCGCTCTTACGAAGTAGGCGAGTGTCAGCAATATGTCTCGTGGTCTTATCGTGGCGTGTGTATCTTCTGCCGTTAGGTCAGACGATAGCAATGCCACTTGCACGCTTACAAGGGGAGGCCGCCAATTGTGAAATTCAGATTCGATTCATACTGCGCATAATAAAAGCTCATGGCCAGAGGTGTAATGTGGCAAAGCACTAAGATGCACTTCTCAGCCGTTGTCGAGAAAATCGACAGTTAAAAGAAACCGTTGCGGTGAAATTTCTCTCTACGATTATTAACGTTCTCCAGCGTCGTGGCGCAGCGGTAAGCGCTCGGGTTCGTAATCCAAAGGTCGCCGAATCGAATCTCGCGCCATGCAAATTTTTTTTTTATAATTAGTTTTTTGTAATTCAAATATATATATATATATATATATATATATATATATATATATATATATATATATATATATATACACTATTAATGAATTGCTTATGCATGTTGGTAAAGGCGGATCGCTCTCCAATTGTACCGCCTCCATTTTTCCGTTTGTTTAATAGGATGTACCAAAGCTCTCCCGTCCGCACTGATTTTCGACGATGTTATAAGTTGCGCTAGGGACCGCATCTACCTTCTTTCGAAGTTAGCAGGCAACTACGCTAGTTATGCGGCGGCTCGTTTCGGCCCATTCAACGTCTGTTCTTCAAGTGTAACGGAGTTTATATTTCATACCTGCCACAGCAAATTTGTGTTCGTGGGGTGTCTATTCTAATTCGAACGTTTGACTTTACGCTATACGTATTCGTTTCGGAATATCGTTTCTACGTCTTCCGTTAACTATACGTGGTTAACATTATGAAGACAATTAATAACATTTGTGAAATACAACTTCGTTTACGGAAAACATAATGATGTTCGAAGTCGCCAGTTTTTCCACGACAAACGACTTTCAACAACTTATTATATGCATAATTGTTGCAACTGATTGCCGGGAATTATATATATATATATATATATATATATATATATATATATATATATATATTTGAACATTTGAATTACAAAAAACTAATACTAAAAAAAAAGGTTGCATGGCGCGAGATTCGATCCAGCGACCTCTGGATTACGAAGCCGAGCGCTTACCGCTGCACCACGACGCTGTGGAAAGTTATTAATCGTAGAGAGTATTTCACCGCAACGGTTTCTTTTAACTGTCGATTTTCTCGACAACGGCAGAGAAGTGCATCTTGGTGCTTTGCCACATTACACCTCTGGACATGAGCTTTTATTATGCGCAGTATGAATCGAATCTGAATTTCACAATTGGCGGCCTCCCCTTGTTAGAGTAGCAGATTGACGGTCACCAACTTTAAACAGACCTGATTAATTTTCACACACATTTATTAAAATAATAACAGGCATAAAAATTACTTAACTTGGTTGTGGATGCTATTTACAATTAACAATCTGAAGTTCCTTTGGTATTGGTACGTTAATCTTATTCTGACATATATCTCTGATACTTGACAAAAGTGTCTATACATTTATCTTCATGGCTATGTACAGGAATATGATAATCTTATTAGGCGCAGACTGATATTTGACTATAGACTGGTACAGACTAATGCAGACTGATGCAGACTGACTAATCGGAGGTCTGTACACTCGTTATAATACCTCACGCGTTCAGGTATCACTGCGCGAGTGTGATCCGCGAGGAGAAAAGGTTCTACGTTAGCAGCAATCTCATTGGCTGCGTTACATATTAATACGCGGATCGGCGGAAGCAGAATTTGGTCCGTCTCTATGGCAGCGCCATCTCGTAGTGTGGAGACGGACGAGCGCTGCGCCTGCGCTGTTGTCCTTAGCGGGGCGCGCTCTAGTGGGGAAGGTGTGTACACGCTGACTACGAGGAACTATGTGCACAACAACTTGCAACATTTATATCGAATATATCTGAGATGAGTTCACATGAGTGCTGTGCCCGTAATATTGACCACCTCGTGAAGCGAAGCACGCAGTGCGCTAGCTTTCCAGACAGGGACATGAATCAGACTGGGATCGATCTGTGCGGCAGCGTGCGCTGTCTAGGCAGTTTCGCACTCTCCTCTGGACAAAATGCTGGGCTTGTCCCGGAATTCGACTTCACAAAGTACAGCGCGCACGCACACAGGTAAGGTACGAGAACACACAGGACAAAGTTTACGGGATTCGAAAACAGATAGTGTACACGACTTCCCTCCACGAGGCTGCCTTGACGAATGTGACGTCGACAGGGGCATGTGCCCAGCTTCTACATTAAGTAATAAAATTTGCCAAGACCTGCAAAAGCGGACCCATAGTAGGTGGGAAACACGTTAGGGAAAAGAAAGTATTGTTATCAGCAGAATATAGGCCAACTGCAGCTCTACTTCGTAAGTCGTAGGCTCAGCAAAATTGCGATGCTTGAATTTAAGACGTTTGTAAATAGCTTCGCTGTGGCAGTGCTCCAAAGGGCTGTAACTGCGACCTCACAAACTGCGGACGTACGGTACGGATTGTTATACTTGCTTATGACGCTTTGTCTTTCACACTTTTCGTTAACGAAAGTATCAGTAATAGACACACATTATTAAGTTCGCAATTATTACTTTTACCAATTACGTATGAAATGTACTGCATTTCCGAATGTGGACAACTGTTGTTGTTGTTGTGGTTTTCAGTCCTGAGACTGGAATGATGCAGCTCTCCATGCTACTCTATCCTGCGCAAGCTTCTTCATCTCCCTGTACCTACTGCAACCTACATCTTTCTTAATCTGCTTGGTGTATTCATCTCTTGGTCTCCCTCTACGATTTGTACCCTCCACGCTGCCCTCCAATACTAAATTGGTGATCCCTTGATGCCTCAGAATATGTCCTATCAACCGATCCCTTCTTCTAGTCAAGTTGTGCCACAAACTCTTCTCCCCAATTCTATTCAATACCTCCTCATTAGTTATGTGATCTACCCATGTAATCTTCAGCATTCTTCTGTAGCACTACATTTCGAAAGCTTCTATTCTCTTCTTGTCCAAACTATTTATCGTCCATGTTTCATTTCCATACATGGCTACACTCCATACAAATACTTTCAGAAACGACTTCCTGACACTTAAATCTATACTCGATGTTAACAAATTTCTCTTCTTGAGAAACGCTTTCCTTGCCACTGCCAGTCTACATTTTATATCGTCTCTACTTCGACCGTCATCAGTTATTTTGCTCCCCAAATAGCAAAACTCCTTTACTACTTTAAGTGTCTCATTTCCTAATCTAATACCCTCGGTATCACCCGACTTAATTCGACTACATTCCATTATCCTCGTTTTGCTTTTGTTGATGTTCATGTTATATCGTCCTTTCAAGACACTATCCATTCCGTTCAACTGCTCTTCCAAGTCCTGTGCTGTCTCTGACAGAATTACAATGTCATCGGCGAACCTCAAAGTTTTTATTTCTTCTCCATGGATTTTAATACCTACTCCGAATTTTTCTTTTGTTTCTTTCACTGTTATCAGCTGTAATGGTATGATGACAATGAGAATTTGCACAGGAGCCCGGATTTTCCTCTTATCGCGAGCGGTCGCGTTACCATTTCGCTACTCGAGCACAAGTCACGGTCAGACATAAACTTCCATACGTGTCAACCACGTATCTGCTACCTGTGAAAACTCCGGTTCCCGTCAGATCACCGAAGTTAAGCGCTGTCGGGCTGGGCTAGCACTTGGATGGATGACCATCTGGTCCGCCGAGTGCTGTTGGCAAGCGAAGTGCACTCAGCCGTTCTGAGTCAAACTGAGGAGCCACTTGATTGAGGACTAGCGGCGGGGATAGCGGTGTGCTGACCACACGCCCCTCCACATCCGCATCCAGTGACGCATGTGGGCTGAGGATGGAACGGCGGCCGGTCGGTACCGTTGGGCGTTCATGGTCTTTCCGGACGGAGTATAGTTTTTTTATGTTCCCGTACAGGAGAGACTTTAATTGAAAGTCGCTTGCCCGAACACAGATGGTTGACATACGGAAGTCTGGGCCTGGCCGCGAGTCTTCGGGTAGCCTAACGGTAAGGCGACCTGTCGCGGTAAGCGGGAAATCGGGCGTCAGGTCCTCGTCCGGCACAAATTCTCATTGTCGTCATTCCATTATACAGCTGGTAGTTGTCCACATTAACAACTACGAATACACTTTGTATGTTCCATAAGGACTCTGGTCGTCGCAGCCTGTTCCTTGGGACATGCATGCTTGTCTGAAGGGACATCTCATCGTACTTCTGAACAGTCACTGCAGTATCGTATTTAGCAAACATGGACAATAGCTTAACGCTCTCAGTCACGTTTTGCTGAAGCAGTACCTGATCGACATAGGACGCTAATAATTCGTTCAAAGTGTTGCAAGTGCGTGAAAAAGCTTTGTAACAAATACCAGATGGCGTGGAACAAGCTAGATTGTCCTCACGGATCTGAATACGAACTGTGTTATCAATTAGTCGTTGCGTAGATTTAATTAAAAATGCGTACCGTGAGGTAGCTATCTACTCATAAAATTTGTAACTTTTATCAATCTACACTGACCTAATATGGCATCGGGAGTGAAAGGATGTTACCTTACATGTGACTCAAAATAGTAATACGTTCGGAACTAACATTCAGTTATTTTATTTCGGTGTGTGTGTGTGTGTGTGTGTGTGTGTGGCTCTGAGCACTATGGGACTTAACATCTGTGGTCATCAGTCCCCTAGAACTACTTAAACCTAACTAACCTAAGGACATGACACACATCCATGCCCGAGGCAGGATTCGAACCTGCGACCGCAGCAGTCGCGCGGTTCCGGACTGAGCGCCTTAACCGCGAGACCGTGTGTGTGTGTGTGTGTGTGTGTGTGTGTGTGTGTGTGTGTGTGTGTGTGTGTGTGTGTGTGTGTGTGTGTGGAGGGGGGGGGGTGGAGATTGGCAGATTGGCAACAACTACTGTGTAAGGGTATTAACTACGTTGACAGTCTACAACTGCGGATCAAAATCTGTTATAGTGCAGTCGAGGGCGTGCGATCATTTGACTCAGGTAAAATTTACTTACTCATTCTACTGTTCTCCAGATGTCTAGCTCGAAACACAACTTAAATTTATTGTAATTTACGTAACAATGTGGCAATTTATATTCTAATGCTACCCTGTCCAGTGAAATATTGTAGGGATCGCGTAGTTCCATGTACTGGGTGATCAAAAAGTCAATATAAATTTGAAAACTTAACAAACCACGGATTAATGTAGATAGAGAGGTGAAAATTGACACACATGCTTGGAATGACATGGGGTTTTATTAGAACAAAAAAAAAAAAAAAACAACAAAGTTCACAAAATGTCCGACAGATGGTGCTGGACAGCAAAATGTCAGTGACTGCGCATGACAATGGTATATACAAGGAGTTGTAATGAGAGAGAAAAACTTCCCGCAAACTCTATCCTCCTCATCCGCTTATCTCACCCATCCTCTCCCACCCCCGCCTGCTGCCGCGCCTGTATTCCCACGTCCCACCTGGTCTCCATCTCTCCACCCTCCTTACCCTCTCCCAAGGTGGCTTCCGCCAGCTCCCCCTCCCTGATGATGTCCTCCTCCCCTCCATCTACCCCTCCTATCAACTTTGATCCTCCCCCCACTTCCTGTGTCCTTTCCTTTAGACATCCTCCCTCCCTCCCTTCTCTTTCCTTTTCCCCCGTCCCCTCCCTCCACCCCTCTTCCCCCGGGCTTCCCCTCCCCATTCCTCCCTTCCCCCTATCTCCCCTGCCCATGGCATCTGCTCTCCCCTCTCCCACCCCCCCCCCCTCCTCCTCTCTTGGCAGGTCCCCGGACTCGTACACGGTTAGTGAACATTCGCGCGCCGGAGATCAACGCCTCGTGTTCTGTGTGTGCCGTCGTTTTGTGCTTTAGTGGTTCAGTGTTATTCGTTTTGTGCACCTCCGTTCACGTGTGACAATTTTCGTCTCTGTCTGTGTCCCAGTGTCTGAACAATTTTATCTTGGACTCTACGCCCGTGAACGGCACCTTGTATTTTAAAAAAATGTTTGTCTCCGTTTATATGTCCACCATTTTTTTTCTCTAATTGTCTTCATTTGTAACTTTGTGTTTCTCTGCGGCCAAAGAGCGGCGTAGTATGCTGCTGCAGGCCTGCCTGTAAACAGGTTTCAAAATAACAATAAAGAAAAAAAAGGAGATAGAATCAGATGCGACAGCAGTCGCAGCATGTTGACGTTATCTGAAAAGGCGCTTCTAGTGAAGCTGTATTACCAGAATGGGGAATGTGATAGTTCAGCGTTACGATCCTACCGCCATAGGAAGGAGAGTACGTTGACAAATGCAGCTGTGGCGAGAATGATTTCGTAGTTCGAAGCCACGGGTTGTTTAGACGATAGACCCCGTAGTGGTCGACCGAGCACAAGGCGTAATGCTGCTGAGAGAGTTCAGGAAGAAATGGAGACTGTAGCGGGTTCGTCTATACACGGGGAAGTCAGCGCTCGTGCTGTCACACGTCGCACCGGCATTCCACTGTTTGGTTGACACTTAGGGGTCCCCTCCGATGCTATCCGTACAAAATCCATCGGCATCATGAACTGTTACCTGGCGATTTAGTGAAGCGGAAGGCATTTGCAGTGTGGGCGTTTCAAAAGATGGCGGAAGATGACGATTGGTTGAGTAACGTGTTGTGGAGCGACGAAGCTCATTTCACGCTCCGAGGGTCTGTCAACGCCCACAACTGCAGAATTTGGGCTACCGAAAATCCTAGAACTCTCGTGGAAACTCCATTCCACAACGAGAAAGTCACGGTATGGGTCGGATTCACCACATCTACCGTTATCGAGCCTTTTTTCTTCGAGGAAATGCGTGATTCTGGTTTAGTAACTACTACCGTGACGGGTGAGAAGTACGCCGATATGTTACAGAATCGCATCATCCCCAGCCTGGCTGATAAACACCTGCTGGAACGTACGAGGTTCATGCAGGATGGCGCTCCACCCCATATTGCTAGACGCGTGAAAGATCTCTTGCACGCGTCGTTTGGTGATGATCGCGTGCTCAGCCGCCACTTTCGTCATGCTTGGCCTCCCAGGTCCCCAGACCTCAGTCCGTGCGATTATTGGCTGTGGGGTTACCTGATGTCGCAAGTGTGTCGTGATCGACCGACATCTCTAGGGATGCTGAAAGACAACATCCGACGCCAATTCCTCATCATAACTCCGGACATGCTTTACAGTGCTATTCACAACATTATTCCTCGACTACAGCAATTGTTGAGGAATGATGGTGGACATATAGAGCATTTCCCGTAAAGAACATCATCTTTGTCTTAGTTTGTTATGTTAATTATTGCTACTCTGATCAGAAGAAGCGCCATCAGTCGGACATTTCTTGAACTTTTGTATTTTTTCGGTTCTAATAAAACCCGATGTCATTCCAAGCATGTGTGTCAATTTGTACCTCTCTATCTACATTATTCCGTGGTTTATTCAGTTTTCAAATTTATACTGACTTTTTGATCACCCGGTATTTGTACGCAATATCATTTAAAAGTTTTTACTGATGTACTGTGCGGAATTTAAAAAACTGAACATACATAAGAAAAATCTTTAATTCGCGGTTTTTAATTTTCTACTAGCATGCTTCAGTTTTGCAAGTAATCGGCTTGCACTTCCAACAAAGGAAGTGCCACCAGTTGGAACGGCTAAAAGTGAGTAGAAACGATTTCAGAATTCGGAAATGTGTGTGGTCTGCCACCCGCCAGGCTCATTCCTGTCAGACCACTTGTGTGCAGTCGGTGGTTGGTGATTAACGATTCTACAGACCACAAAAGGACAAGCCACTTAACGAACAATACCGTGTAACAGGCAACTGTCATGACCAGCAAAATCACAACAGTCGTAAAATTAGGTACTATTTGGAAAAAAATTTCTTTGCTCGTAGCAGTACGTGTTAACACATTAGGGAACAGGTACTGTGTGCCGCCTGACTTGAATGCAGCCCGCACAACACAGCTGTCGTGCAGGTCCTCTAAGCTCATTTCGGTATCGTCAATAACACTAGTTTTTCGGCTAGCTCTTGTGTTTTGAATAGAAAATGTTTCTCCGAATTATTAAACAATAATTTTTAATTCATGCAGAAAGTTACATATGTAATCTGGTGTGGCCCCATGTACCATTCGCACAAGTAGGACATACTTCACCAGCTTTCCTGGATTATAGGACCTAAACATTACGTGAACTCTCCACGGCATCATGACTTCACTAAATAATATCTTCTGGTGGGGTTTATATAAGGTCTGAAAACAATCCACAAAATTCTGGAGAAGCGGTTGAACTTCGTAGTGTCTGTATGCTGGATTGTCCTGTCGTGAATTGTCGGAAAAGTGTCAAGCATTCCATATCTGCTCCTATCGATTGTGGCTCATCAACTGTCTGACGGTGGGAGTTTGTCAAAGGTCTGCGATCCAGTACTCCTGATAACTATCCTTTCTAACTTATCCCATCACAAGTATGATTGCTAAATATCGATTCGTTTCAACAATTGAACTGTCAGTCCACTTTTGTGTCTTGAATGTTGCTTTACACTTATCTAAATTCTAACTGCGGTGTACGTCAGATTGTGTTACCAAAATATCAAATAATTCGCCACCACAAAAGCCAGGTACAACTTCTGGAACACCATATCGATCATCGAGAACAAATGTAAGACCTGGCAGAGCTCCAAAAGGCTCCAACTATGTGACTGGATTCTCTTTACTACAGCTATTGCTTGTAACCATTCGACGTAAACAAACGTCTACCTAATTATCACTACTAGCATCACTGTCACTCGCCGACACTCGTGGCTCTTCTCGCTGTTTAGTTGGCACACAGGTGCCAAACTCACTGCCACTTCTTTTTATTTTACACGTTTTGTTCCATACGACCAAATTGAGGAGCAAATCTCCAAGGTCATGGAACGTGTCAGTACATGAAATGAAACTCGCGCCCGCTACGGTCGCAGGTTCGAATCCTGCCTCGGGCATGGATGTGTGTCATGTCCTTAGGTTAGTTAGGTTTAAGTAGTTCTAAGTTCTAGGGGACTGATGACTTCAGATCTTAAGTCTCATAGTACTCAGAGCCATTTGAACAATTTTTTATGAACCCAAGAAAAGACAACACATAAGTTTATGTGAACGCAATGAACAATATAACATAGGAATCGGCTTAATTTTTCAAGAAACTCCTCGAAAGAATAGGAGTGGCCCATGAGGAAACTCTTCAGTTTAGATTTGAAATCTCGTGGATTACTTCTAAGGTTTTTGAATTCCGGTGGTAGCTTATTGAAAATGGATGCAGCAGTACACTGCACGACTTACTGCACAAGAGACAACGAAGCGAGATCCAAATGCAGACTGAATTTCTGCCTAGTTCTAACTGAGTGAAAGCTGCTAGTTCTTGGGAATAAGGTGATACAGTTAACGAGATACGACACTAAAGAATATGTACAGGGTGAAAAGTATTTAAACCGACAAACTCCGGGAGGTTGTAGGGGACATCAAAACAAATATTTTTCCCTAATGTCATTTTTTTCCTATGAGGAGTATTTAAACCGGTAGAGGAAGATTTCTCTGGTGACAAATTAATTAAACCCACAAAAAAGTCCAGAGGGGTCATATCTGGGGATCGAGCACCCCATGGTACAGAACCACCTCTGCCAATCCACGTTTCTGGGAACCGTCGGTCCAGGAATCGACGCACACGGCGACCGAAATGTGCCGGCGCCCCGTCATGTTGGAACCACATGCGTTGTCTTGTAGGGAGCGGGACGTCTTCCAGCAATTCTGGCAAAGCTCTGGCGAGAAAATTGTAATAGTGCCTGCCATTTAATGGCCTAGGTAGCAGATACGGCCCAATTAAACAGCCCCCAACAACACCGACCCACACATTAACGAAGAACCGCACTGATTGAAGGATCCCGCTCCACATGCAGCAATACAGCTTCCTCAAATTGCAGCGTTCTTACCGTGCGACGGCGTCCCTGTCCAGGTAATCTGCTAAATGACCCGGTCTCACGCAGACGTTGGTACACAGCAGCAAAGGTCGTATGATGCGGAATACGGCGATTAGGATATTATTGGTGAATAACCCGCTGTGCAGCTTGTCCGGTGTGGTGCGCTACGTAGTACACACCAACCATACCAGTGTACTCACTCCAGGTGTATCGCTCCATTAGTAAACAGAGACAATGCACTACTACACTGGTGGACAGCAGTTGTCCACAACTGAAGGGCGTAATACGGCCTCTAACAACTGAAGATCGTAATACGGCCTCCACCGGTTTAAATAATCCTCGTAGGAAAAAATGACATTAGGGAAAAATATTTGTTTTGATGTCCCCTACAACCTCCCAGAGTTTGTCGGTTTAAATACTTTTCACCCTGTATATTGAGAGGCCAATGTCAGAATACCGACTTTCATTAGTATTATCTTTTTTGTCATTCTCCGTATCACTTGGTACATCCGATAATGAATCTGCATATAAATCGTGAAAGATTCCATCGTCGCACAAAGCACGTTGCCTGCGGCGCGCCATCTTGTGCGTTGACTCCTGCTGCGTAAGGTCACCTCCGTATACACGCAGACTTAACAGCTATCACGATCGTACAAGTAGTAAAATATCCGAACCTAACACCTACACTCTTCCTACTCCATACCTCGCCAGAACATAATTCAAACTTTACCAACAGCGAGCACAAAAGTTCGCAAATGACGGCCTACAGGAAAATGCAGATTGCCGTGTCCCGGCCGCTGCGATGCGACGATCTCCTGGGACAGTCATCACAGTTTCCAAACCAGAAGCTGCTGTGTTGTACATTCCATTTTTCGTTGCAGAAATCCAAATTTGCAGTTTGTGTAAAGTGGCTTAAGCACAGAGGAACGGAGTGGTGTTCACGCGTGACAACGTCACACGTGTACGTCGTGCATCATATTCGTTCTGTCTCTGCTGCAGTAGTCGAATATAAACAGCCAAATGATCACTTTACTATCCGGATCATTGCGCTCTGTTTCCCACGCAGATGTGCATTTCATATAATTTCAGGGCCGCTGTGTCACGAGGTTTGGACTCAAAACGCAGTTCCATTGTTTAAAAAATGTTGCCATATGAAACAGCTGAGTAATTTGTTATTCTGTTTACTGCTAAATGTTTTTTCCTTGTTTATCATTAGTGAGATCGTAAAGAGCGACTCTGACAGAGGTACGTGTTTTGCAGTTTGCTGCATCCTTGATGGCTGCAAATGTGCCGAGAGACACCCTTGATCTCATCGCCGAAGAGGCCTTAAAGGCAAATCACATCGCGGTAAGTAAGACGATTCTTTACAATGAGTGTTACTTTAGCTGTGATGGAGGACCCACACTAAGGTCTTATGGCAGATACCTGTTTGACCAGGTGTATCACATTGTTATTCTGATCGGACTTCTACACTATTGATATTGTAACGTGATTGTTCATTGTGTCATGCCCATTGCCGGCCGGGTGGCCAGGCGGTTCTAGGCGCTTCAGTCTGCAACCGCGCGACCGCTACGGTCGCAGGTTCCAACCCTGCCTCGGGCATGGATGCGTGTGATGTCCTTAGGTTACTTAGGTTTAAGTAGTTCTAAGTTCTAGGGGACTGATGACCACAGCAGTTAAGTCCCATAGTGCTCAGAGCCATTTGAACCATTTGTCTTGCCTATGAAAAATTAAAGTGTTTGGTTTGAATAGAACTGTAAATATAACAACATAAATTTGACCTTTGAAAATATTCTAGTTTTAACGGGCAACCAAATTTCAGTTTCTTACTTTCACCTTCAACTTGTCTACAGTGAAATAACAGCAGCGTAACAAGATATCCTGCGCTCACTAATATTACCAAAGACACTGATCACTTTGAAAGCCAAAACCGAAACAGATAAATGAAATTTCATACCTGGAAACAGAGGGCTCCATAAATAAACCATGTAATGTAGAAGATAAAACTGAAATTAAGTTCGAAAACGAAACTGGACGTTTTATGCACTATGCGACATTATAAAGAGCAAATATATCCATAGGAAAACCAAAATGGGCATAGAATTAACATACGCATGTGAAACCAGGGACATGAGAGATGAGTATGTGCCAAGCAAGATCGTAAGAGATGGAAAAGAGCCACCGTGGTACAACAACTGAGTTAGAAAACTGCTACGGAAGCAAAGGGAACTTCACAGCAAACATAAACATAGCGAAAGCCTTGCAGACAAACAATAAAATTACACGAAGCGAAATGTAGTGTGAGGAGGGCTATGCGAGAGGCGTTCGATGAATTCGAAAGTAAAGTTCTATGTACTGACTTGGCAGAAAATCCTAAGAAATTTTGGTCTTATGTCAAAGCGGTAGGTGGATCAAAACAAAATGTCCAGACACTCTGTGACCAAAATGGTACTGAAACAGAGGATGACAGACGAAAAGCCGAAATACTAAATGTCTTTTTCCAAAACTGTTTCACAGAGGAAGACTGCACTGTAGTTCCTTCTCTAGATTGTCCCACAGATGACAAAATGGTAGATATCGAAATAGATGACAGAGGGATAGAAAAACAATTAAAATCGCTCACAGGAGGAAAGGCCGCTGGACCTGATGGGATACCAGTTCGGTTTTACACAGAGTACGCGAAGGAACTTGCCCCCTTCTTGCAGCGGTGTACCGTAGGTCTCTAGAAGAGCGTAGCGTTCCGAAGGATTGGAAAAGGACACAGAGCATCCCCGTTTTCAAGAAGGGACGTCGAACAGATGTGCAGATGTGCAGAACTATAGACCTATACCTCTAACGTCGATTAGTTGTAGAATTTTGGAATACGTATTATGTTCGAGTATAATGACTTTCCTGAAGAATAGAGATCTACTCTGTAGGAATCAGCACGGGTTTCGAAAAAGACGATCGTGTGAAACCCAGCTCGCGCTATTCGTCCACGAGACTCAGAAGGCCATAGACACGGGTTCCCAGGTAGATGCCGTGTTTCTTGACTTCCTCAAGGCGTTCGATACAGTTCCCCACAGTCGTTTAATGAACAAAGTAAGAGCATATGGACTATCAGACCAATTGTGTGATTGGATTGAAGAGTTCCTAGATAACAGAACGCAGCATGTCATTCTCAATGGAGAGAAGTGTTCCGAAGTAATTTCAGGTGTGCCGCAGGGGAGTGTCGCAGGACCGTTGCTATTCACAATATATATAAATGACCTTGTGGATGACATCGGAGGTTCATTGAGGCTTTTTTCGGATGATGCTGTGGTATATCGAGAAGTTGTAACAATGGAAAATTGTACTGAAATGCAGGAGGATCTGCAACGAATTGACGCATGGTGCAGGGAATGGCAATTGAATCCCAATGTAGACAAGTGTAATGTGCTGCGAATACATAGAAAGAAAGATCCCTTATCATTTAGCTACAATATAGCAGGTCAGCAACTGGAAGCAGTTAATTCCATAAATTATTTGGCAGTAGGCATTAGGAGTGATTTAAAATGGAATGACCATATAAAATTAATCGTCGGTAAAGCAGATGCCAGACTGATTCATCGGAAGAAACCTAACGAAATTCAATCCGAAAACAAAGGAAGTAGGTTACAGTACACTTGTTCATCCACTGCTTGAATACTGCTCACCGGTGTGGGATCCGTACCAGATAGGGTTGATAGAAGAGATAGAGAAGATCCAACGGAGAGCAGCGCGCTTCGTTAGAGGATCATTTAGTAATCGGGAAAGCGTTACGGAGATGATAGATAAACTCCAGTGGAAGACTCTGCAGGAGAGACGCTCAGTAGCTCGGTACGGGCTTTTGTTGAAGTTTCGAGAACATACCTTCACCGAGAAGACAAGCAGTATATTGCTCCCTCCTACGTATATCTCGCGAAGAGACCACGAGGATAAAATCAGAGAGATTAGAGCCCACACAGAGGCATACCGACAATCTTTCTTTCCACGAACAATAAGAGACTGGATTAGAAGGGAGAACCGATAGAGGTATTCGAAGTACCCTCCTCCACACACCGTCGGGTGGCTTGCCGAGAGTGGATGTAGATGGAGATGTAGATGAAGGATAATCGAAAGGAAAGTAGTAGGCAAAATATTGTAGATGCAGTGAAGCGTCATGCCAGTGGAGGATGGTGCTTTCGAGGAAAACGTGGAGGTATCTGACGGAATTACAAAACCTAGCATTGCAGCAAACATAAAAGCTAGAGAGATGAAGCTGACTGGTCGTTGAATGGGCATACAAGGAGACGGAAACAGACTGTAGTAAAAGAATACTCAGAACCAACAACACTGTGAGGACAGACAAGAAATACAGTTTTCCATGAGGTTGAAAAGGATGCAATATTTTCCAAAACTGTAAATTAGAAAGAGTCCGCCAGACCGTTGCTATATTAGCTGCTGCTGTTTTATACAGCTTATAATATTATAATTATATATATATATATATATATATATATATATATATATATATAATAGTAACAATAATAATAATGAGATCATAATAACTGTAATAGTAAGACTGATAATTTTTGCCGGTCTGTAGACTGTAATGGGCATGCATGCACTCACAAAGTCTCACTCATATAACAAGAAGCGAAGAACAGTTATTGTCATCCCACTGAAAATATGCCTTATCTTCGTCAATGTATGAAGTCCTTGTTAGCTTTCATTAAATGTGACTACAAATAGTCGAATAACAAGCACAACCGATCATGAATACTCACTGGTTGCCCACAATTTCAGGCTGCAATACTAAGGCTCCAAGAATTAATCTTTACGTATCAAGTGTTTGACTCAATTAATACATTAAACTACCCGTGGCAGTCAGAGTAACTTGCGCAATGTAAGCTATTTTTAGGTCATGTGTTTGAAGAGGACTCCGGTAAACTTACCTTAGAAGTAGAAATTCAGGAAATAAAGTAGATTAGGCATAATATTCCGAGTGAGTGGGGAAAGGCGGAAATTGTAGTTTATTTCAATCTTAGGTACGACGGAGGGCTAGAAAGGAGTACGCAGACTGATCTCCAATAAGTTTGGTAAAATTAATATATTACAAAATATGAAGAGAATGGGTGTCAGAGACAGCAAAGGACTTGGAAGAGCAGTTGAACGGACAAGACAGTGTCTTGAAAGGAGGATATAAGATGAACATCAACAAAAGCAAAACGAGGATAATGGAATGTAGTCAAATTAAATCGGGTGATGCTGAGGGAATTAGATTAGGAAATGAGACACTTAAAGTAGTAAAGGAGTTTTGCTATTTAGGGAGTAAAATAACTGTTGATGGTCGAAGTAGAGAGGATATAAAATGTAGACTGGCAATGGCAAGGAAATCGTTTCTGAAGAAGAGAAATTTGTTAACATCGAGTATAGATTTAAGTGTCAGGAAGTCGTTTCTGAAAGTATTTGTATGGAGTGTAGCCATGTATGGAAGTGAAACATGGACGATAACCAGTTTGTACAAGAAGAGAATAGAAGCTTTCGAAATGTGGTGCTACAGAAGAATGCTGAAGATAAGGTGGGTAGATCACGTAACTAATGAGGAGGTATTGAATAGGATTGGGGAGAAGAGAAGTTTGTGGCACAACTTGACTAGAAGAAGGGATCGGTTGGTAAGACATGTTTTGAGGCATCAAGGGATCACAAATTTAGCATTGGAGGGCAGCGTGGAGGGTGAAAATCGTAGAGGGAGACCAAGAGATCAATACACAAAGCAGATTCAGAAGGATGTATGTTGCAGTAGGTACTGGGAGATGAAGAAGCTTGCACAGGATAGAATAGCATGGAGAGCTGCATCAAACCAGTCTCAGGACTGAAGACCACAACAACAACAACATGGGTGTCCAACGTATGTCGTTCACTGAACACATGTGGTCAACAGCGGCAGCCAGACGCTGCTGTGACCTCTCAACACCGCCAGACTGAATGACGACTGCTAGTGTTAAGTCACCCGACGCGGTAAGGAAAGTGCTGAAAGCTTTCTGAAGATAGCTGCCACATGAAAACCACTGGCATTGACAAAAGATACATTCTGGTGCAAGAGAAAGTCACAACCGGTGAATCACGCTGTCTGCGGAATCTGGGAACGAGCAGACGAGTTATGAACTACGAAACCCTGAAAAAATTTTCTGGTTATTCTCCTGGTGTGTACCCTCTTCTGCATACTTATATGCCGTGGAGCTACATAAGACACCACCCATTCCGTCCAACTCATCTTGGTAATCCTTCGGCATATCTTTCAGAATTATTGATATCAGGAAAGCTTAAAGTTTTCGTTTCTTCTCCCTAAACTTTAATTCTCTTTTTGAATTTTCTCCTCGGATTCCTTTTCTACGTGCTCTCTGTACATAGAGAATAACATGGCAGTCAGTTTGTCTGCTCAACTACTGTCTGTTTCACCTTCATCTTGTCTCAGAACTTCAGTCTACATCTATTCCCCAGTTACGTTCTGCAACGATTATCTCGTGCTGTAATTTCACGAAAATGATGGTGTCCCTAAGGGTAAACCTTTTCACCAGTATGCAGGACTGGATACGCAGTGTGCCTCTTCGGCTAGTTTTGTGATCAGCCTTTACCTGCTTATGGTAGCGGGGATAAGCATTTTCCGAAGCTATGCCCCGTTCTCCTCAGGCCATGTTATCGGGCGATGGCGAGTTCCCTGTACCTCACTATGTCGCTATGTAGGTACGCGCTAGACCAACCAACAACACTTCCTGCCCTCTATCTGTCACTCTGCCATTCCGTGATAGCTTTTTCCTCTTCATGTCCACACACTTGGTCACCCCGCCCTGCTATAAAATCGTTCTACTGTTGGCTCAGTACTCTTAACAAGTCTTCTATATTTAGATGTACAAGTTCTCCATCCCTTTGAAGAGACTGTCCTTTTGTTTAGATGGTTCAAATATTTCTGTTTTTGGAGTAGTGACAAAATTCACAAGCTGTAGTGACCGCGTTGTCCAGGCTACTACCTGACCTTCTAGGAGTCGTAAAGCAACTAATCTAATTCGGCTAGAATATTCACTTGCCCTCTAACACAGTTATTTGCGACTGCTTGGAGACACTGTGACAGCTAGTGCTTTCAGCAGAATGGCTATCTTCCAAATTCCTGAGACATCATTAGCTCTTTCTCTCATATGGGAAAAATGAGGTACTACAAACTGAAAATTAGACTTGATGAAATATGTCATTATACAATCTAATTTCATAGTCTCTGCATGCATAAGATTCTACTTACATTGTGGTAATTTCAGGTCAACAAGTTAATTTTTTGATAAATGCCATAGTTACAAGTAATATTTTCCTATTTTTAAGGAAACACATATTGATATTCATTCTTTTCATGTTCCATAAATGAAATCAATTTTGAAAATGTTGACAAAGGTGCAAAAACATTCTCATATTTTGTTATACTTTCGAATTGGTGCTTACCTATCCTTGCTTACATACAGTTTATAAATTGAAAAGTTTTATGTGGCACAGGTTATTATCTGCTAGCTGCAAAAGTATTCTTTGTACTCAACATTACAGTGAAGCGCCAAAGAAACTGGTATAGCCATGCGTATTCAAATACGGAGGTATGTAAACTGGCAGAATAAGGCGCTGCGGTCGGCAACGCCTATATAAGACAAAAAGTGTCTGGCGCAGCTGTTGGATGGGTTACTGCACTGCACTTGCAGTTTATCAAGACTTAAGTGAGTTTAGTTTCAACGTGGTGTTATAGTCGGCGAACGAGCGATCGGACACAGCACCTCCGAGGTAGCGTGAAGTGGGGATTTTCCCGCACGACCATTTCACGAGTGTACCGTGAATAACCGCTGCGACCGGAAGAAGACCCTGCAAGAACGGGACCAACGACGACCGAAGAGAATCGTTCAACGTGACAGAAGTGCAACACTTCCGCAAACTGCTGCAGATTTCAATTCTGGGCCATCAGTAAGTGTCAGCGTGCGAACCATTCAACGAAACATCATCGATACTGGCTTTCGGAGCCGAAGGTCCGATCGTGTACCTTTGATGACTGCACGACAAAAGCCTTGGTGGCCGAGCGGTTCTAGGCGCTCAGTCCGGAACCGCGCGACTGCTACGGTCGCAGGTTCGAATCCTGCCTCAGGCATGGATGTGTGTGATGTCCTTAGGTTAGTTAGGGGTTTAAGTAGTTCTGAGTTCTAGGGGACTGATGACCACAGCTGTTAAGTCCCATAGTGCTGAGCGATTTTTTTTTTTTTTTTGCACGTCAAAAAGCTTTACGCCTCGCCTGGGCCCATCAACATCGACATTGCACTGCTGACGCGTGGAAACATGTTGCCTGGTCGGTAAAGTTGCGTTCCAAATTGTATCGAGTGGATGAACGTGTACGGGTATGGAGGTAACTTCATGGATCGATGCATGCTGAGTGTTAGGAGGGGACTGTTCAAACTGGTGGGGGCTCTGTAATGGGTGGGGTGTGTGCAGTTGGAGTGATATGGGACCTCTGATACGTCTACGTACGACTCTGACAGGTATCACGTACGTAGGAATCCTGTCTGATCACCTGCAACCATTCATGGCCATTGTGCATTCCGACGGACTTGGGCAATTCCAGCAGGACAATGCGACACCCTACACGTCCAGAGTTGCTACAGAGCGACTCCAGCATCACTCTTCTGAGTTTAAACACTTCCGGTGGCCACCAAACTCCCCAGACATGAACGTTATCGAGCATATCTGGGATACTCTGCAGCGTGCTGTTCAGAAGAGGTCTGCACGCCCTTTTACGGATTTATGGACAGCCCTGCAGGATTCACAGTGTCAGTTCCCTCCAGCACTACTGCATACATTAATCGAGTCCATGGGACGCCGTGTTGCGGCACTTCCGCAGGCTCGCGGGGGCCCTACATGGTATTAGTCAGGTGTACCAGTTTCTTCAGCTCTTCAGTGTACAAACTGTACTAAACAGTTGCATAGAGCCACACACCACCACTTTGTTGTTATTATGTTTTAAAGAGCAATGTTGTTTTTCAGGTGTGGAATTTACTTTCAAGAAGCAGCTCCAGAAAAGTAGAGGAAGAAATGGATCCCCGGGAGAATGACACAAATAATCTTGCAGGCCATTTACGAAAGCTTCACATCGGCGGAAAGCTGCAGATTGCGTCTGGAGAGGCGATCGAGCTGGAGGAGAGCAGCGGCAGCTGCAGCCTCAGCTGAGCCGCGGGAGCTGCAGACGGTGGCGCCGCACCCCAGGAGCGGGGAGCTGAGAAGGCGCCGCCAGGACCTGCGTCTCAGGTCGCCGGGGGTGGACAGGGGTGTGGCGGGTGGCAGGCAGTGCTCGTCACTACACTACTGGGCAGCGGTCGGAGGTTCGCGTAGGTGGGGAGCTAGGCGTGGGTGGGGGAGACGGGCCCGCCTGCCCTGCAGCCCGCCACACACTGCGCCCCCCCCCCCCCCTGCTCGTAGAGATCCATCCGGACCAGCTGGCTGAATGGGCAGCGGCTGGATGGCCCTGTGCTGGCCGCCTGGGAGAGGCCACGTGGGCAGCGTGAGACTGCAATGAAGGCTTTCACGACCGGATGGTACTGTTGTTGATAATTCTTCCGGGTTATAAGGCCGTGGTATATAGAATACTTCTATTCCTAACGTTTCGTCCAATACTACGTTGGACATCCTTAGAGGTATGGCTGGTCCTGCTGAGTCCTGCCGACTGCAAGACTCAACAGCACCAGCCATACCTCTGAGGATGTCCAACGTAGTATTGGACGAAACGTTAGGAATAGAAGTATTCCATGGACCACGGCCTTATAACCCGGAAGAATTATCAACAACAGTGTGATACTGCTTCTGGACGTCGACGGCGAGAACTCGGACTGCGACACACTCCGTGGGACCCCTGATACGGAAGCCGGAAGCTGCCACCGTGGACCGACGGCATCAGCTGTGGCGTGCACAACAACAGATTTGTACTTTAAGCAAAGTGTTACTCTTCATCTCAACTATGTATTGATTCTTTTATATAACTTACCAAAAAAATTGTAATTACTCAGTATTAATTTTGACCAACTTGAATCCAAAACACAGGTTTACTCACACCCTTTCGGTGCATGCAAGCGAATAGTATTTAAGTACAGCTACACTATTGATGACAAACAGCTGCAGACAGCGTCTGCCTCATAATTGTTGTTGTTGTTGTTGTTGTGGTCTTCAGTCCTGAGACTGTTTTGATGCAGCTCTCCATGCTACTCTATCCTGTGCAACCTGCTTCATCTCCCAGTACCTACTGCAACCTACATCCTTCTGAATATGCTTAGTGTATTCAACTCTTGCTCTCCCTCTGCGATTTTTACCCTCCAAGCTGCCCTCCAATACTAAATTTGTGATCCCTTGATGCCTCAGAACATGTCCGACTAACCGATCCCTTCTTGTAGTCAAGTTGTGCCACAAACTCCTCTTCTCCCCAATTCTATTCAATACATCCTCATTAGTTATATGATCTACCCATCTAATCTTGAGCATTCTTCTGTAGCACCACATTTCGAAAGCTTCTATTCTCTTCTTGTCCAAACTGGTTATCGTCCATGTTTCACTCCCATACATGGCTACACTCCATACAAATACTTTGAGAAACGACTTCCTGACACTTAAATCTATACTCGATGTTAACAAATTTCTCTTCTTCAGAAACGATTTCCTTGCCATTGCCAGTCTACATTTTATATCCTCTCTACTTCGACCATCATCAGTTATTTTACTCCCTAAATAGCAAAACTCCTTTACTACTTTAAGTGTCTCATTTCCTAATCTAATTCCCTCAGCATCACCCGATTTAATTCGACTACATTCCATGATCCTCGTTTTGCTTTTGTTGATGTTCATCTTATATCCTCCTTTCAAGACACTGTCCATTCCGTTCAACTGCTCTTCCAAGTCCTTTGGCGTCTCTGACAGTATTACAATGTCATCGGCGAACCTTAAAGTTATTATAATATCTAGGCGTAAGTATCCACACCGACGTTAGGTGGAAGTGGCAAAAGCAGATACCAGACTAAGATTCATCAGAAGAATCTTAAGCAAATGTAACTCATCCATGGAAGAAGTGGCTTATAATGTGCTTGCTCGCCCGATTGTTGACTATTGCTCATCAACCTGGGATCCCTATCAGGTAGGGCTGATAGAGGAGATATAGAAGATCCAACGAACAGCGGCGCGTTTCGTCACAGGGTCGTTTAGCTGACGAGAGAGCGTTACGTAGATGCTCAAAAAAACTCCACTGGCAGACGTTACAAGAGAGGCGTTGTGCTTCACCGACAGATTTACTATTGAAATTTAGGGACAATATTTTTCTGGAGAAGTTGGACAACATATTACTTACCGCCACATATATCTCGCTTACTGACCACGAGGAGAAAATTAAAGAAATTAGCGCCAGTACAGAGGCTTAACTACAATCGTTCTTCCCACGGACTATTCGCGAGTGGAGTAGGGTTGGAGGGATCAGATAGTGGTACAGAAAGTACCCTCTGCCACACACTATTACGTGGCTTGCGGATTATTATGTAGATGAAGTGAAACTATTTAGCTTCAGCTGGAATCAACACTGCCTGAGATCAAAGACATTTTTTGAAACACAGGGATTCTTCTCTTAAATGCACGTAAGTTTAAGATTATCACTAGAATGCAGTTAGGTTGGTAAATACAAAACAGAAGTCTTACCAAAAAATTAGTTTCACTTCCTACACTTTTTTTAATATTAAGAAAAGTATATTAATCATCATCAGTTTTTATAATGACAAAGACAGGCAGAATCAACAACAGATATACCACAGTTATAGGATTCCATAACTACGTAGTAACTACATACGAGTACCAGCTGAAAACAGGTGGTACAATGTATCAGGGTATAAACATTACTAAATGACTTGCACTTGCATGTGACTGAAAGAGAGCTTACGTCATCGCTGGCAGCATGAACAACATCGAGGGCGTGTGGTGCCCTATTTCCGAGCATAAGTCAAACAAATTTTGTTTTAATTTTTTTCGACACTATTTTTTATAATAAAACCGTAGTTGATAAATGGATCTTATGGAATTGTATGTCACGATTTAAAAATTCATAGAAACGTTTGATCCAAAAAAACAAACAGCAATTTTACATGTGAGTAAAGACTTAATGACATGCAGCATCCTCCACGGAAATCAGTGTATGTCAATGCATGATGTACGAGGGCTATTCGGAAAGTAAGTTTCCGTTCGGTCACGGAATGGAAACTACTGTGAAAATGAAATATGTTTTATTTGCAGTAGTACCTACATCTTCCAGCTACTTCCCTACATAGACACAGCTCCAACTCTTAGTGTGTGTTGTACCAACTATGCAATACCCTCGTCATAGAAGGCAGCCGCCTGTGCTTTCCGCCAACTTCCTATTGTCGTCCACAGCTTGTCTGTGCCAAAATATTTTCATAGCCAGCGGTTCATGTGAGCAGAGATGAAACTCAGGGAGAGCCAATTACGGGCTTTATTTTGGGTGATCAAACATTTCTCATCAAAAACGCTGCAGGAGCATCTTCTTTGCCGCCGAGAACTGTCATGAAGAAGGAAACGCATGTCATACATGTTATGTGGGCTGCATGACAGCGGACGAAATCTCTCACCAGACCCTCGAATTTGCCGGGAGACACATCTTCCAGGCATCTTTAGGTGCTCACTGTGCCGTCATAATTGAAAAGAGCAAATTTCCGCGATCGACAGGTATACTAGAGACACTACCCAACACATCTGTACAGAACCTCGTCGGAGTTTCACAGTGGTTTGAAGTGTGCGGAGATGGTTGAAGTCTTTTAAAATTCCGGAAACGTACATTGGTAGTTAGGAGCTCCAACGTTAGGCGCGTTATGCGGTCACTTAGGAACATGGCTGGCCAGAAGGGAAAGAAAAACAATGTACACTCCGTGTGCATACCGGCTGGAGTCATTCCAGATGTGGAAAGGGTCCTCCCGGATGCCATGAAGAGCACAGGCTGCAGCCAACTGCAGGTGGTGGCTAATGTCGGTACCAGTGATGTCTGTCACTCTGGATCAGAAGAGATTCTCTCTGGTTTCGAGCGCCTAACAGAAGTGGTAAAGGCTGCCCGTCTTGCTTGCAAGATGAAAGCAGAGCTGACCATTTGCAGCATAGCCGACAGGAACGATTGCGGACCTCTGGTACAGAGCCGAGTGGAGGGTCTGAATCAGAGGCTCAGACGGTTCTGCAACCTTGTAGGCCGCAGATTCCTCGACTTGCGCCAAAGGGTGGTTGGGTTCGGGTTCCGTTGAATGGGTCAGCTGTCCACTATACGCAGGAGGCGGCTACACGGGCAGCAGGGGCTGTGTGGAGTCGACTGGGCGGTATTTTAGGTTAGAGGGTCTCGGGAAAACACAAGAAGGGCTTCAGTCACAAATGGTGCAGGCCGAACACAGGAAGAACATTGATACAGGAACCACTGGTATAACAGTTGTAAATTGTCGTAGCTGTGTTGGGAAAGTATCAGCGCTCCAAAGCGCTAATAGAAAGCACTGATCCTCAAATCGTTATAGGCACTGAAAGCTGGCTAAAGCCGGACATAAGCTCAGCCGAAATTTTTGGGAAGAACCTAACGGTGTTCCGAAAGGATAGCCTAAAAACGATTGGCGGTGGCGTGTTTGTTGCTATAAGAAGTAGTTTAACTTGTCACGAAATTGAAGTAGATACATCCTGTGAGTTAGTATTGGCAGAGGTCATTGTTGGCAACCGGAATAAAATAATAATTGGATTCTTTTACCGATCTCGCAACTCAGATGATACAGTTGTTGAAAGATTCCAAGAGAAATTGAGTGATTTCAAACACGTACCCGACTCATACGATAATATTTGGTGGTGACTTTAATGTACCCTCGATATGTTGGCGAAAATACATGTTTAATTCTGGAGGTATGCACAAAATATCATCCGAAATTGTGCTAAACGCATTCTCTGGGAATTATTTCGAGCAGTTAGTTCATGAGCCCACGCGAATAGTAAACGGTTGTGAAAACACACTTGACCTCTTAGCAACAAATAATCCTGAGTTAAACGAGCATCAAAACCGATTCAGGGATTTGTGAACACAGGGCTGTCGTAGCAAGACTGAATATTGTAATCCCCAAATCCTCCTTGCAGAAACAACGAAACAAACATGCTAAATTTAAAGAGACGCAAAATCCCCAAGATTGGCGATCTTTTACAGAAGCTCGAAATTTAGCGCTATGAGTGCTAAAAGGAACTCGTTAAACTTCGGTTACACGATAAATCAGTCTAATCTAAAAGCCGTAATTTCTACTAAATACCTAGGTGTTACTATTACGAACAACTTAAAAATGGAAGGAACACACAGAAAATGTTGTGGGGAAGGCTAACCAAAGACTGCGTTTTATTGGCAGGACACTTAGAAAATGTAACAGACCTACTAAGGAGACTGCCTATACAACGCTCGTCCGTCCTCTTTTAGAATACTTAGAATACTGCTGCGCGGTGTGGGATCCTTACCAGATAGGACTGACGGAGTACATCGAAAAAGTTCAAAGAAAGTCAGAACGTTTCGTATTATCGCGAAATATGGGAGTTTGTCACTGAAATGATACAGGATATGGGCTGGAAATCATTAAAAAAAAAAGGCGTTTTTCGTTGCGACGGAATCTTCTCACGAAATCCAGTCACCAACTTTCTCCTCCGAATGCGAAAATATTTTGTTGACACCGATTTACATAGGGAGGAACGATCACCACGATAAAATAAGGGAAATCAGAAACATACAGGTGTTTATTGTTTCCGCGCGCTGTACGAGATTGGAATAATAGAGACTTGTGAAGGTGGTTCGATGAACACTCTGCCAGGCACTTAAATGTGATTTGCAGAGTATCCATGTAGATGTAGATAAAAAACATAAAACGATGCTCTCTCTGAGCTTCAGGGGAAGCATTCTACTCCAAAACAAATACTGGGAGTGAAATTTATAGTAGCTTCATAGAAAGTATACTTAGATTATTACCAACTGCATGTGTGTACAAAATTTGCGATTTAAATCTCACGTATGTAAAAGAGTAAGGTATCATGGTGGCATAGAGGCGTTAAGCTGCCATCTGTGGGCTTAGGTATGAATAAAGCGATATTCTGAAGAGACCCTAGTTACATAGTTAAAGCACTGAACAAGCATATATAATGCTCTATCATATTCGCAATCTAATATAGGAACCATTATTTGACAAAAAAAAATTTCATACAGAATGTTGTAATACATCATTAACATCATAGACACAGTTAGTTATTCAACAATAATAAATGAGGAGCACCAGTTTGCTTTTGTCCTACAATATTACTTTTATTGTTACCCGGTTTTCGGCTTACAAGGCCATCTTTAGACATTTACTGAGTATTATCACCAAAGAAGTTAAATGTTAGCAGACAACATTGGAAGAGAAGTAACACATCTAGACTGAAGTAGAAACATACAGTGACATCTTTGCAATGAAAAAGTAAAAACTGAACCGTACATAAATAACAATGAAGTAGACAGGAAAACCTTTAGCACAAAATAGAAATAGCATACCTACATAACAGTTTCTATTACTAAACAAAACAAATAAAATAAAATTAGTACTAGACAAGGCTGCATCAGGACGTATGAAACATGGTGGTACACAACCAATTAAAAGAAGAGACAGTTGTCATTGTAAATACAGAATACACGAGGAACTTAAGCAATATCAATAAGATAAACAGAAATTAATAACAGCAGGAAAATGGAGGTGTTTGATGGAACCTACAGTTTGAGAGTGTGGTGGTACTGCATTTTAACATTATAATCAAAGCAGTGGCTGTGTACCAGTTTTCATTAAATGAGCAAAGTAAAATATGAACAGTATTTGATGAGACAACTACAAGGGGTGTTACACATGGACAGTAATACAAGTACCAGTTAAAAGTAAGCCTTAACTATTGAAACTACAGCATATGTGGAATACAAAGACATATGCAACAAATAAAACAACTTAATGAATACAGGAAAACGGGAATATGTAGGAAGAGAGTGTGTGGGAAGTAATGAACAACAAAGATGATTATATAAAGTTCAGGAGAGGGGAAGTGTTGAGTTGTGTCTGGTCATTTAGGATGAGATCTGGACTGTGAGCAAGATGTTTGTTAATTTCCAGGGCTTCGAGCAGGTTGAGTTTATGGCCTTTGTTTGCTAAGTGAAGTACATGTGACAGTGGCTGGTAGCTGTGGCCCTCACTCAGTACATGCTCGGCGAATGTAGAGTCTGAATTCTGCAACCTCCAGCGGCGTTCATGTTCAGCCAGCCTAGTTGATATGTCTCTGCCTGACTGACAAATGTAAAATTTGCCAAAACAGATCAGGTGATTTTGAATACCCATTGTTGGCTAATAACTGGATCTTGTCTTTGCTATTAAAAACACACTTTTGAACATTATATGACTTTTGAACATTATTAACGTAAATACATTTTTTGTTCTCTATCAAAATCTTTCGTTTGCTAACTATGCCTATCACTAGTTGGTGCCTTCAGTAGTTAGAATCTTTTATTTAGCTGGCAGTATTGGCGCTCGCTGTATTGCAATAGTTCGAGTAACGAAGATTTTTTGTAAGTGATTTATGAAAGGTATAGGTTATTGTTAGTCAGGGCTATTCTTTTGTGGGGATTATTGAAAGTCACATTGCGTTGCGCTAAAAATATTCTGTGTCAGTTTAGTGATGACCAGAATAAGGAGAGAGAGAGAGAGAGAGAGAGAGAGAGAGAGAGAGAGAGAGAGAGAGAGAGAGAGAGAGAGAGAGAGAGAGATGTCTGAGTACGTTCAGTTTTAGTCAGCTGTCTTTGTATGAAAGGGGGCGTGGTTCAACTTGCTTTACCTGCTCATCGACTTCAGGCCACTCCAGGTGATCACCGATACAGGGACTGGATAAAAATATAGGAACACCGCGGAAAATGAATGCTGGAACGTAAACGCCGACGCCAGCCGAGCCTGCAGGTGTCGCCCGTGGCCACGTGCTCAGTACTTCGCAGGTGTCAGCCGTGGCCGGGACAGTCCTCTGCGGAGTCGCGAGTGCGTTCTGCCAGAGCCAAGTGTGAGCTGACGGGTTACTATTCTGTCATTCTGCGCAACGGATAAATCTGAGATGTACCCTTTACCCTGTGGCTCCTGCAAGATGCAATTTCCACCTCCACACTACTACAGAAGTCAGACAGACGCTCCTAACGTTCTAAAGAGAAATGCCTGAAAAACTTTCAGTAATAAATATCTTCTGCAGTCGTTCGCTGTAAGGAAATGACACGAAAATTCACAAAGTTTCTTACGTAACTAGTGGGATACTTGGGTCCTGGAGTAGTGCTAGTTAGTGTAAGAAAAACATGAAACTAACGAAATAATTATTTATTTTGCTAAAATTCTGAGAAATCACAATGGCACTCCCAATTATGAACTAAACACGTTATTTCTGGGTTCGTTTCGGAATGTGAAGTTACCTCTTCAGGATAGGATTCGCTAATGAAATTTCTATACACAGTTTAAGATTGCCATTGACTTGGCAGAATGGCTGAGAGCCGCACCTACTCAACTTGAATAATTATCCGTCAGAATGTTAGTAGGTACGGTCGAGGCTGTCACGTGTGAAATGCAGTGAAGTGCACTGTTGTGAAGGAAATATGGGGCTCGCAATAGCTGTAGCGCACAATACCGTAAGCTGCGATGACTGCTGTCTGCGTCGCTCGTTGCTGACAAATGAGATAACTCTCGTTCTATCTGATTGACCTTCGCCAATCAAACTCTCCCTACGCCTTGATGAAGTCAAGGACTCCTTTTCGCCCCTAGTCTATTGGCGTGGTACACCGGTCAGCTAACCAGTCCACTGCGATGCCTCTCAAAAATTCGCTCGCAGGTGTTTAACTATAACTCTGTCCGTTCACACCGCACAATAAGTGTGTCGGCCAACACAGTGAACAACGCTTAATCGCAAGGACTCGATATAGAGTCGCACTCCGATTCGCTCTCGACAGAGGTGCTCTCCCAGTGAAGTACTGAGGAGAGACTTGTTCCTCGCTCTTTGAGTACTGGTACGAGCGCGTACGCTCTCGTTGTGTGTTCTAGCTCCGAGAGCGACAGCGGAACGGCCCCTCTCCACACCAGACGTAAAGGGGTATATCTTTCGGTCTCTTCCATTACTCCTTCAGCTCAAGGCGTCAGAAATATCGTCTGCCAATCAGCAATGCTCTTCTAAAACGGGAGAATGACGTTTCGTTTAAGGTGACCAATCCGGAAATCTGTACCATCGACATTTGGCGTTTGCTGTCTCTGTGTGGAAATCTCTGAAACTGCATGCTATATTTGTAAAGAACTCGTAGGTTGGGCGATCCTATGCAATGTAGCGGAATTTGCTTTTAAGCCGAATACGGGGTCGTTCCTCCTTTCGCTCGGGCAAACGCTGTCCGCTCCACGGGCGGCCGCCGGCCGACGTAGATAGCTCCCTGTGAAAACCTCTGAAGGGACCGGCGTCCTGGCGTGCGGTGTTTGCCTCTCCCGAACTAAATGGTTTTGTGACCGTCGTGTCTTGGATGTGTGCGTGTACGTCAGCCTCGAGTATTTCAACCACAGTGCGCTTACTTGTTATTTGCATATTGTTTACATGAATTCATACAACATT
The DNA here is from genome assembly GCF_023898315.1 of Schistocerca nitens. Lineage (NCBI taxonomy): Eukaryota > Metazoa > Arthropoda > Insecta > Orthoptera > Acrididae > Schistocerca > Schistocerca nitens. Next base: position 11,802,822 of record NC_064623.1, on the reverse strand, counting down.
GACTTTATCTTATCGAGTTTGGGTTCGAATGAAGCGTCTTGATATGCGGAATATGATTGTGAGGCCGGAATACGAAAGCAACGAAGGTCAGGAGACCACAACGTCTCACACAAGTGTGTTCGAACGTGCGCCAGTTGCTGGTGCTCGTGTAGCGGGTGCTTGCATCACAAAAGTAGCCAAAGTGTTTGGTGTTTAGATGTGGTGCCTCTTCAGATTTATGCTGGATTCAGGCAAAGCGGAAAACATTATCCAGCAAATTACAACACAGGTGATTTGTGATATCGACGGACAGTCAGAGTAGAGGACTGTGACTAAGAACGAGGGGACGACAGGCGGCGCGATGGCAGCCCCGAAAGCAGGGGAGCGCAGGGCGAGCTGGAACTCATCAGTGGCCCAGATGCCCCTGAGACGAAAGCGTGCTGGCGGAGACATCAAACCTGCACTGTGGAGCAGTGGTCCAATGATTTTTGTTTCCAACTATTTGCACCTCCTGGCCGAGTTTATGTCTGGCGCGTGCAGTGCTAAGCCTACATTACAGACTGCTTGCTGCAAGAATGGAACGTGGCAGGAGTTTCGTGACAATTTCGGTAGTCGTTTCCCATATGCTCCTGGTTACCCTGCAAAGCCGTATTAATTCCAAGGATTAACCGACCATTTCGTATGATCCTATCCGTCCAGAAGTACAATGTTGGCTCCCAAATGGTGATGCTCTGTTCCAAGATGACAGAGCCCCTGCCGTGGACTCCACGTAATTATTGGAACAATCTTCTTAACAACATGTCTACTTTGACACTCAATGAACCAATTCTCACCAAGACACCACTATCGATTCGATGACACGGATGACATCTCCCAGGCCTATCTTTCTGAGCACGGGATAAATTTTCCCCTCACCGCTGACCACTAGTCACGAAGATCTCGGTAACGGCAAAGTCCAACAATATTGAACCTCTTCACTCCTTTGTGAGCAAGACTTGTTACTTACACTACTAGCCATTAAAATTGCTACACCAAGAAGAAATGCAAATGGTGAACGGCTATTCATTGGACAAATATATTATACTGGAACTGACATGTGATTACGTTTTCACGCAATTTGGGTGCATAGATCCTGAGAAATCAATACCCAGAACAAATCACCTCTGTCCATAATAAGGGCCTTGATACGCCTGGGCATTGAGTCAAACAGAGCTTGGATGGCGTGTACAGGTACAGCTGTCCATGCAGACTCAACACGATACCACAGTACACAGTGGCGTATTGTGACGAGCCAGTTGCTGGGCCACCAATGACCAGACTTTTTGAGTTGGTGAGAGGTGTGGAGAATATGCTGGCCAGGGCAGCAGTCGAACATTTTCTGTATCCAGAAAGCCCCGTACAGGACCTGCAACATGCGGTCATGCATTACCCTACTGAAATGTAGGGTTTCGCTGGAATCGAATGACGAGTAGAGGCACGGGTCGTAAAACGTCTGAAATGTAATCTCCACTGTTCAAAGTGCCGTCAATGCGAACAAGAGGTGACCGAGACGTGTAACCAATGGCACCCCATACCATCACGCCGGGTGATACGCCAGTATGGCGATGACGAAGCCACCGATTTCATATTCTGCTAACAGTCATTGGATCTCGACCAACGCGATAGGCTATAATCCGACCTTTATCAAAGTCGGAAACGTGATCGTACGCATTTCTCCCCCTTACACGAGGTGTCACAACAACATTTCACCAGGCAACGCCGGTCAACTGCTGTTTGTGTATGAGAAATCGGTTGTTAACTTTCCTCATGTCAGCACATTGTAGGTGTCGCCACGGGTGCCAACCTTGTGTGGATGCTCTGAAAAGCTAATCATTTGCATATCACAGTATCTTCCTCCTGTCGGCTAAATTTCCCGTCTGTAGCACGTCATCTTCGCGGTGTAGCAATTTTAATGTCCAGTAGTGTACTTGCCAGTCGCAGGTTCAATCGCGGACCTCCTCCACGTCTTCTCGGGTTCTGCTGTATTCTTTTGAGGTTCCTAGCTTTCTCTAGAAAAGGTCATCGTCCAGAAACAACATCAGCCTCCAGCGTCAAGCCCTACATCGTCAACATGATGTATCAGTGACCTAGAACAGACCACGTGGGATATTCCCCGAATTACATTCGTCGATTTTGTTTCGTTAAGAATAACGTATTCGTTTCTGTCTGGTCCGATACGCTGAAACTTGGTATTCTGTCCACTATACAGCAGTGGGAACTGTCCCCTGAAGCAGGGGAACGCGACATATCGTCCCGAGGCACTGTGTCTCAAACACAACGCAGTGTTGCAATGGCACAGAGTGGATGTTGTAAAGGGTCCGTAGGCCCTTACTATAAGTTTGCACTCGGCACAGGTCGACAGGGCAAACAATCGATAGTGTCGGGTTGCGTGAACGAATGTAGAGTTGAAGTCAGTCCGGGTTGCGGACCGAGCCGTGCGGAGGCCGGTTGCTGTGATACAAGTCTTACCGACAAAGGGAGTGGCCATCGCCGCGGTTTAACCCCTTTGTGTTAGAATAATACGGGAAAGTGAAGAAGTTTAATTACGAGAGTGCTCAGTGATATTTTTGTGACGATATTTATTTGGTTTCGCGTCTACCGCGTCGGCATAATTTGGATTGCAGTGATTGAATTTGCGTGTGACTATTATGAATAACGAAGAAGCCTGTGCTGAGATTAGCCGCAATTAAATACGTATGACGAAGGCAGTGGCTGTCTCCTTTTTCTTGTGTTTTTGAGACGAATATAGGTCTTGATTAGTGAAGCTGTATTGTTGTTGTTCTGGTACCAGACATTTCATTATTACAGCATTTGAGAAGGACAATATGGAATGTAACAACTCCGTAGCAGTCAAATCCGATTGCCAGCCCCATTAGGTACACGGTCGCATTAATTAATTAATTAATATTTATTTGGGCTGCTATTCAGATCCCGATCGAGCGGGATACATTTAAATCGGAGTGTTACACCCTTGGCTTACCGTGAAAGGACTAGTGCAATTTTCGGACGAATAGTAAGAACAATAGGTAATTTTACCTTGCTTAACGTGAGAAAATATTTTCAATGTTGGATCGAGACAGAGCATAAACTTTAAAATGGCGACCAGAATCAGTGCATTTTTGAACAATACGAAGTAATATCTTCGATTGTGACAAACTGTTTCTTCTCGTCATATTAGATAAGAATAATAGTGTCAAACTGTGTTATAATGCGCAAATGCGTAAATCCGCGCGAAAAACTGTGAAAAGTGGACACTAAAGAAAGACACGTGTGAACATTACAACAGCAAAACGAAGTAAGGATTCGTCACAAAAGCTTTACTGAAGTGTTTAATAGTAATATTGTGACAGGAATTGCTTTTTGAATAGTGAAAATCGGACAGCTTCATGTGGTCCCATAAACTGTTATGTGGACGACAATTTATTGTGGCGACGCAATTGTTGAGTGACGTCACGCAGACCCGTGTAGCAATTGCGCCAAAGAGCTTCGATCCGCGAGGTGATTTCACACGTCATCCCGACTACCTATGCAAGGAGTAGGCAAGCACAGACGCACTACACCGACTGTCTTCAGCGCGACTTCGAGACACCGAGCGCCGACCCGGCATCTAGCGGCCGAACTACAAACTACGCCCGCCTGCAGCGCCACGGAGCGGCCGACGGAGAATTACGTCGTCTCGCCGCAGATCTTCATCGCGACTTCACGCGGCTCCGGCGGCAGGACAGCGCCACGCCCACTTCAAACGTCAAAACATCGCGATTCGTGGTAACGTCAGTTGCTGAGTGAAGACGACTGGTTGACATAACATTAAGTTGTAGTGTGCAGTCTTCGTGGTAAATAAACGTTTTTAAACGGAATTTCGCATTAGGAAAAGTGCCCAATTACAGTAATTTCCGAAAAGTTTGCGAAACATACTCTGAAATATAGCATACTTATTTATGCATACTGCATTGTCTAAATGGTAATTATACAGATATGCTCATTGTTTTTGGGGATTTTACATTTATAGATTTAATGAATGGTGTGATTTATCTTATTTAGAACATTTTACATAAGCCGTGTATGTGAGAATTGATATTTGAAGTGATTAGGTTTTTAGAGTTGTTATGTTCGGTATTCATACGTATTGTATCAATTTTGGATTAACTGACAATACTGCAGGTACTGTTTGATTAGTTTCATGGTAATTAGGAGTGTTTTGGGTTACAAGAGGTTATTTTATATTGCTTGCCTGTGCATTAAAAATAAACCGAACATGTCTACTGAAGATAAGCAGGTTCGTGAGGCAGTAGTTGAAAGGAAAGGGATAGGACAGGAAGACAGAGAGGATTCGGGAATCAGTGATTATGGAGTGTCATTAGATAGCCCATTAGCACATTCAACTAGTTATCCCGAGACACCGGGACACCGGGACAAACGACGAGAGATAAGTCAGTTTCAGAGGGTGCCGATATGTGGTTGGTGTTGGCAGACTTGCTAAAGGAGGTTAAGGCAACTAGAGAAAGGGGAGAAATACTCCAAGAATCATTAGAGAAGGGTTCACAAGAAACAAGAGAATCACTAAAGAGTTTACAAGAAAATAACGCATCATTAGAGAAGGGTTTACAAGAAACTAGAGAAAGCTTAGAAAAGTCGTTTAAGGAAACTCTAACACAAGAGCTCAAAACATCGGAAAGGAAGATAGAATGTAATCTGAAGAAGGAAATGCAGGAGTTACAAGAACGACTGAAGATGGACATCGACGAGAGAGAGAGAGGAAGCTACAGAAGAGCATAGACCAAGTCCAGGGAGACGTGAAGAAGATGGAAGGAAAGTTAACAAAAAAGATAGAAGACGATATTGACGAAACGAAAGCCGAATTGGGAGAAAGAATCAACGAAGTGGAAACAAATTGCAATCATCGAATCGCCAAGGTGACGCAGATGCAGAAACAATGCAATGATGCAGTTAAGGGGATAGGAGATAGGCAAAACCAACTGGCTGTCAATCTGAGAAATGCTATAGCCATGCAACGAGAAGAGGATAACAAGAGGGTTGCAATGGAGGTCAGGCAATTACAACAGGGAGTGCAGCAATTGGAGAGCAAGACAGAAGAAAGTGATAAACGAATTAGCAATGCCACTTTAACCGTTGGGGAAGGTAAAGTCGTTACCTTGATGAGCAGTGATAATCGGTACGTCCAAAATAATACCGGGCAGAAATTTAGACCGAAAGGAGGGTTGCACCCAATGATATTTATGAAATGGTTAAAAGGAGTTTTCCCAGCACATCTTAAAGACTCAGACAAGATTCAATTTGCAATAGATAGAATGGAAGGTGAGGCCTTCACTTGGGGAGTCAGGAAGAAGGAAGGGACAACTAGTTATGATCAGTTTGAAGAGGAATTATTGAAGAAATACTGGTCCAAAAGTCATCAGTGTGCAGCAATTGAGGACCTACTCCACCGAAAGTCACTTAATACATGGAGAGGAACGTTGAGAGAGTTTGCCGAGCATTTGTGGGAATTGAACGAGACCTTGGAACAATCCCTGAGTGATGACGTAATGATATCTGCGATAAAAAGAAGATTGAATCAGAGAATGCAAGAAACTGTATCTGGGAGTCTAATTAAAGATAGGGAGGCCTTGATGGAGATACTGGAACAGCTGGAATCTGTTCGATCATGGGAACACAATCAAGCTAATGATCAAAACCGAGGGGGAAGTAATGACCCAAGGAATCATTTTGGTAATTCGTCTAATTATAGAGGAAGAGGTGGTGGCCATAGGTACAGGAATCATGGTGGTGAACGGCAATGGAGAAATAATTGGAGAAGGAGTGAAGAACCAAGAGATCATGAGAGAGGATGGAATAGGCGAATGAATCACACAGTGCATATAGAAGAGGCGGAGAGACCGGAAAACTGAATGACGCTCCAGATGAGGTCCGGTCAGGAGTGAGAGCTACAAGGACCAGGGTAAACCTACTAAGACACGACAATGGTGGAGATCTGAGAGAAGATGTGCTGGAGGAAAGAAGTGGGATTGAAGAACCCATGCTACCCATGATACGGATCAAGCTATGTGGACTGAATATCGAGGCATTAGTCGATACAGGAAGTGAAGCATGTGCAGTATCCAAAAGGTTATATGAACAGATACTAGAAGCAAATATTAGCTTGCCTAGTTTCCCAGTGAGTGGAGTGAGAATTGTGAACGCGTTGGGTGCAAGGAGTAAACCTATTAAAGAACAAGTGTTGATTACATTCGAGATAGAGGGAGAAGAATACGAAGCAACATTTTTGGTGGTGGCTGGATTGAACACATCAATTATTTTAGGGATAGATTGGTTGAATGAAGTTGATGCAGTAGTGAGTTTTGATGAAGGTACTATCAAGGTCAAAGGAAGAAAGGGAGAAGAGAAGAGGTTAAAGTTTGCTGAGGGGAGTGCAATCGAAGAAGAGGAGGAATTCAGAAGGATAAATTTGTGTCATGAAGAGGAACCCACCATGGGATACGGGGAAGAGGAACTAGGAGAATAAGTGTTGATATACCTTGAGGGATTAGCACGAGAGGATAGACATAAAGAGGATAAGATCAGTAAAAAGTTGGAGATGACACACCTAAATGAGAGGACTAAGAAGAAATTAGCCACAGTATTATACAGGCGTTGTAAAGTGTTTTCTCAACGGCCAGGTATCATGAAAGGGGTGGAGTGTAAGCTAAAGATAAAGAACCACAAACCGTTCAATATAAAACAGTATTCTATTCCCCAGGCGAAACGAAGAGCAGTAGATGAAGAGATACAGAGGATGCTGGACCTTGGTGTTATAGAAAGGTCCAACAGTCAATTTAACAACCCCCTATTTGTTGTTGATAAGAAGGATGGAAAGGTGAGGATAGTTTTGGATGCATGAACAGTGAACAAAATCATCGAACCGGAGCGGGACAAACCTGAGACTATAGAAGAACTGATTCAAAAATTCTGAGGAGCAAAGGTGCTTAGTAGTATCGACTTAACTGCTGGTTACTGGCAAATACCATTGGCCAAAGAGTCCTGCCAGTATACAGCATTTACTTATGGAAGGAGGTGCTATCAATTTAGAGTGTTGCTATTTGGGTTTAATGTGTCAGTGTCCGAATTCATAAGAGCGATGGATAAGATACTAGGCGAGGAGTTACTTAAAAAGGTCACCGTCTACGTGGATGACCTCTTGATAGCAAGCGAATCATGGGAAGAACATTTGAATAGATTGGATGCAATCTTGGCAGCTTTTGAAACCGCAGGGGTAACTGTAAACCTGGACAAGTCGGAATTTGGCAAATCAAAGATAAAATACCTGGGCCATATAATATCCAAGGAGGGTATCTATCCTGATCCTAGTAAAATGGAGGCTATTAGAAATTTTCCGACCCCCATAGTAAGAAACAGTTGCGAGCATTCTTTGGGGTTTGAGAGTTTTATAGAAAATTTGTCAAAGGATCTGTACTTAATGCCCCGAGTATGAGGGAATTGACCAAGGCGAGGATGCCGTGGCATTGGAGTGCAGAGTGCCAAACCGAGTTTGAGAATATCAAGGAAGCACTATATAGTGCAGACATATTGTACCACCCGGATTTTTCCAAGGATTTTTATTTAGGAGCAGACAGCTCTGACTATGGACTAGGAATACATTTGTACCAAATGGAGAGGAGCGGAAATGGTGAGAGTGTAAGAACAATAGCGTTCGGTAGCAGAAGTTTAAATGCTTGGGAGAGGAAATATTCGATTACCGAAAGGGAGGCATTGGCAATTGTGTGGGGGTTTAAGCGTTTCCGGTATTATTTGGCCGGGAGGCATGTGAAAGTAGTGACTGATCATAAGGCCCTTACATTTCTGACCACGAGCAGGTTGAGGCATAGCAGACTAACGCGATGGGCCCTGGCATTACAAGACTATGACTTCGAGATCATTTATGAACCAGGAGCAACACATATAATACCTGATGCTTTATCAAGATTACCAGCTGACTCGAGAGGAATGTTGGTGGACAGGCCAGAAGGAGGAGGAGTTAGAATTAACCTGATGAAGGGAGTACAGTATGAAGAATTCATAAGGAAGTTCCTAAAGAATGTGCGCAGGGAACAGAACGAGGACGAGAAATTAAAGGCAATTAAAAACAAATACAGGTGTGCAGGAGAGGAAAGGATTCGCACATTTTATTACATTCATAATGGGATACTTTATAAAAGAAACAAGGAGAGTGAGGAGAAATGGAAACTCTGTGTGCCTGAGCATGTGGTAGAAAAATTAATTTGGTATACGCACTATAGTAATGCACATTGTGGACCGAAGAAGTGTGTGGAAAAGTTGAAGTTAGATTGTGCATTCAACAACATGGGAAGGCGTATACGCAAGATACTGAGTACATGTGACACCTGTCAAAAATCTAAAACGACTACAGTACAGCACAAAGGATATATGCATCCAATTGTACCAACAGCAATTAAGGACATAGTTGCAGTGGATCTCTTTGGGCCACTTCCTGCCTCACGAGGGAATTACACAGAAATCTTGGTAGTGGAAGAACTGGTTTCCAAATACATAAAATTTTACCCGTTGAAGAAAGCCACTAGTAGAGCCATCATTAACCATTTTGAGAAAGACTATTTTCAAAAGGTGTGTATTCCTAAGCGAATTTTGAGTGATAATGGGTCACAATTTAGATCAAAGGAGTGGACAGAGATGCTAAATGAGCACAGAATAGAGCAAATTGCCATTTCTAGGTATAGGCCAGCTTCTAACCCAGCAGACGAACAATGAAGGAATTGAACCGTTTATGCCGAACATACTGTCATAGGAAGCATGGTTCATGGAAAGAATATCTGGAAGAATTTGAGCGGGTCAGGAATCACCTCCCACATGATTCTACAGGGTTTGCACCATGTGAAGTATTGCTCAATCAAGAACCCGACAGTATTTTTCGTGAGTTGCTAGTCTACCCACCAGGAAGTTCATTGACTTGGGAGAGGAAATTGGAGCTAGTGGAATTAAGTATGAAGGAGAAGGCTAGAAAAAGACAGGAAAGACACGACAAGCTAGTGAAACCGATAACTTACCGAGTAGGAGACTTGGTACTAGTAAAGGTTTATGCAAAATCAAAGAAAATAAACTCTGAAATACATAAATTTAACCACGTTTATAAGGGGCCGTACAGGATTATAAAAATTGTCCATCCTAACACTGTGGAGTTGGAATATGCACGGACAAAGAGAGTGCATGGTAAGGAACATGTGGAAAACATAAAAAGGTACTACTCACACGAGAACAGGGATAACCCAGATGAGAAAGGGGAACTCGATTAGGGCAAATGTCTGAAATGAGAGTGTTCAAGCTCATTGATGTAGTTGAGTAGGACATGTTTAGAACATTTAGTTGTTAAACGGACATTTGAAAAAGGAAAATGTTTATTTACATTGTGTTTTGTGATGTATTATAATTAGAATTGCATATTTCATATCGACGATTACCTGAGAATGGGTATAAAACCTGTAACAACTAATTTGTAGTATAGTAAATCGTATGTCATGTGTTCAAGTAATTTTTGATTGTATTTTGTGTGTTTCATTCAATATTGGACTCTAGAAGACTATTGCTGTTTGATATAAAAATTGTAATTTGGACAATGCCATGTTTATGAGATGTAATAACCGTTTGTAGAAATTATTGTGGAGGCAGCCCACTACCGGAGACGAGGGATTATTTTGGTGAATTGTAATTTCATTAATTATTTACACTGTGTGTTTTGTTCAAATGTAGCAATGTTTAATTCCCTTGCCGATTCTTTTACGACTGTGGCTCCAAAGAAGTTTTCGAGGGCGGGGATGTAAGGGGTCCGTAGGCCCTTACTATAAGTTTGCACTCGGCACAGGTCGACAGAGCAAACAATCGATAGTGTCGGGTTGCGTGAACGAGTGTAGAGTTGAAGTCAGTTCCGGGTTGCGGGTTCGAGCCGTGCGGAGGCCGGTTGCTGTGATACAAGTCTTACCGACAAAGGGAGTGGCCATCGCCGCGGTTTAACCCCTTTGTGTTAGAATAATACGGGAAAGTGAAGAAGTTTAATTACGAGAGTGCTCAGTGATATTTTTGTGACGATATTTATTTGGCTTCGCGTCTACCGCGTCGGCATCATTTGGATTGCAGTGACTGAATTTGCGTGTGACCATTATGAATAACGAAGAAGCCTGTGCTGAGATTAGCCGCAATTAAATATGTATGACGAAGGCAGTGGCTGTCTCCTTTTTCTTGTGTTTTTGAGACGAATATAGGTCTTTATTAATGAAGCTGTGTTGGCGTTCTTCTTGTCACCAGACATTTCATTATTACAGCATTTGAGAAGGACAATATGGAATGTAACAACTCCGTAGCAGTCAAATCCGATTGCCAGCCCCATTAGGTACACGGTCACATTAATTAATTAATATTTATTTGGGCTGCTATTCAGATCCCGATCGAGCGGGATACATTTAAATCGGAGTGTTACAATGTGTCCACTCAGGGAATTCGTCGTGCACCTGTTGTCTGGCGACGGGTCGTTTACCGGCGACTCCTCAGCCAGGACGACAGGAGTGCAGAAAGCAGAAGCGCACAGTGCGATACGTACCGTTTGGCTGTGTGCCGTCAAGTTTCGTCTCCACCTGCCAGATGGCAAACAGCTGGAGCCTGCGGGATCGCTTCTTAAGCTGGAGCCTAAGAGCAGAGTAAGCTTTCTCCAGTCTCACAGTCCCGTCAGCGTAACGAAAATTATCAAGTCTTATCATCTCCTCAATGTGAGTGACAGCCCCGCTCCACGCAATCGTATTAAGTACAGATGTACGTGGAAATGTCTGAACAGCCGTAGTCACAGATGGTACAATCAAAACACACTCCTTTTCGCAGACTTTCCTGAGGCTTTCGTAGCTCTGCTCGAGCATGGTGAGCAAAATACAATTCCACGCAAGGTCTGCGGTCACCTTCACTACTACATTTTACGGCAAGTGACTGATCGATTTCACAGTTTTAAATATCTATATTTGTGAAACAGATAATGGTAATAAGCAGGAAATGCAGTAAAACAAAACATGTCTGGCAACAATACAGTCGTAAAAACTAAATACCAGAAAATCGAGATCGTCAACCGACATATTTGGACGAAATCACTCAAGAGACTGGACTGGTGCGCACTGGTTACGAAATTCGCTGCCAACAGGTGCAGAAAAGGCTTCATACTTTCGACACATTTAGAAAAAAAAAATACTTCTCGAAATACACACAACAGGGACAAGGTAAGTCAGTGAGAAGAGTAGCGTGTGTTTAGCGCTCATAGAAGAAATGCCGAAGGAAACCAGAAGAGAGAACGAAAAGTTATCAGAAAAATATTATGTCCAAAGTGTATTATTGAGGTACACACAGAATAAGAACAAATAAAGAAATTTAATAGTATAGCAGAAAAAACGCAGGCTATTACATTATGGACATATTAAGAGAGTGCAACCGAACAGGTAAAGCAGACAGTTCGTGAATTTCTACCATAGTCGTTGTAAAAGCTAAAACTTGGAAAAATGAAAGGGATTCGTGTAGTAAGAGACGAACAGAAAGCAGAAAGAATAATACCAACTTGACAACAGGTAAAAATAAATTAACCAGCCAATGTGTTACTGGATATTTTTCCAGGCAGAAAAAATCGAAGCAGAGGGATACCTCGTGGACATTTTCATAGTTGTTCCACGTGCCGGCTTGACATACATGGCATACGTCAATGCGGTATTCAAATTTTAACCACACTACAGCGAGCATGTCTTGAGTTACAGCTGATGTTATGTGATGTCTCAGTTCATTCATTGTTATTGGTTGGTTGGTTGGTTGTTTGAGGTTTAAGGGACCAAACAGCGAGGTCATCAGTCCCTTGTTTCAAATATACTCCATTCTGCTAACGGGACATCTCAGAAAAGTCAGAACAATAAAACGGAAAAAGGGAAAAAACGTAAAGGGCAGTCACATTGTCATTGGTAAAAAACAAATGAGGGAAGTCGGCAAGAGAACGAACCCAACACTATGCTGAAGCAGCATAGGCAAGACCACCTGTGACTTAAAAGGTACAACTGCTATAATGCAGAAAATACGTATGGGAATAAAAAGACTAACCAAGCCTTAAAAAAGGGTAAAAAGAGTAAAAGGGGAAGAAAAGAGGATTCCGGTCAGGGAGGTGAATCGGGAATCTCTAAACACTGCCTACAGTGGGAGACACCCAAACACTCACCGCCCTGCCCCAACACCAGAGAGATTAAAAACCTTAAAACTGAGAATAAAAACCACTCTCCCGGAGGAAACCGAGAACCAGAGAGACCATCCGGGAATCGTCAGCCAACATCAAAGGTAAAGTGTGGGGGAGTCTGTACTTAGTACGCAGAGCCAAAAGAAGGGGGCATTCAACCAAAATGTGGGCCACTGACTGGAAGGCTCCACAACCACATAGCGGGGGTGGCTCAGCACGCAAAAGAAAACCATGGGTCAGCCTGGTATGACCAATGCGGAGACGACACAGTGTGGTCGAGTCCTTTCGGGAGAGGCGAAAGGAAGAACGCCATGGGCCTGGTGTCACCTTAATTGCACGAAGTTTATTAGACAGTGGAATAGCCTCCCAAGAATTGGCCCATGACTGCACGAAGTGGGATTTAATGTGAAGCCGTAAATCCGCTGCAGGAGGGGTAACAGGAAACGGGGGGTAAGTAACTGCTCCCCCAGCCAAACGATCAGCGAGCTCATTTCCCGGGATACCCACATGGCCAGGGACCCATAGGAAGTCAATGGAACAAGCAGCACGGTGAATATCAGCGAGATGGTCATGGATGGCAGAGACCAAGGGATGGCGCGAAAAACACCGGTCAATAGCAAGAAGGCCACTCATCGAGTCCGTACATAACAAAACGCGGTTGTGTTGGGATTGTTTAATAAAGGTAAGGGCCCGGGAAATTGCCATCAATTCCGCAGTAAACACCCCACATGTAGGTGGCAGCAGATGATTTTCCGTTCCAACAGAGGACGTGAAGGCATACCCAACATGATCAGCAGATTTAGAGCCATCAGTGTAAAAAACAACAGCATCCCGAAACTCCCATAAAATTTTGCGGAAAAAGGAACGAAACACCACCGGGGGGATGGAATCTTTCGGACCGCGGCGGAGATCCATCCGAATTCGAGGCCGAGGAACTAACCAAGGAGGGGTGGAGGGGAGGGAGCGAGGAAGACAGGACAAAGAAGGAAGTTGAAAATCACGGTAAAGAGACGCAAGGCGCAGCCCAACCGGTAAACCCGCCCGAGGGCGGGAGTCGGGTGGGCGACGTCCATGGTCTGGGAACAGGATAGAATAGGAAGGATGAGAGGGAGAAGAACGGATAGTGAGGGCATAAGACACCAGAAGCTGGGACCGCCGAACAGAAAGGGGTGGGATCCCAGCTTCAACCAGGAGACTATCAACAGGGCTAGTAGGGAAGGCACCGGTGGCCAAACGGATACCACGATGGTGGACTGGATCCAGCACGTGCAGTGTGGAAGGAGCAGCTGAACCATAAACTTGACAACCATAGTCCAAACGAGACAGAACTAGAGCACGATAAAGACGGAGGAGGAGAGAACGGTCCGCACCCCAAGAGGAGTGGGCAAGGAAGCGAAGGACATTGAGTTTACGTAAACATCCTACCTTCAGGAGTCTGATATGGGGCAACCAAGTGAGCTTGTTGTCGAAAAGAAGACCCAGGAAACGAAACTGTGAAACCACAGGCAATCGTTGTGCAGCGAGATAGAGCTCTGGATCAGGGTGGACCGTAGTACGGCGACAGAAGTGGACCACCCGCGATTTTAAAGGAGAGAATTGAAACCCGTGTGAGAGGGTCCATGCAGAGGCACGCCGTATAGCCACCTGGAGCTGCCGTTCTGCAGATGCCATCGAGGAGGAACTAACCCAAATGCAGAAATCATCCACATACAGGGCAGGGGCGACCAAGGGACCGACAGAGGCCACAAGTCCATTGATAGCAATGAGGAAAAGAAGGACACTCAAGACAGAACCCTGTGGGATGCCCGTCTCCTGGGTCTGTGGAGAACTAAAAGCAGTACCAACTCGAACTCTGAATGACCGATGGATCAGGAACTGGCGGATAAAAGTCGGGAGTGCGCCCCGAAGACCCCACTGATGAAGGGTTAGTAAGATGTGATAGCGCCAGGCCGTGTCATACGCCTTGCGAAGGTCAAAAAACACTGCAACCAAATGGCGGCGCTGGGAAAAAGCCTGCCGAACTGCGGATTCCAAGCGAAGTAAATGATCGATTGGAGATCGTCCCTCTCGAAAGCCACACTGGTAAGGGGACAATAGATCCCGAGATTCGAGGACCCAAGTGAGCCGACGGGCTACCATCCGTTCAAGTAACTTACAAACAACATTGGTCAAACTAATTGGCCGATAGCTGTCAACAGATAGGGGGTTCTTACCAGGCTTAAGGACAGGAACCACAATGCTATCCCTCCACTGAGAAGGGAAGTCACCCTGGAGCCAGATACGGTTAAACACCCGAAGAAGATGTTGCCGTTGTGGAGCACTGAGATGTTGAAGCAGTTGGTTATGAATGGAATCTGGGCCAGGGGCCGTATCATGAGAAGAAGATAGAGCAGAATGAAATTCCCATTCAGTAAAAGGTTCGTTATAAGATTCTGACTCACAAGTGGTGAAACATAAGGTGAGAGCTTCAGCCTGCTGTTTGTGATGAAGGAAAGCAGCGGGATAGGAGGCTGACGCCGATGCCACTGCAAAATGGGTCGCAAGATGTTCGGCGATAACTAATGGGTCCGTACAAATGCCATCTGGGAGGTGAAGGCCTGGTAGGGTGGACTGCCGATGGCAACCTTGGAGAGAACGAAGTGTAGCCCATACCCGTGACAGAGGGACAGTGGAACCAAGGGAAGAAACGAATCGTTCCCAACATATCCGCTTGCTCTGTTTGATTAAATAACGGGCTTTAGCGCGAAGGCGTTTAAAAGTAGTAAGGCTGGCTACGGATGGGTGCCTCTTGAAGTGTTGCAAAGCTCGACGGCGATC
Organism: Schistocerca nitens; assembly: GCF_023898315.1. NCBI lineage: Eukaryota > Metazoa > Arthropoda > Insecta > Orthoptera > Acrididae > Schistocerca > Schistocerca nitens. Next base: position 11,787,716 of record NC_064623.1, on the reverse strand, counting down.
ACGGATGGCAATGGCAATGGCCGGACTCCACCACGGGACTTGCCGGTGACGAAATAGTCCAGATGAGCGCGGGACAGCAACGTTAGCAGCGCGAACAATCGCGTCAGACACGTCACGTAGGACGTCATCAATACAACCCGACAAAGAGGGAGAAAACTCGACCTGTTCAGTGTATAGAGGCCAATCGGCGCGGTGGAAAGACCAACGAGGTAACCTGTCCATCGGGGAGCGCGAAGGGAGCGTGAGAATCAACGGGAAATGGTCACTATCACAAAGGTCGTCGTGTGGCGACCAGTGTAATGAAGGGAGGAGAGAGGGAGAAGAAAGAGAAAGATCAATGGCAGAAAAGGTACCATGACCAGCACTGAAATGAGTAGGGGAGCCATCATTAAGAAGACACAGGTCGAGGTCTGCAATAAATTGGTCTATAAGAAGACCTCGTCTAGATGGAAAGGCACTGCCCCACAAAGGATGATGAGCATTAAAATCCCCAAGGAGGAGGAAGGGAGGAGGAAGTTGCTGAAGAAGGGTGGTTAAGGCAGCAGGTGTAAGAGTCCTGTCAGGAGGGAGATAAAGATTGCAAACTGTGACTGCAGAGTCTAAGTGGACCCTAACAGCAACCGCTTCCAATGTAGTTTGGAGAGGAATCCACGTGCAAGCAATGTCGGTACGGACCAACGTACAAACGCCACCAGAAGCCCGCAAGGGTCCGACCCGATTGCGACAGAAAACACGGAACCCACGGAGGGTCGGTGAGTGAGCATCAGTAAAATGTGATTCCTGGAGAACCACACAAGCTGCAGAGTAGGACGAAAGAAGGGATTTCAATTCCGGAAGGTGTCGATAGTAGCCATTACAATTCCATTGGAGAACCACAGAACGATGGTTTAAATGAGGGCTGAACACGCTAAATCCAGTCATACTGCCGGGTCCCCACCCGTCACAGACAAGGAGGGGGCGACATCCATAAACGACAGGTCAGAATCCAGTTGTGAAGTCGGGGAAGGGACCTCCGGTGACACCAGAGGCTCTTTGTCCCGGGACTTATGTTTCTTCTTCTTTTCAGGCTGAGATCGAGGAGGGCTGTGTGGCACAAAGGAGCCAGCTGCAGCAAGATCAGGAACAGAAAGAGACCGGGCGACCTGGGGGCCGACAGACCGCGGCTCTCGCGGTCGCCGCGCGGCAGCAGACCTTTGACCTGGAAGGTGCCGGGAAGGGGCATCCCGGGAGAGGCGCCCCTGACCGGCAGACGCCGAAGGAGTGGGACACTTCTCCGGCTGGGGAGGGGGAGTAGCACCCAGAGGAGAAGGTGTGGGAGCCGCAGGGGAGGGGGGGAGGAGTGGGGTCCGGGATGGGGGTAAGGAAGGGGGGGGAAGGGGGGAAGATGTAACCAAGGCGTAACTTGATGTCATAGACACAGGGTGCAGTCGTGCATATTTCTTACGGGCCTCTGTGTAGCTTAAACGATCGAGGGACTTATACTCTTGGATCTTTTTTTCTTTCTTATAAACTGGGCAATCTGGTGAACGTGGAGAATGACTACCACGACAATTTACACATACAGGAGGGGGAACACAGGGACTCCCCTCATGGAGTGGACGTCCACAGTCACCACAGAGAGGGTCCTGGGAACAGCGAGAAGACATGTGGCCAAAACGCAAGCACTTAAAACACCGCATAGGAGGTGGGATGTACGGCTTCACATCACAGCGATAGACCATAATCTTAACTTTCTCAGGAAGGGTATCCCCTTCAAAGGCCAGGATAAAGGCACCAGTATCAATACGGTTATCTTTAGGACCCTTCTGAACACGCCGAACAAAGTGAACACCCCGCCGTGCGAGATTGTCCCGAAGTTCCTCATCAGTTTGAAGGATGAGGTCCCTGTGGAAAATCACACCTTGTACCATATTTAGAGACTGGTGAGGGGTAATAGACACAGGAATTGTGCCAAGATGGGTACAGGCACGAAGGGCCGCAGATTGGGCAGCTGAAGTAGTTTTAATCAGCAACGAACCCGACCGCATCTTGCTCAGGGAGTCCACTTCGCCAAACTTGTCTTCAATGTGTTCCACAAAGAATAACGGTTTGACACTGGTGAAAGTATCTCCATCAGTCCTGGTGCAAACTAGATAATGGGGGAAAGGTTTTGCCCCTAGACGACGGGCCTGACCCTCTTCCCAGGGGGTAGCCATGGAAGGGAAGGCCGAAGGGGCAAGAGAAGCAGCACTTGAGGAATCAGTACCACGCAGAGAGACGGCCGCAGAACGGCCAGAGTTTTGGACCCTTATGCGTTTCATCTGCATAGCGTCCGCCCTGATACCACCCACTCCGATCAGGGGCTCTCCTCACGGGCGCCACCCAGCCACAGCAAGGGCCGTCTGGCACGGCGGCCATTGCCGGGAGTTCCGATGCTCCAGGATGACGAGCAACCACTCCAAGGCATGCATGAGGAGGTCACAGCTCAGGTATCAGAAGTGTGATCCCTGTGTGTTCAGGGGGCTCAACCAAAAGGGTACATAGCGACCCCACCACACGGGCTGGCTACCGTGCTGGCTATGCACCCTAGCATCAGACCACGACGTGAAAGAAAAGGTGGAATGTACTAGGAGGGCGCACGTCGGAGACACTAGGTAAGGTGCTCTTCCCCAAATGGCTCACACTACAGAAAAATTTTGGAATGGAGGTCAAACCCCAGAGGGGGACCAAGGAATGCCAAAAAGAGGAGATAAGTACGCAACAAAGCCAGAGAGTAAAACCAACAGAACCAGGAGGATAGCGGGGCCAACATAAGCAAGGACACCAATAGTGGGAGAGGAGAGGGCGAGGGGAAAGGAGCATGGAGGGGAAAGGAGGGGAAGGAAAAGGAAATGCAGCCCGGGAGAGAAAGAAGGCTGCAATGGCTCGGGGCCCCGTGCTCGCTACGCACGTATCCACGAAAGAGTTGTGGACCCCCTGGGGGGCATTGTTATTGGTATCGGAGACACATAAACAGACTTTTATAAACCGCCCCACAAGAAATCACTACACACAGTCAGGTCCGGTGACCTTGGAGGCCAGTAATGTAAGCTGAATCATTTGGTCCAGTGCGACCGATCCATCGTTCAGTAATCCTTTGATTTAAAAAATCCCGCACTTCCAGATGCCAGTGTGGCGGTGCCCCATCCTGTTGGTAAATGAAGTCGTTCGAATTAGTCTACAACTGTTGAAAAATAAAGTTCTCAAGCATATCGAGAAATATGATTCCTGTAACAGTCTTTTCGGCAAAGAAAAATGGACCGTACACCTTTTCCCGGGAAACTGCACAAAATACATTAAATTTATGAGAGTTCCTCTCAGGTTGTACAACTTCATGTGGTTGTTCCGTACCCCATATTCTCACATTATGACGGTCCACCTTTCCATTTAAATGGAATGTTGCCTCCTCACTGAACACTGAACGTGGAAGAAAACTGTCATCCACCATCTTGCGAAGAACGAGATTACAGAACTCCACACGTAGTTGTCACCTTCACCAAGAGCTTGCAGTAGCTAAATTGTGTGGTTTCACGTGTAAACGTGGACGCAACACACGCCAGACGAACATCGGGGCATGCTGAGCTGTCGAGCTGCACGGCTAACGGATTTCTGCGGTCTCCTTGTGAAACTATGGCGGGTGCGTTCGACGTCTGTGTCAGACACTCGGGGACGGCCTTACACAAAGGGGATTTACCCTTACACTGAAACGTCCCCTTTGAACAATTTATGCATGACTGTGCTTAAACTGACACACAATATTTCGTCGACATTCTTCAATATATCATTATAAATATGTAGCATAATCAAATTCCTCATATAGCATCAGCTTATTGATCATAAACATACCTCAACAGCATAATAAACATTGTCATCATAATAAAATCATAAAAACTCAGCAAAATCTCAAAAACGTCCTAGCTTTTCAAAACCTAAAGAAAATTCTCTGCTCATTTCTATAGTGTCATCTACCTCAAACGTACTTTAAAAATCATGATCCCATACCAAATACATCATTCAAAGCTCTCATAGTATCACAATGGTTCCGAAAAAATGTGAACAGTTCACAAAAGTACAGACAGAATACAGTTTCATAAGTGTGAAGTTATCCAACTGTGTAATTACGTAAACATCCGTCACTGATGTAGTAAAATAAATGTTTGTCTCTCCCAGTTAAATGATCAGATAGCTGCGTAATTTGTGTGTTAGAGAAATATGGTACCGATGTGTAAAGTTGTATAAGCAAATACCATATTAGCTAGGGCTCCTTGTGCTTGCCAAACACATGGTACACAAAGTAAGCGTTTTTTTTTTTTTTTTTTTTTTTTTGTGGTTTTCGGGCGCACAACTTCAATGGTCATTAGCGCCCTGACTACTCTAAGAATGCACCGCGAGGCACAAGTTGACAACAACAACTAAAAGGGAAAACACAATAAAAGACAGACTGACAGGCATAGGATTAAAAAACATCAAATGTCCTTAGCGAGGTTTGTCAAATTGATAAAACAAAGAACACGAGCAGCTGCTCGTGGGTCATCCGCTAAAATGGCATCTAAAGTAGTAGGCAGGTTAAGATCGAGGCGCAGTGTTTTAAGATCGGGACAGGACATTAAAATGTGACGAACCGTCAGCAAGTGCCCACATGGGCAGAACGGCGCCGGCGCAGCCGTCAGCAGATGGCGATGGCTGAACCGGCAGTGTCCAATTCTTAACCTTGCTAAAACGACCTCCTCCCGCCGAGAAGGGCGTGAGGAGGACGTCCAAGCCACGGGAAGAGGTTTTAAGGCCCGAAGCTTGTTGTCGGTAAGTGCAGCCCAATCGGCATGCCACAGCGACACAACGCGCCGACAAATGACCCTGCTAAAATCGGACGAAGGGACACAACAAGAAGCTGTCCGAGGCTGGAGGACCGCAGCCTTGGCCGCGCATCTGCAGCTTCGTTCCCAGGGATACCGACATGGCCAGGAACCCACATAAAGCTAACCGGCGTACCGACGTCCACCAGCTGCTGAAGAGAGCGTTGGATCCGGTGTACGAAAGGGTGAACCGGGTACGGATCACTGAGGCTCTGGATGGCGCTCAGGGAATCTGAGCAGATGACATAAGCAGAATGTCGGTGGCGGCAGATGTACAGAACAGCCTGGTAGAGGGCAAAGAGCTCAGCTGTGAAGACCGAACAATGGCCATGGAGCCGGTATTGGAAACTTTGTGCCCCGACAATAAAGGAACACCCGACCCCGTCATTGGTCTTAGAGCCATCTGTATAAATGAAGGTCATATTAATGAACTTCGAACGAAGTTCGACAAAACGGGAGTGGTAGACTGAACCGGGGGTGACCTCTTTTGGGAGCGAGCTGAGGTCGAGGTGAACGCGGACCTGAGCCTGCAGCCAAGGTGGCGTGCGGCTCTCGCCCACTCGAAAGGTTGCAGGGAGTGAAAAATGAAGGTGTTGAAGGAGGCGACGAAAGCGAACTCCAGGGGGTAGCAAGGCAGAGACATACAACCCGTATTGAAGGTCAAGAGAGTCGTCAAAAAAGGAACGATAAGAAGGATGGTCGGGCATTGACAGTAGCCGACAGGCATACCGACAAAGCAGTATATCGCGCCGGTAGGTGAGTGGCAATTCGCCAGCGTCAGCATGAAGACTCTCTACGGGACTGGTATAAAATGCTCCGATCGCAAGTCGTAAACCCCGATGTTGTATGGAGTTGAGGCGGCGTAAGATGGATGGCCGTGCAGAGGAGTATACGAAGCTCCCATAATCCAGCTTGGAGCGGACGATCGACCGATATAGACGAAGTAGGACGGTTCGATCCGCTCCCCACGACATACCACTGAGAACACGGAGGACATTTAAAGAACGGGTACAACGGGCGGCCAAATATGACACATGTGGAGACCAGCTAAGTTTCCTGTCAAAGGTAAGGCCTAAAAATTTGATTGTCTCCACGAGTGGGAGAGCAACGGGACCGAGTCGTAAGGACGGTGGGAGAAACTCTTTGTAGCGCCAGAAGTTAATACAGACCGTCTTCTCGGCAGAAAAACGGAAGCCATTGGCGACACTCCAGGAGTAAAGACGGTCAAGAGAACGCTGAAGACAGCGCTCCAAGACACGTGGACACTGCGCGCTGCAATAGATGGTAAAATCGTCCACGAAAAGGGAGCCTGATACATCAGCTGGGAGGCAATCCATTATTGGATTGATCGCGATGGCGAAGAGAGCGACGCTCAAAACTGAGCCCTGTGGCACCCCATTCTCCTGGCGAAACGTGTCGGACAGGACAGAACCCACACGTACCCGAAACTGTCGATCCATTAAAAAGGAACGAATAAAAAGAGGGAGGCGACCGCGAAAGCCCCACGTATGCATGGTGCGGAGAATGCCCGCCCTCCAACAGGTGTCGTAAGCCTTCTCCAAATCAAAGAACACAGCCGCGGTCGGGCGCTTTCGCAAGAAGTTATTCATGATGAAGGTCGACAAGGTAACCAGATGGTCGACAGCAGAGCGGCGCCTTCGAAATCCACATTGTACATTGGTAAGTAGGCGTCGAGACTCGAGCAGCCAAACCAATCGAGAGTTAACCATTCGCTCCATCACTTTACAGACACAGCTGGTAAGCGAGATAGGTCGATAACTGGAAGGCAAGTGCTTGTCCTTCCCCGGCTTAGGAATCGGGACAACAATAGACTCGCGCCAGCATGCGGGAACATGTCCCTCAATCCAGATGCGATTGTATGTACGAAGAAGAAAACCTTTACCCGCAGGAGAAAGGTTCTTCAGCATCTGAATATGAATAGAATCAGGCCCTGGAGCGGAGGACCGTGATCGGCCAAGTGCGGTTTCGAGTTCCCGCATGGTGAATGGGGCATTATAACTTTCACAATTCGAGGAGCGGAAGTCACGTGGCCTAGCCTCCTCGGCCTGTTTGCGGGGGAGGAAGGCAGGGTGGTAATGAGCGGAGCTCGAAACCTCGGCGAAAAAGCGGCCGAAGGCATTGGAGACAGCCTCAGGGGCCACAAGGACTTCATTCGCGACCTTCAAGCCAGAAATTGGGGAGTGGACCGTAGTGCCAGATAGCCGGCGCAGGCTACCCCAGACAACAGAAGAAGGAGTAGAACTGTTGAAGGTGCTGGTGAAAGCAGCCCAGCTGGCTTTCTTGCTTTCTTTAATAATACGACGACACTGAGCACGTAATCGTTTATAATTAATACAATTCGCCACTGTAGGGTGGCGTTTAAAGGTGCGTAAAGCACGTCGACGAGCACGTATAGCGTCCCTACATGCTGCGGTCCACCAGGGGACCGGTACGCGACGTGGAGAAGAAGTAGGGTGAGGGATGGAATATTCAGCAGCAGCGAGAATGACTTCCGTGAGGTGTGCGACCTGACGATCGCAGCTTGTGAAGGTTTGATCCTGAAAGGTCGCCCTGGAAGAGAAGAGCCCCCAGTCTGCCTTGGAGATGGTCCAACGAGAGGAGCACGGAGAGGGAGTATGCTGCAGGAGATGGATAACACACGGGAAGTGGTCGCTCGAATATGTATCAGCAAGTGCATACCACTCAAACCGGCGTGCAAGTTGGGGAGTACATATAGAGAGGTCTAAATGGGAATAGGTATGAGATGTGTCCGAAAGAAAAGTAGGGGCGCCAGTATTGAGGCAGACAAGATTGAGCTGGTTGAAAAGGTCTGCTAACAAGGAGCCCCTCGGGCAGGATGCTGGAGAGCCCCAAAGAGGATGGTCGGCACTGAAGTCTCCAGTTAACAAAAATGGTGCAGGTAGCTGAGCAATAAGTTGCGTCATGTCTGCCCTGGTAACGGCAGATGACGATGGAGCGTAAACGGTACAAATGGAAAACGTAAAAGTGGGGAGAGTAATGCGGATGGCAACTGCCTGCAGGCCGGTGTGCAACGTGATGGGATCGTAGTAAATATCATCCCGGACCAGCAACATAACCCCTCCATGAGCTGGGATACCTACCACAGGGGGTAGGTCAAAACGCACAGAGGTGTAGTGTGCCAAGGCAATTTGATCGCATGGGCGTAGCTTCGTTTCCTGGAGGGCTACGACGAGCGGACGATGCGAGCGGAGCAGCAACTTCAAGTCCTCTCGGTTGGAGCGAACGCTGCGAATATTCCAGTTAATAAGTGCCATCGTAAGAAAAGGAAGATGAGAGAAGGGGTCACCTCGAAGGCCGCTTAGGGCCTGGCTTCGAGCGAGCACTGCCGCCGCTAGCAGGAGGCGGACAGTCATCGTCCATGGGGTCTATAGGGTCATCGGCCATCTCAGGAGGATGGCCGGGAGGGGGAGCTTCCTCCGCCGGTGAACGGCCAGATGTTCGGCTACCAGCGGTGCGGCCAGGCGAAACGGATGACGGCCTGGGGCGGCAACCGCTGGGTGGCGCAGGAGAAGAAAGGCGCCGCGGCGGAGAAGGAGAACTGTGCTTCCTATGCGCCTTTTTAGAAGGACGTTTGGTGGAAGTACCGGTCGAAGGCTGGGAGGTCGAGGGACGGAGGAAGTCTGCACGGGATGGTTCCTTCTTGAAGGCCCGTGCATCTGACTTCGGGGTCTTCGACTGAGCAGAAGCTGAGGAAGTGGCTGGTGTCTGTGGGGTGATGGGAGGAAGAGGAGACGTCGACCGCGCGACCTTAGCACTGGCCGAACGGACGACCGTGGTGCTGAAGGTCAGATCGCATGTCTGGGTTGCTACCTCCCGGGTAGTCCGAGGAGAGGCGAGGACAGTGCTGTATTTCCCCGCTGGGAGCAGCGTGGGCTTCCTACTAGCCAATAGCTTGCGAGCAGCCGAGGTGGACACTTTCTCTTTGACTCGAATTTCCTGGATACAGCGTTCTTCCTTATAGACAGGACAGTCGCGGGAGGATGCGGCATGGTCACCCTGACAGTTCACACAACGAGGAGACGGAGGTGGACAGTCACCCTCATGGGCATCCCTGCCACAAGTGACACATTTAGCCGCATTGGAACAAGACTGTCGAGTGTGATTGAAACGCTGACACTGGTAGCAGCGCGTAGGTGTCGGGACATAGGGGCGAACAGAAATAACCTCGTAGCCCGCCGTGATGCGCGATGGCAGCTTAACACTATCGAAGGTTAAGAAAAGTGTCCGGGTCGGTACAAGGTCATTGTTGACCTTTTTCATGACCCGATGGACAGCCGTCACGCCCTGCTCAGCGAGGAAAGATTGAAGCTCCTCGTCAGTCAATCCGTCGAGAGAGCTACTATAGACTACACCACGAGACGAATTCAAAGTGCGGTGGGCCTCCACCCGGACAGGGAACGTGTACAAGAGCGTGGCCCGAAGCAGTTTTTGTGCCTGAAAGGCACTCTCAGTTTCTAGTAATAAGGTACCGTTACGCAACCTGGTACAAGATTTGACAGATCCGGCTATGGCATCTACGCCCTTCTGGATAACGAAAGGGTTGACAGAGGAAAAATCCTTTCCGTCCTCAGATCGAGAAACTACGAGGAACTGTGGGGCAGGCGGTAGTATTTTTGTCACTGTTGGCTGGTCACGTTTCCGTTTGTGGGTCGAAGTCGAAAGCGATGGAGTAGAATCCATTGCGGAGGAATCCCCCATGATTGCCAGCGTCTCCGATGGCGCGCTCCTTCCTTGTGGGGACCCTCTCAGAGGGCACTCCCGCCTTAGGTGAATGTTTACACCTCAGGTCACACCTCCCGAGAAACAGACGGAGGGACCAATCGGCATGGTCAGAAGGTATCAGCTCAGGCAATCACCCCTCCCCGGGCCTGGCCTTTACCAGGGGGTACGCGCGTGCCTTACATGTCTACCCAGGGCGGGGACTTACGCGTTACCCCGTCACCGGCTACGCGTGCGAACGCGTGGGTCGGCCTTCAGACACGCACAGGGAGGAAGGAAGAAGAGGAAAAAGAAGAGAGAGGGAGAAAGAGGACAGACTGTCTCAAACGCCGAGGCGGAGACCAGAGAAGGCAAGGAGAAGAAGGCAATGAGAAAGCAAGGAGAAGGAGGCAAGGAGAAGGCAAGGAGAAGAAGGCAAGGAGAAAAAGGCAATGAGAAGGCAAGGAGGAGTCAAGGGAAAGAGTAAGGAAGACAGTGAAGTGGAGAAGAGCAAAGAAAGGAACCAACAAAAGGAAGGAAGAAACGAGAAGTGAAAAACCAAAAAGACCACGATTATAGGTCGTGAAACCGTCCGTCTCCGGACGCAGGCGCTAACTACCCCCGTGAGGGGGATGGACTCCTTTTAGTCGCCTCTTACGACAGGCAGGAATACCTCTGGCCTATTCTAATCCCCGGACCCGCAGGGGGGACAAAGTAAGCGTGTACCCCTCCTGAGAATTAATGTAATTATACCCTTAGGTGTTACATTTCATTTCATTCCATTGTTGTAATCTGTATCACGGGAAACCTTTGTATCATTGTACTTCAAATATCTTTAAAAATAAATGATTTAAGTACAAAATTAATCACTCAAATACGTGTCCTGTAGCGCTAAATGTGCGTCTTGCTGTAAGATAATCTCTGTGGAAGTGTCGTAGTTATCGCCCTCTGTAAGCAAAGTTCTGCTGAAGTCAATGTACTTACCTCATCATAAACGAAAGTGAAATGCTTTGCGTGTATATATATATCGTAGTTATTACGTGCCTTACCGTGATCAAGAAAGTACTATAAAGTGACATATTGTTGTGCTACGAAAACGTCTGTCTCATTGTAGCTATACCACAAGAGTTGCTACTAAAACATGTTTTACTTTCCAGAATAATGCAGAAAAACTGTGCAGATATAAAACAGATACAGCGCAAAAGCAACAATGTAAATTGTGTCATATTAGTAGCGTCATGATATAATCGTGTAGCTGTCAAAGAAACGAAATACTAAGTCATCTTTAATCTCACAGAAAGTACTTCAAATAAAGAATGTATTTTCAAGTAAACCAAAATGTTGCATTAAAATCTCATTAGCAGTATATGTTCTAAGTATGTGAGCCTTATAGTCGTTACGTAATCGTGCAACTAACAAGCAAGAATGTACACACACAATAACACTGTCGTCTGTTCACAACAATGCATTCGTAATTACTGTCTAAATATGTTCCCTAGGTTCTAGACTGGATAGTTAACTTTAAAACGTAGTTGCATGTTATTAGTTTCTACTTGTGACAAATTGTACTAATAATGTCAAGTGAAAAATTTTATGGCAAAGATTAAGTTAAAATAAACGGTTTTATAGGTGGAATGTGGTGCAATCCTTTACCCTTTCTAGTAAGCAGAGTTCCAGCTTCAACGAATTTATCATGTGCTATATCGTACATCGGTAAAGAATGCTCAAATTTTTCTCAAGGTTAGCGTCTATGTTACTTTTCTCTGAGCCAGCCGGCGCACGTGGCTGCCTGCGGTACGAGTCATTGTCTGTTCCTTTGTTGGCGCGCGTCGTTATTAGGAGACCTAACTTCTACAAATTCACCTTGTCGAGAGGGCCCTGCTCTGTTTGAATCCCGCCAGTTCTGATGGAATTCAGGTCTGTCGTTTTGTCGGTAGTTTACATAGTTTCTTGTTTGTCGGTCATGTGGTGGAGAATTTCTCCCTGAATCGTAACTGCGCGCTGAACTGTTGCGTCTGAAGTTATTCTGTCTCCCTTGATAATAATTGTTTTTGTTCCCATATTGTCTATTTCTATGGTAATCTGTCATATTCATTACTACAGAAATGCGATCTTTCTCTGTAACTATTACTCTGCCAGTGGTTGTCATATGGGTGGTGTCTGTTTTGTTCACGATTTGCGTTGTAAGAATAGCCTTGTCGTGTCCAGTTAATATTTCTTTCATCGCGGAATTGCGACGGATGTGACCTGTAATTCTTGTGTTCCTGTTTTCGCGTTCCGCGATTGTCAGTGTCAATTTCTAATTCTTGTAAGAGTCCCTGAAAAGCTTCAATGTCGTCTTTGCAACGTCCTGCCAAAATAATATGTTGTAAATGTTCAGGTAATTTGATTAAGCATATGCGGATGAGTTCTGAGGGGCTGTATGGGTTTGACAGGTACTGATTCTTGTGCAACATGTCTTCAAAATATTTCACAAGACTGGAGAATTCAGATTGTTCGAAATGTTTCATCATTATGATGCTATGTTTTACTCGGTCTTGTGTAGTTTGAGACCAATATGCTGAGAGGAAGGCATGATAAAATTCTACTTCACTGTGACAATCGTGAATGACCGATCGCATTCTTACAGCTGGTTCATTCTCTAAGTAGCCACACAAATTCTAATCTGTGTTCTAACGACCAGTTGGGAGGAAAACAATGAGAGAATTGATGGAGCCATGCTTGTGGATGAATGTAGTTGCCAGAATTCTTAAATGTTTTAAATTTACGTGTAGTAATGAACAGCTTATAGTCAAACTCATCGTGTCGGCGAGTAGCATATCGGTCATTGTTACGTCGCGTCGGCGGTTCCATCTCAAAATTCGGTGCACCTTGCCAATTTCTTGCATAATTTCCGAAGTACCCGGTGTTATTATTTTGTGGCTGTTCCGTATTTCTATGTCCCTCTTCCCGGATTGGAGCGCGGATGTCCTCTGAAATACGTAATTCTTGTATTACCTGTGTCAGCTGATCTTGTACTTCCCAGATTTCTCTTTGGTGTTGCATATTAATTTGATTCTGATTTTGTTTGAATTTCCTAATTCGTTCGCACTCTTCTGTGTCATTAAAGACTATCGGTTTCGTGTCATTCAGATTATCAAATACCTTCGTAGGTAAGTTAGTGAACTGATCTGAAAGTTCGGCTACTTTATCCGATAGTGAAATTATTTCCTCTGTGTGTTTTTCTGGACCAAGTTTCAGAGTGTCCATTTGTGTTGAAATCGTATGTACTGTGTCCTTTAAGTTTTTCTGAGTTTTTGCAAGTTGCGTAACAGTATCGGTAGATGCAACTGAGTCAATTTTAGCTTGCAAGGTCTCATGATTTTCATGAACAATAATTTGCAGTTCTTTTATGGCTGCTTCGTGATTCTGTAATGCATTTTCATGCCGCGAAAAAATAGGTTAAAATGCTCACAAATGTGTGTTTTTACGTCATTACAGGGTTTTTGACATTTCGATTCAATGTTATGTAACTCAGTAGTTAAATCTTCACGCGTTTGTTCAAGAGTTTGTTCAAGAGTTTGTTCCAGTGAGTCTAACTTTTGAAGCTGTTGCTGTGTTTGTCTCTGATTTTGTTCCATCGTTCTAACTGTTGCTGTGTTTGTCTCTGATTTTGTTTCATTTGCTGCATTAATTGCAATAATAATGTATTAGTGTCTGGAATCTGTTCCTCTATGCTTTTCGGCAGTGCATTTGCACCGGCAACATTTACATTTTGACGAGCACAAAATGTGTCTTGACTTATTTGAGAAAACGGTGAGGACCCAAAACCTCAGTCTACAGTATTTGCAATATTGTGTTCTGTCATTTCGGATTCCTGAGGCGAGCTGTTGCCGACCGATCGATCGGCAATGCTTCCCTATTCACTACTTGTTTCACTGTCTACACCATTATTTGCCGCCCGCTCCATTTCCCTACGCACTATTACCAAATTACTACTTTGAATGTCTGTTACTTCATTACACAGTGGTGCTGATAAGCTACGCTCGTCGTCACCATTATTTCTCAGTTTACTTTGGAGCCTAGTGTTACGTTTTTCACACGCCATTATTGTCACAATTTTTCACACGATAACACAGAAAAGCACAATTTGAAGAGCAAAAATGAGAGAACACATTAACATAGCACTGAAAATAATATCTAGTGAATTGCAGCTGCGAAATACTTGGTGCAAATCTACATGCATGCCACAACTGTTGTACTGTACGACAATGAAAGACTGCAACTACAAAGATTTTCTCTACAATTACGCGCTAGCAATAAACAAAATCTACACTAATTACACAAACTACAAGAAAAAATCAGAAGATTCCAGTGAGGTAACCTCGGCTAAGGGTCGACATATGAAACATCCCCTTAGAAAATTTATACATAACTGCTTAAACTGACACACAATATTTTAGCGCAACGCAATCTGACTTTCAAAAATCCCTACAAAAGAATGGCCATGACTAACATTAACCTATACGTTTCACAAATCACTTACCTCACAAAAATCTTGATTACTCTAACTACTGCAATACAGCGAGCGCCACTACTGCCAGCTAAATAAAAGATTCAAACTATGGAAGGCACTTAACTACTAATAGGCATAGTTAGCAAATGAAAGATTTTGATAGAGAACAAACAATGTATTTACCTCAATAGTGTTCAAAAGTCATAATGTATATAGCAGTTCATGACATCCAGTCTTAGAAATTTCAAAACTCCATTTCTCTCCCCACATCCACCACTGCTGGCGGCTCACCAACTGCGCAACGCTACGAGCTGTTAACATCCAGCTGCCCAACACTACACTGGCAGACAACAATGCAAACTAGCCACAGACTGCACACAGCACAGCCAGTGATTTTCATACAGAGCGCTACGTTACGTTGCCAATATGAAAACATGAACAGCCTACTTACAACACAAACAACCTGTTTCTCTGAACTGTTGGTGCAATCATCTAATGCTCTGTGCTGTAGCAGCATCCACTCCGTACCCAGTACAAAAGTCACGCTGAACAGTTATTACTGACTCGCACTGCGGAAAACGTAGAAAGCAAAACGCTTTATGTGGTCCAGACACCGTTTTTACTTGAGGTGAGCGCACACTGCTGCTGCTGCTACCTAGCGGGGGCCATGTAAAACTCGAGAGTTTGCTCTTTCCAACAGCAAGTTGTTCACGCACCTGTCTCAAATAACGTAATTATTATGGTTTGTTAAACTGGATGATTCTTTTTGATATATTCTGTATTTTACAGGTCTCTTAAAACCTCAGCAGAGAATAAATGCCGTAGAGGCAAACAAACGTGGTAACACCAGCCATTAAGTTTCTGTGTTGGGAGAATGATCATGCAAGAGCATGACCCATGTCAACTACTTTTTCTTTCATTTCATACTTGAGTAGGCCTACCCACACTAACGCGAATACAAGGAAGGAATTCCTACGAAGAAAGCCACACTGTGTTAGAGGTTTTGGTTCATTTTCTCTTTCCCTATCGATCTGAATTAACTAGTCGTCAAAAACGTCTGCTAGTTACGTGTTCGTTTACACCTACGTCCACACACTGCCAACTCCTGTCAAGTGCACGGCAGTGGTGCTTCCCTTCCCTCGTACCACTTACTGGGGACTCTCTCAGTTTCTTTCACCTATGGACCGCAGGAAGAAAGACTGCTTCGACGACTCTCACTATAGTTCAGTCAGACACCGAGAAGGAGGTCTGTCACCATGGAACTGGTAAATAAATGATTTTCCATACGGGCTTTTCACAGACTGAGACCAAATAGTACTAGGTAATACACCGCATGTCTAGCCAGCTTAGTAGCCTGTTATATTATCTACTCTAGCCAAACACACATGTTTTGGCTGCCTTCTAGCTTTCTGTGGCTCTCTTTCACACACAACGTTCTCATTGACAACCTCTACCCTCTGCTGTCTTTCTCTGAATTTAATGCACACAGAATTAATCCCGCACCTGACAAAAGAATGAACGGAGATAGGAAAATAGTATAATATTGAGGCTAATTTGATAGCAGATGTCTTCTAATAACAGGATAATCAATCTGTCTTAGGTTTCCTGTGATTTGCTTAAGTCGCTTCAAAGAAACACCAACACTGTTTTCTAACAAATCTGTAGTTTGGCTCCGAAATGGTTGCTATCCCATTTCCATTTCTGAAAGGAAGGTATCAAGATGCTTATTGCCCATCTTATATATCCAGAAAAATACTATTTGTCAGTCTATCAACCACAGTATAAGTTTGTGTAACAGACGTCTAAGCGCGAAAGATCACGTCACAGATCACAACTTGTGTTAAGGACTCTATAATCGTTGACGCTTCCCATTGGCGCTAAGGCGTCCTTCAGTACCCGCGGGCTGGGTGACGTCGAGATTTCACGGAACTAGCAAGGTCTACTAACAAGCTGTGCTTCGTACTACGTACCCCAGCAAATTTACAGTGACTTTAAAAAAGGAGAACAAGAATGAGTGTAAAGGAAGAAAGATTGCTGGAAGCGAATCAGGAACTTCAATTTTGCTCGGCATACCACCTATCACGCAGAGCAGATAACTGGACGATAGGCAATCCACACTGCACCCAAGTGTCGCAGGCTGCCTAACTCTGCTTTCTCTTAGGGGCAACGCCAGTGCCGCCACAAAGCATCAGCGGACATTTTTCTTCTAACAGAAGTGCTTCACGTGTGTGTGTGTGTGTGTGTGTGTGTGTGTGTGTGTGTGTGTGTGTGTGTGTGTGTGTGTGTGTGTGTGTGTACGTTTAAAATCGTCCGAAGCGATTAATGTAAGACACGTGAGGCCGCAAATTTTGGGGAAGGAATACCCCAAAAGCGGGTGACAATGTGACGTCACCAGACGACATACCTGTCGCACGTGCAGTGGTTGAGGCTATAGACGTGTCACACCTGGTGGTCCCACCCAACCCATGCCAAGTACGAGTATTCACGTGGGCTCCGGGTACACTTGCGCGACTTTAGGGCTCGGGACTCAGGATTAAAGTCTTGCGTCTGCCAGGCGGTACTTTTTCACTGCGTTAGACAGTTAAGTTTTTACATTGAGGTAATATTTATTATTTTATTTATCGGTCTCGTGGTCCGCATTGGTTTGTTGCGAAGTACAGTAGAACAAAGACCTACCGTCATACGTAAGTGAGTATAAGCTTCCAAAATCAGTCTTTACCAGTACATGGCCTATCTTTGTTTATTAAATAACGGGACAGAAGGAAAGAAACGCCAAACAACAGCTGTTACTTGGTTACAGTGAGGACAAAATGTTTGAAATTTGCACCGTTCCTTCCAATGCAAGAACTGCAAAGCTCCGTCACCCCTTCACGCCAAAGGTCAACCGCTGCCGTGTGGCAGTTAAGTTCAACATCTCATCCCTTTTCGAACTACTTCCCAACTTTAGCGATCCCAAACGTCTTAAATTACTTTTCTGAGGGTCTTCTACATCGCTTCGCGGGTTTTTAAACGTTAATAAGAATCACCGTGTATTATCGCCAGTTACGATTTAATGTGATTTGTCTGATCAGTAAACACAGTCACCAAATACATCATGACGTTTTCCTTATAAATTACATTTTTCATGAAAATTCAATTAATGAGTAGTAGTCACAAAATTACATACTAAAATACTTTGTTTGGCGGAACGTGGCTGATGGTTTCTTGCATACACTGAAATTCTCTGCATCATAGGACCATAGTCTGCAGCTAGGAGAGCGACAAGCAAATGGCGCCGGCCATCTCCACTTGATCAGTTGGCTGTGTCACTTCGTGGGGATTTTATTGCAGGACAGGGCCACGTACTTGTGCCGTAAATTAGCAAAAAAATATTTACGTAACTTTCTTTTCGAGACGTGTCGTAATTAGTATCTAGAATTGTATTCTATGAGGACTACGGTTCGGTAGTTTTGGTACACTACATAAATGACGTAGTAAATGGTATTGGAAGCATTTGCAGGAAAAGAAACAATGGAATCTGTGAGACCGAAAACTTTTATTTTCTTGTTTGTTTGGCTGCATATATTTACGTACATCATTCAGTGTTGGTCCATTATACCCTTACAGAATATAAACACTTTTTAAGTAAAAGAAATTAGCTGACCAAGTTAATTTCTGTGCTTTTATAGAACAAAAGCATTTACTTTTGATGCACATTATAAATGCCAAACCATAAAAATTGTAATAGTGTTTGAATGATATAGCCGTCATTTGACTGTACAGCTTGCTTGCTTGCTTTACATTATCATGATGATTTCGGCCACAAGCCATTATCAAGCGGAAAAATGTCGGATATAATTCGACTTCGTTAAGTTATGGTGAAAGTCTGTTGATACCCAATACAATAGATCTTCACCATGACTTCACTTAAAGTCTGATTATATGCAATACTGTTGTACTTCATAATGGCTCTGAGCACTATGGGACTTAACATCTGAGGTCATCAGTCCCCTAGAACTTAGAACTACTTAAACCTAACTAAGGACATCACACACATCCATGCCCGAGGCAGGATTCGAACCTGCGATCGTAGCAGTCGCGCGGTTCCAGACTGAAGCGCCCAGAACCGCTCGGCCACCGCGGCCGGCACTTCATAATGGCTTAAGGCCGAAATGAGGGGGCAGTAATATAAAATAAAGAAATTGTGCCGTCAAATGGCGGTATACCATTGGAATATAAAAAAGATGTAGTTAATTTGTACTCAATAGAACTTCCCTCCTCGTGATCGAAGACACTAGTTTCCTGTTATCATACATAAATGTGAAAGTTGTTTATGAATAACAGAAATATGTTTTATGTAAGTAGGACGAAGTATTCAAGTGATATCTGATAGTTTCTTGTCATTTTTATGTTACCTTTTTGTCGGGGAAATTGCGTGTTCTGGCGCCTTATGTTAAATCTTTGTCGTTTTCTTTATTTTTACTACGGCATCCCTCTGATGATACAAATCAGGAAATTTCGAATAAAATCTTCATTAAACATGGACAATTTCAGTTTTGTTATAAATGCTGCCTATTCTTAAGTAGCAGACAGGAGGATTAACATGTAAAACAAAAATGTTCCATGGGGTATCCGGCGCTGTATACACTGGCGGGAAAAAAACCGCAACACCAAAGAGCAGTTTTGATACGAAAACGAAAATTGGTAGGCGTGTTTCTACATCTGAAGGATGATGTCCGTACAAATTTCGCGTCAGCCGGCTGAGAGTGACAAGGATGCAGATCAGGTTTGCATTAAATACACACATCGTGACGGAAGTAGTCTCATGTGGCGTGCGGCTCTGGAGGATCGTACTACATCTCCAGCTTTAAGTTGGAATCATAGTGACGAACTGTTACAAACAGGCAGTTCAAAGTCACATCCGAGTCAGACACCGTGAAGGGTGCATTCCACTGACACCAAACCCCCTCCATTTGGGGCTGTCAAGCGAGAGCTCATTGGAGGGCAGGGTGGAGGTGTGTTGTGTTTTCTGATGACAGCCAGTTCAGCCACGGTGCCAGTGGTGGTCGTGTGTCGGTTAGGAGGAGGTCAAATGAGAGCCTGCAAAGCACGCTTTCTGGATCTATAGCGGAAGTTATGATCTGTGGTGCGATTTCGTATGATTGCAGCACCGCTCTCGTGGCTATCGGACGCACCCCGACTACAAATTTGTACGTCAGTCTGGTGATTCGACTTCTTGTACTGCCATTTGTGAAGAGCGTTTCTCGGGGTGTTTTCCAGCAGGATAACGCCGGCCCGCATACTACTGTTGTAACACAACAATCTACTGAATGTCGACATTTTGCCTTGGCCTGGTCTGCTCGATAACCCAATCTTTCTCCAATCGAGTACATGTGGGACTTCACTTGACCACAACTTCAGTGTAATCCACAAACAGCATTAACGGTCCCTGAGCAACAAGCACGGAACTGCAGCGCACAAATTGTCATCCGGCACCTGTACAACACAATGCAGGTACGTTTGCAGGCTTGCATTCAACATTCAGGACGTTACACCTGTTATTAATTTACCAGCATGTCACACTTGCAATGGCTTATTTCGAGCTTATATCACCCTGTGATCTTGCGATATTAGTCAAATATGTTAGCTCGACAAATCTATTTCCGAAATTTCATTACTCTACATTATTTTTTGTGGTTGCGATTTTTTCCGATCATTGCATATTCTCACTCAGTTTCTAGGCGGTTCACAGCTTCCAGTTTTGGGGGGGAATCTACAAGGGTTGCCCAGAAAGTAAAGGACCGCATTTTTTTTTCTCAGCCAAAACCAATGCTACGTATGCGAAGCGTTATGTATGAATTTCCTGAGTGAGCGCGCCAAGTTTCCGTCACTTCCGACACATAACGTAGCTGCACGACAGGCTTCTGTAGGTGATATACGTTACAAGCAAAGCCTAATCATTTAACTTCTCACTGCAGCGAAAGAAACTGAGGGTAATATTCACAAACGCTTGTGCAAAGTCTATAAAGCATCTGCTGTCGACAGAAGTACAGGTAGTTGCTGGGCACGGAAGGTGGAGTCACCAGAAGGCGGTTCGGCGGAGCTCCACGATTTGCAGCGGTCGGGGAGCCCATCCACGGCTGTCGCACCTGACATGTTGCAGCGAGTTGATGTCATTCGCGAGGACAGACGCATTACGACTCGGCAGTTGGCGCTGCATATGACATGTCAGTGAAGGAAGTGTGGATGCAATCATCCGCAGCCTTGGATATTCAAAAGTGTGTACAGGATGGGTCCCACGGTGGATTACAGAGAAAACATTTGTCTTTATTTGTTGTAACGTTCTGAAGCTGAGGGGTAGGCCTTCTTGTCCCAGATTGTGACAGGTGATGAAAGCTGGGTTCACAATTTTGAGACAAAATCAAAACAGTAGAAGATGGAAAGGCGCCATTCCCAATCCCAACAGAAGAAAAAATTAAAAGCAACCGCTTCCGCCGGCGAGATCATGCTCACCGTGTTCTGAAAATGTGAAGATGTGATTCTCATTGGTTTTATGACAAGAGGCGGTACATTTAATTCAGAAGCATATGTCAAGAGATTAACAAAATTCATGACACGCTTCCGGCGACTTCGGGTGCCGCAGCAACCGAGGGGACGTTTTGCTGCAACACGATAATGCTCGACCCCACATGTGTCTGAGGACTGCTGAACACATTGGAAATCAGGGTTGGGCAGTGTTACTCTATCCACCCTAAAGTCCTGACCTAGCCCTCTGGGACTTCCACGTATTTGGACCATTTAAGGATGCGATTCGTGCAAGACATTTTCAGGACGATGAGGATGTGATTCATACAGTGAAACACTGGCTCCACCACCAGGACAAGGACCGGTATCGACGGGGCATCCACGTCCTCGTTTCGCGCTGGAGGAAGGCCATAGAATGGAATGGAGATTATGAGGAAAAATAGGCTGTGTAGATAAAACACCATTCTTTCGTGTGTGTAATTCTCACTATGTTCAATAAAGAATTGTTGAACAAAAAAAACCGGTGCATTACTTTCTGGGTAACACTTGTAGTAAGACAGTGGACAATTACAAGGTAACGCCTGATGGATATTCAGCACACCTAACGTACAGGTAACGCAGGTACAACATTAGCTGACCAAAGCAACTAGGAACACTTAACACTACTGTCCGCTACTGCTATACCATGGCGGCAGTTCGTACAATGAACTTATTTTTATTCGAGCAATTATGGTATAGAGCAACAGAGGAGTGTTACCCTCTGAGAGGAATTTTGTTATGTTGACCGTGTTGTACCTAACGGAGGTGGCTTATCGGAAGTGAAAGTCAGAATTACGTAAGTATTCAAACAGTAACAAACAATATTTTACCTATCTACACTGTTCAAAGAATAAAGAAAACGGTCGCCAGCCTAATTAGGGAAGAGAATGAGTACCATTCTTATTCAATAACTGAAAATAATTATGAGTAACTTTAATGGACAAACGCAATCTATACTTTGCGACACGTGAGTGCAATGAATTCTGGCACCTGAATACAGTATGTTCACGTTAAGGTTGGAGCTACCAGATGAGAACAGACTATTTACATAAATATAACAGATAACACTATTACCTTGAGGACTTAAACTGAATGGTCTCAATGTTACTATTAATATTCACTGCAGGACCGTAAATTGGACATAGGCTCAATATTACTTTTCAAACACATTCCTTTCTGACATGAAATATGGGTATGGTTCACAACAATATTAGTTATTGCGCATAGATTAAGTCTCTCAATACTAAACAGCTTTCTACTTAGTATGAAAAGTAAATGGAGTTCACTAACAGATTACTTCTCACTGAATTTTGAATTAAAAAAAAGTTACTGTTTTCATAGATAGTGGTCTTTCTATTAATTGTTATTTATCATGAGCATAAAGGATAAACTGTGGATCCTATCACACTATTAACATGCACTTTCAAGACACAACGGGAACCCAAAATCGTACAGAATTTGACTTGAATAACAAGAGTAATTAAAACTTTCTATAATTAAGTAACTTTGCGCATTTGAAGTACTTTCAGTGGAGGAGGGCCCTCAATCTCAACCTCTGTAACAGAGCATACTAAACACAGTTTCAATACACTAGAGTAAGAAGTACTTAGCAACCATGAACATATAACTCTCAACAGGTGCAGTTCTGAACTTTTACTGCAGTGAAACACAAATTTGAGATTTGTAAGATCCTTTCAACAAATAATATTAATTTTAGCGCACTCTGTTATATTAATTTTAACATGCCTTCAATAAAATACACTCAGCAAACACTTTAGCGTGGATATGTGGCTAATGATAAATCACGGTAGGTACAAGAGTTCAGTCAAATTTTACCTTATATTTGGGTATAGCATCCTATGAGCTGATCCTTCACTGTACATTACTATAGTGCTCCATTACAGTGATTGCGCAATGTGGTGGCGATTGCATGTTGGTAGGTGGATTTGCAGGTAGAATTGCTGGATTGTCATTTCTTGGTGGTGGTGATAGATACCAATTCCAGAATGGTTCCAGCTCTTGATCCATCCATCTGAGGCATTGGAAAGCGTCAGCAAAAGCCTCTTTCGGAACCAGCACAATACACAACTTTTACATGAACAGCTGATAGTTTGGTAGCTCGTCCCAGATTGACACTCAATTCCACCTTTTCTACCTACGCCAACCACAATTTGCGCGCACTGCATGCTCCTGTTGCCGAGGGGAACCAAAACAACTTCTACATATGAAATAACTAAGGACCCTAAGTGAAGGTCAGCAGTTTACACAACAGTAACCAAATATATTAATTAAAACAGAAGATTAGTACATATTGGTATTTCTACAGCAAATTATTTAAATAAAATTATTCAGTTTTAAAGACAACCAAAGAGATTGTGTGAGAAAGACAAAACATGATGAGATTTTCACTCTGCAGCGGAGTGTGCGCTGATATGAAACTTCCTGCCAGATTAAAACTGTGTGCCGGACCGAGACACAAACTCGGGACCTTTGCCTTTCGCGGCCAAGTGCTCTACCAACTGAGCTTCCCAAGCACGACTCACGCCCCATCCCTCAGGCTGTGGCTAAGCCATGTCTCCACAATATCCTTTCTTTCAGGAGTGCTAGTTCTGCAAGGTTCGCAGGAGAGCTTCTCTAAAGTTTGGAAGGTAGGAGACGAGGTACTGCAGAAGTAAAGCTGTGAGAATGGGGCGTGAGTCTGCTCGGGTAGCTCAGTTAGTAGAGCACTTGCCCACGAAAGGCAAAGGTCCCACGTTCGTGTCTCGGTCCGGCACACAGTTTCAATATGGCAGGAAGTTTCAAGACAAAACATATTTGCTCATATTGTGCATATTACAGAGTGGTGTGTGTGTGTGTGTGTGTGTGTGTGTGTGTGTGTGTGTGTGTGTGTGTGTGTGTGTGTGTGTGTGTGTGTGTGTTTTGAGGCTTTCTGGCGCTAAACAGCGTGGTCATCAGCGCCCAAATGCATAGAAGCAGGAACACATGCAGTGAAGGGACGAAGACGGACAGCGAACAAGGAGAACGGCTAAAATACACAGACCTGACGCAGTTCCAAATCATCACACACAAAACCAAAACTAGAGGAGAAGAAATGCACTAAAAAAGGAAAGGAAACAAGGAAAAGAGAGCAGAAATCGAAGGGAAACAAGTAGGTAATCGTGACTGGCGGACCTCTTACCTAAAACCTGGGTGAGCCAGTCACCCAGCAGCACATTAAAATCCTCTCCCTAAAATCCGAGGCAACAAATTGGCCAAGACAAAAAACCGTAAGACTTTAAAGACAGTCGTTGCATCGTCTTGAAAAATAGAGGGCAAATCCGGTGGCAAGGAAACCACCGCCCTCTGGTCAGATAATAAAAGACAGTCAAGTAAAATGTGGCCGACAGTAATCTGGACAACACAAGCACTGCAGATTGGGGGGTCCTCCCGCCGGAGTAAAAACGATGCATTAAGGGACTGTGCCCGATGCGGAGGCGAGTGAGGATAACCTCATCCCGCCTGCATATTACAGATTTTTTTTTGTGGGGTTTAAGGGCGCTCAACTACTGAGGTCATTAGCACCCAGTCACTGTTGTTAGAGCACATGGAATCTAGTAAAACTCAAGGGGATGGGGGGACACCAGAAAGACCTGACAAAGATGCAGATAAAATAAGTAAAAGAGTTAGATGTCTTCGGACAAGCCAGTCAAAGTTATAAAACGCAGAACACGAGCAGCTGCTCGAGCGTCATCAGCTAAAATATCTGGTAAAGTAGATGTCAGGGACAGGACAACACGAGATTGACTAAAACGGGGACACGACAATAAAACATGGCGCACTGTTAATGCCCGACCACAAGGGCACTGCGGGGCTGGGTCACCGGAGAGCAGGTAGCGGTGGCTAAACCGGCAATGCCCAATCCGCAACCTGGTCAGAAGGACCTCCTATCGCCGAGATGGTCGCCAGGAGGTTGCCAAGCAGTTGGGAGCGGTTTTACTGCCCGGAGCTTGTTTCCTTGGAGGGATGACCAAGCATCCCACCACAACGACACAAGCCTCTTACAAACATCCCCACGAACGTCAGATGACGGGACACAATGGGAGGCTGGCCGGGGCAGGAGGACTGCAGCCTTGGCTGCAGCATCCGCAGCCTCATTCCCAGGCACTCCTACATGTCCAGGAACCCACAGAAAGCTGACAGGAGAACCGTTATCAGCGAAAGAATGGACTGCTGTATCCGTTGAATCAAGGGATGGACCGGATAGGGAGCTCCAAGGCTCTGAAGAGCAATGAGTGAGTCAGAGCAGAGTACATACGATGAATGGCGGTGGCGGCGGGCATACTGAACGGCCTGATGGAGAGCAAAAAGCTCGGCCGTAAAGCTCGAACATTGGTCGAGGAGCCGGTATTTAAAGGTGGCGGCCCCGACGACAAAGGCACAGCCGACACCATCGTCAGTTTTGGAGCCATCGGTGTAAATAAAGGTGTGACCGGCAAGTCGAGCACGAAGTTCGACAAACCGTGAGCAATACACTGCAGCCGGAGTACCCCCCTTCGGGAGTGAGATGAGGTCGAGATAAATATGAACCGGAGCCTGGAGCCAAGGTGGTGTCGGGCTCTCACCCTCTCTGAAGGTGGTAGGGAGGGCAAAATCCAATTGTCGAAGCAGGCGACGGAAGCGGACTCCGGTGGACAGCAGGGCAGACACATACAACCCGTACTGACTGTCGAGAGAATCGGCGAAGAAGGACTGGTAAGAGGGGTGGTCGGGCATAGACAACAGCCGACGGGCATACCGACACAGCAGTACGTCGCGCTGGCAGGTCAATGGTAATTCGGCAGCTTCAGCATAAAGACTCTCGACAGGACTACTGTAGAAGGCTCCGGTCGCAAGACGTAACCCCCGATGGTGGATGGAGTTGAGACGGCGTAAGAGGGATGGCCGAGCAGAAGAGTAGACGAAGCTCCCATAATCCAGCTTCGATTGGACTATGGACCGATACAAGCGAAGCAGGACAGTGCGATCCGCTCCCCAAGATGAACCACTAAGAACTCTGAGGACATTAGGGGAACGTGCAGAGACCACCAAAGTTTCCTGTCCAATGTGAGCCCTAGAAACTTAGTTGTTTCCACGAATGGGAGAACAACGGGACCAAGATGTAAGGATGGCGGAAGGAACGCTTTATATCGCCAAAAGTTGATACAAACCGTCTTCTCTTCAGAGAACCGGAAGCCATTTGCCACGCTCCATGAGTAGAGGCTGTCTAGACAACGCTGAAGGCAGCACTCCAGGAGGCATGTTCTCTGGGCACTGCAGTAGATCGCGAAGTCATCGACAAAAAGAGAGCCTGAGACATTAGGTGGAATGCAATCCATAATTGGATTGATCGCGATGGCAAAAAGGGCTACGCTCAAGACAGAGCCCTGAGGCACTCCGTTCTCCTGGAGGAAGACGTCGGACAATACGGAACCCACACGTACCCTAAACTTTCGATCCGTTAAAAAGGAATCAATAAAAAGGGGCAGGCGACCGATTAGGCCCCACCTGTGCATAGTGCGGAGGATACCTCCTCTCCAACAGGTATCATAAGCCTTCTCCAAATCGAAGAACACGGCTACCGTTTGGCGCCGTCGCAGAAAGTTGTTCATGATGAATGTCGACAACGTCACAAGGTGGTCAACAGCGGTGCGGCGGCGACGAAAGCCGCATTGGACATTAGTAAGTAGCCGTCGAGATTCAAGAATCCAAATTAACCGAGCATGAACCATGCGCTCCATCATATTACAGACACAGCTTGTAAGAGAAATGGGGCGGTAACTAGAAGGAAGGTGTCTATCCTTCCCGGGTTTGGGTATAGGAACAACGACGGCGTCACGCCAATGCATGGGGACCTGACCTTTGGTCCAGATGCGATTGTAGGTACGAAGAAGGAAGCTTTTGCCCGCCGGAGAAAGGTGTGCCAGCATCTGAACGTGAATGGCATCTGGCCCCGGAGCAGAGGACCGGGACAGTGCAAGCACACGTTCGAGTTCGCACATAGTAAAGGGGGCATTATAAGTTTCCAGATTCAGCGAGTGGAAGGAAGGTCGCCGAGCCTCTTCTGCCTCTTTCCTGGGAAGGAAGGCAGGGAGGTAATGGGCGGAGCTTGAAACCTCCGCGAAAAACCGGCCGAAGGCGTTGGAGACAGCCACAGGATCAACAAGGACCTCATTACCTGAGGTCAGGCCAGGTACAGAGGAGTGGGCCTTAATGCCCGACAGCCGGCGCAGGCCACCCCATACGACAGAAGAGGGAGTAAAACTGTTAAAGGAGCTGGTGAAAGAGGCCCAACAAGCTTTTTTGCTGTCTTTGATGACTCTATGGCATTGCGCTCGGAGTCGTTTGTATCCAATACAATTCGCCAACGTAGAGGCCATCTGAGCGCCTGGCAGCAGAGCGTCCTGGCGAAACTGAGGACGGCCGGGAGCAGCGACTCAGAAATGGAGCGTCAGACGAAATGCGCCGGGGTGGAGAGGGGGATAGAGACTTCTTCTTGGAGGCCTTCTTGGAAGTCCGAGGAGGTACAGGGATGGTGGGCTGGACCCGAAGATGGTCCTCACGCGTGGGGTCCGTTTTGGAATGCCGGACCTCGGAAGCCGGGGTCCAGAACGTTTCCCCGATGGACGCCTGAGAAGAGGATCGCTTCTCCGGCGGCGGGGGGGGGGGGGGAGGAGGAGGAAGGGTGGCCCCTGGGGCAGAGGGGGCGGGGGCCACGGGGAAGGAGGATTTGGAAGGGAGGGATTTGGGAGGCGGAGGCATAGACACCGGATGGGGGGAGGAGGTGGAGGGGGGACAGGATAGGGGTGAGGATACCGCGGAAGGAGTGGACACAACTGAGGCAAACTAAGTGGTCAACGGCATGGGATGGAGGCGGTCATACTTCTTCCTGGCCTCAGAATAAGAGAGCCGATCCAAAGTTTTGAGTTCTTGTATTTTCTTCTGCTTCTGATATGCGGGGCAGTCAGAGGATTTAGGCGAGTGGATGCCAGGACAATTAACGCACCAAGGTGGTGTGGTGCATGTATGTTCCTCACGAAGAGGACGTCCACAATCGCCACAAAGGGGCTCAGCGTCACACCGTGACGACATGTGCCCAAAGCGAAAACAGCGCATAGGAGGCGGGACGTAAGGTCGCACGTTGCACCGGTAGCACATCACCTTTACCTACTCCGGGAGAGCGTCCCCCTCGAAGGTGAGGATAAAGGCCCCAGTGTCGATGCGACGGTCTTTGGGGCCGCGCTGGACTCGCTGGACGAAATGCACGCCTCGGCGCTCCAGGTTGGCCCTGAGCTCCTCATCAGATTGCAGCAGGAGGTCCCGATGAAAAATAACCCCCTGCATCCTATTTAGTGCCAGATGCAGGACAATGGACACTGGGATGTCCCCTAGGCGGTCGCACGCCTGGAGCGCCGCCGATTGTGTGGCGGAGGTGGTCTTTATAAGAACGGACCCCGAACGCATCTTACTGAGAGCATCGATTTCCCCGAAGATGTCCTCAATGTGCTGAACAAAGAACATGGGCTTTGAGGTGACGAACATCCCCCCATCGTTTCGAGAACAGACCAAATAGCGGGGGAAGTACTTCGCCCCAAACCGGCGGGCCTGTCCCTCCTCCCAGGGAGTGGCCAAGCGGGAAAGGGCAGGAGAACCAGAACTAGAAACAGTACCTTTCCTTTTGGAAGATTCGGCCGCAGAGCGACCTGATACGTGTTGACGTTTCATCTGCGAAACGTCCGCCCCAATACCACCCACTCCGACCAGGGGCTCTCCCCACGGGCGCCACCCAGCCTCAGCAAGGTCCACCTGGCAGGATGACCGTTGCCGGGAGTCCTGATGCCCCAAGGAGACGGGCATCTACTCCTTGGCTGATGTGGGGGGGTGCAGCTCAGGTATCGGCAGTACGATCCCTGTGTTGTCAGGGGGCTACAACCTAGAGGGTACATGACGACCCCACCACAACGGGCTGGCTACCGTGCTGGATTTCTGGTGCCATGGAAAGTCCATCATGATCGTAGGTGCAGATGGGGACGCACTATGGGCGTAGCTTGTACAACCCATCAGGCGTTGAGGCCCAATTTGAGGAATAGTGGGTATGGTTACAACGCCGGTACAATGCTGAGTGCCAAGGTCTTAGTGCACTGAGGACCAGTGGTACACCACGTAAGGCGTCCTTCCCCAAAAGGCTCGTACTTCTGTAGAATTTTGAAAACTGGAGGTCAAACCCCAAGGGGGACCAACACATGGAAGGCCGAAACAGTTTAAACTCCTTTTAGTCACCTCTTACGACAGGCAGGAATACCTCGGGCCTATTCTTACCCCGGACCCGCAGGGGGGGCATATTACAGAGATTACACTTCATTACAGTATCGAATTAATCGTACACTAATTACAGAAGGTCAACAATGGGATGTTGAACAAAACAGAAAGCTAAATGAATCAGCAAAAGGTATGCAGAGTCTAAGCTACGGTGTTACACACTTCCGTAGTCTTCGATTACTTATCCTAGTCTACAGCAGGCTACTGTAGCTGTATAACTTAAGTAGTATCACAAACAGCTCGAATGCTACTAATGTCCCTGCAGTCTAATCAATTCTGGCTATTAGTGAATGCCACGTCTAAATATTTGTTTTCCCTGTCGTCTTCACATAGAGCTGCCTCAGTCTACGTCGGCCGCCAAGTTGAGCAGCTCCGGCTGCCCGGGACTGCGCCGGAAGTCGCAGCAGAGGTGGCGCAGTTGGGGGCAGAGGTGCAGGAAGCGGAGGCGGTCGAGGCAGCCGGGGGCCAGGCCCAGCTCTGCGAGCCTGGGCAGTACCCCCGGCAGGTGGTCGGCGGTCAGGCTCAGCCCCACGACGCGGACGCCCGCGCCGCGCCGCAGCCACAGCCAGTGGCCCTCCGGGGTCAGGGTCAGCACCGCGTCCGCCGCCGGTGAGTGGATGACGCACAGCTCGCGCAGCCGGCTGCAGCGCCCCGCGAAGGAGAGGTCGGGCGGGTAGCCGCAGTGGTGGAGCTGCAGCGATTCGAGGCACCCCATGGCCGGCAGCGCGGAGGCCAGGCTGCCCCCGGCCGCCCTGCAGTCGCTCAGCTGCAGCCGCCGCAGCCGCTTCAGCCGCCGCAGCGCCGCGAACTCCGCCGGAGGGAGGCCGGCGCAGCCGACCAGCTGCAGCTCCTCCAGCGCGCCAGCGCAGTGCCGCAGGAACGTCAGCTTCCGCAGGCCGGGGCACTCGATCTTGAGCATCCGCAGCCGTCCGATCCCCTCCAGGCTGTCGAGGCGGTCCGCCGACAGCGACTCTGCGCAGACGCTCAGCTCCCTGAGGTTGGGGCACAGCTCGAGGGCGGACGCGACGGCGTAGTCCGCCCCGTAGGCGGCGGGGACCCTGACGCTGGCCGCCACGATCCTGAGGATCCGCAGCTTCCGGAGGGCCGAGAAGTCTACGGTCGATCGAGAGGACAGCATGACCACCGCAATGTCCAGTCTAGTCGACAAATACTCGCACGTCAGTCTCGGACAGTCCCTCACAGTTCTTACGTTGGCCACTGTCAGTATCAGCTGGGGGAAGGAAATGTCGACGGTAAACTCGTGGGCGACCTCGACGATCACTTCGCGCAACGGTGGCAGGGTGCGCAGTACGGCACGCACCTCGGCAGACTCGCTCGGTCTCCTATTGCTGCCGTAACTCTTGCCCTTCCACAGCTGGGTGTATCCTGTCACAATTTTGCGCCACCGCTCGCACACGTAAGCACACCGGGCCATGTCTGGGACAGGCAGCAGGGAGAAGATGGAAAGCAGCGTGTCATCGGGTAGGTCTCCTAGGGATCTTGCTGCCATTTCTGTGGACACAAACAAAGTAGCTAGTTACTCCTCAGCGAAATGCAGGAAGATCTGCAGCGAATGCGCACTTGGTACAGGGGGGTGGCAACTGACCCTTAACATAGACAAATGTAATGTATTGCGAATACATAGGATTCTTTACTGTATCATTATATGATAGCGGAACAAACACTGGTAGCAGTTACTCCTGTAAAATATCTGGGAGTATGTGTACGGAACTATTTGAAGTAGAATTATCATATAAAATTAATTGTTGGTAAGGTGGGTACCAGGTTGAGATTAATTGGGAGAGTCCTAAGAAAATGTAGTCCATCAATAAAGGAGGTGGCTTACAAAACACTCGTTTGACCTATAATCGAGTATTGCTCATCAGAATGGGATCCGTACCAGACAGGGTTGACAGAGGAGATACGGAAGATCCAAAGAAGAGCGGCGCGTTTCGTCACAGGGTTATTTGGTAAGTGTGATAGCGTTAGGAGATGTTTAGGAAACTGAAGCGGCAGACTCTGCAAGAGAGGCGCTCTGCATCGCGGTGTAGCTTGCTGTCCAGGTTTCGAGACGGTGCGTTTCTGGATGAGGTATCTAATATATTGCTTCCCCCTACTTATACCTCTCGAGGAGCTTACGAATGTAAATTTAGAGAGATTCGAGCGCGCACGGAGGCTTTCTGACAGTCATTCTTCCCGCAAACTGGAACAGGAAAGGGAAGTAATGACACTGGCACGTAAAGCGCTCTCCGCCACACACCGTTGGGTGGCCAGCGGAGTATAAATGTAGATGTAGTAAGCCTCACTACACATGTTAATCATATCTGTTTAATTTAAGGCACGTATGGAAAATTCGAGTAATAATACATAAAGGCTGTTCTAGTTTTGAGACTAAAGACGATACTGCCAAAACTCCCAGCCTTTATCGATCCTGTGCAGATGTCTACATCTCTTTCTGGGTGGCTGCGGAAACACTATACCCCATTTCACTTTGTACGATTTGGAATATAAATACTTGTTTCAACGGTATGTCTGCTTCCCATTGTTTTGATCCAGTATTGCGGCTTGAAACACGGCTCACATGAGCGGACACAGTTAAATGTCGAGGACCAATTCGTGGCGAATGCGTGAGGGTCCACAGGCAGAGCGGGCAGTGACAAAGCAGCCCAGCGACAGAGACGTACCACACAGACGGCGTGAGTTAACGCAAGAGAAAGTGCGTGCTGTCATGGTTCACTCCACTGAGCCGTCTACACTTGAAACCAATTGCAAAAGGGCAGCTTAACCTGAGGCAGCAACACATGATCATTATACGAAGATATTTGAAAACGAAATAAACTGGACTATTTATGCCACTGTTATGGTATGAATTACTATCTGAAAGTTGCAGCTTGTAATTTGCTGACGGTTACCGTGTATGGAATAATGGATGGTAACGAACAACATGCTGAGCACTCTAGCGAACTCTTCTATCCGGAATGTGGGAAGTTCGTTGGTTGGCTGGTTTAAAAGAGGGGGGGGGGGGGGGGGCGCGGCGACCAAACTGCTAGGTTATCGGTCCCTCGTTCCGATTAAAACAGTTCAACGAGGATGGTAGTAAAATAATCGAGACATACAAAACACAGCTGGTCGCAAGGAGAAAACCACAAGAATGACAGAAGAGCAACGAACACTAAAATGGACAAAATCGGACAAGAAAAACAGACACAAGGAACATGAAGAGATCAAAACAGGAGAGCAAATAACCGCGGCTTCCTGACCAAGATAATAAAAAGAGGAAGCTAGCTATTCTGCAACGATTAAAACATTCACCCTAAAAGCACTAGGGTAGAGGACATAAAGGGACAAAGGACATGCACTAAAGCTTAGATCAAACGATAAAACGTAAAACTAAAGCTGCTGTTGAGGCACTGTCGCCCAACACCGAAGTTAGGGTGCTGGGAAAGTTAAAAGCCCGCCACAGAATGGCTAAAAGTGGGCAGTCCAGCAAGAGGTGGACGACTGTCATTTCGGAGCCACAGCGACAATGAGGTGGGTCCGCACGACAGAGGTGACCGAGCGTTAGCCACGTATGGCCGAAGCAGAGCCAGCAGAGGACAACTGATCCCTGTGAGAGGCTCACATGGAAGGGTTCCACACACACTCGTTGTCTCCATAGTGACACAGTCTGTTGTGTGTACTGGTATGCCATTCTGTCTCCCAAAGCCGAAAAACCCTGTGGCATAAGACAGAACGCCAGTTTCGGAATGCCCATATCCAGAAGGAGTTTCCACATAGCCTGTTTGGCCAGCCTATCAGCAAGTTCATTGCGTGGGATTCAGACATTTCCTGGTGTCCACACAAATACTACTGAATGACGTGACCATCCCCGGGCATAGATGGACTCTTGAATGGATGCAACCAATGGCGGGGCTAGCACTGGTCGATAGCTTGTAGTCTGCTCACGGAGTCAATAGAAAGGAGAAACGACTCGCCTGGGCATGAGCGGATGTGCTCAAGAGCACGAGTATGGCCACCACCTCTACAGCGAAAACACTGCAGCCATCTGGAGAGGATTGCTGTTCAATATGTCCTCCATGAACATACGCAAAACTTACATGACCATCAGCCATCGTCAGTGTAAACCACTTCATCCCCCGCAGCACATGTCGAGAACCGAGAGGAAGTGATAGGGAGCTGCAGGATTAACGGAGTCCTCAAGGCCGTGTGAAATGTCCAGACAAAGCTTTGTCTGAGGGGTAAACCATGTAGATGTACGTGAATGGGCCTCAAGTAGGGGTGGTAAAGGGAAGGACTCCAGTTTACGTAGAAGGGATCGCACGCGAACAGCCGATGAGGGAGATCAACTGCTGTGGTTGGCAAAAGGAAACATTGATTCGGATGCACAGGAGAACTACGAAAGTGTGCAACGTAACTAGCGAGCAGTTAAGCACGTCGGATGCACAATGCAGGGACTCCAGCCTGCACCAGGACACTGGTCACCCGACTCGTTCTAAAAGCTACCGTCGCTAGGCGAACGCCACAGTGGAGCACTGGGTCGAGTTAACAACGCTGAGGGCGCCGCCGAACCGTAAACCAGACTCCCATAGTCAAGGTTGGATTGAACAAGGGCTCTGTAGAGCTGCAGCAGCGTAGCGCTATCTCCATCCCAGTTGGTGTTGCCCGTGTAACAGCGGGCACTGAGGTGCTGCCAGCATTTCCGCTTAAGCTGATTAAGGTTAGGTAGCCTAGTCGATCAGGTGACGAAAGCCAGTCCAAAGAATCGATATGTCTCCACTACAGTGAGTGGATCGTCATTAAGGCAAAGTTCTGGTTCTGGATTAACGGTGTGACGCCGACAGAAATGCATGACACACAGCTTCACAGCTGGAAACTGGAAGCCGTGGGCTATAGCCCATGACTGCGCCTTGTTAATAGCTCCCTCTAGGCGCCACTCAGTAACACCAGTAACACCAGTAATGGAGGAACAGTACAGAATGCGGAAGTCATCTGCATACAGTGAAGGTGAGACTGCTAGACAGTTAATAGCCACTAAAAACAGAGAAACTCAATATGGAGCTCTGTGGAGCGCCATTCTCCTGAATACAGGGGGGAACTATGGGAGGCACCGACTTGGAAACGGAAAGTATGGAGCGACAGGAAGTTTTGGATAAAAATCGCGAGTGGGCCCCAGAGACCCCACTCATACAATTTGACAAGGATGAGATGTCGCCAGGTTGTGTCGTATGCTTTACCTAAGTCAGAAAAGACGGCAACCAGATGTTGGCTTCTGGAAAAGGCTATTCGAATGGCAGACTCGAGGTACACAAGATTATCAGTGGTAGAGCGAGCCAGTAGGCCACGTGACTCCAGGACCCAACCCAACCGTCAACACACCATACATTCCAGCAGCTTACAAACAACGTTGGTGAGGCTGATGGGCTGATAGCTAGCCACATTAAGCAGGTTTTGATCGGGTTTGAGCACCAGAAAGATGGTGCTATCCCGCCATTGCGATGGAAATACGCCATTGCACCAGATCTGGTTGAAGATGAGATGTCACTTGTAGTGAGACGAGAGGTTTAATCATCTGGCTGTGATCCAGTCCAGTCCAGGAGCTGTGTTATGGCAATATGCAAGGGCGCTGAGGAGCTCCCTCTCTGAAAATGTGGCGTTATAGGGTTCACTGTGGCGTTTAGTGAACAGGAGGACTTTCCTTTCTACCCGCCTTTCGAGGGTGTGAATGGCTGGGGGGTAGTTCTCTGATGCAGAGGCTCGAGCGTAATGCTCAGACAAGTGCTCGGCAGTCGCGTTTTCGTCAGTAGATAACACGCCACTGATGTTAATGTCTGGGACACCTGTTGGGGTCTGGAACCCAAAAAGACGTCTGATCTTCGTGCAGACTTGGGAAGGTGACGTATGGCACCCAATGGTAGACACATACCTCTCCCAACATTCCTGTTTCCGTCCATTTACAAGCTGACGAATGAGGGCACAGAGTCGCTTAAAGGCTATTAGGTGCTCTAGGGAAGGGTGACACTTTTATCGCTGTAGAGCTCGCCGACGCTCTAACTGCCTAAGCGACTTCTGGCGGCCACCAAGGCACTGTCTTTCCCGGGGGCACCCTAAAGAACGAGGGGTCCCGTCTTCCACCGCAGAAACGATCGTTCTAGTGACCTGCTGAACGACAGCATCGATGGCACCATGTGGGGGAGATTCAGCAGTGACAGCATTGGTGAAGGCTTCCGAGTCTGCCTTGTTTAAATCCCATCTGGGTAGGCATCCATGGGCATGATGCCAGGAGAGAGACAGTAAGATGAGGAAGTGGTTATTACCACATAGGTCGTCATGTGCTCTTCAGTGGATAATGGGTGGATCAGAGTAAGTGCGCCCCACAAAGTCCCATCTTCCGTATCCACTGCATTCTACCAAACTCCCTCACCCAACCCAAGTTGTGATGTGATCCATGCTGAGGGGTGCATGGCACACTGAAAGATACGTCACAAATGGAGCCTCACTGGTACCGGGTGACCTCTCTGAGTAAGCAGCCTTACACTGCGTGGCATATTCGTGGTGTGGACCTTTTAGATCCCCTAATCTCATGGGAAAGAAATGTAGAAAAACAAAATCAGGGGCAAACTGAGACCTCAGATATCCGAACATCGGGGACAATACCGGTGGAAGGCATTCCCACTACTGAATCAGGGTCTAGACCTGAGCCAGAAGTGGGAATTGTAACCAAGAAGCTAGACCAGATTAAGATCAAAGACTTGTCAGGAGCCCAGAGGAGGAAACTACTCAGGGAACAGAGGAAAAAGGAAGGGAAAGAATGGCTTCCTATAGACAAATGGAGAGAATTAAAGGGGCTTTAACCTAAGACCCTCAGGAAGAAACTATCTCATGTTGAAGGGGATAAGCGAACCCCACTACGTCAAAGACAGGTAGCAAGCGGATAAGGGAGGAATTAAAGACTCCCTCCTCCCTGGATAAGTGAGCCCAGAAAAAAACGAGGCAAGGCATAGGGAAACAGACCTATTGTACTGCAGTCTCAGTTTTTAGGATAGCAGTTATCCAGGAAGGCTATCCACTGGTGGCCATCACCTTGCAGCAGGAGGAACTTGTACAGATGGCCCTCTTTGAAAAGATTGGGGGGGGGGGGGAAGCTGGCCCAGGACCCTACTTCAGGAGGGTCTATCTAGATCATGGTGCCCTCATTTTTGTCTGTGAAAGGGTGCACGCGGTGGAATGGCTTAAGGTGCCCATGATATCCCCGAGGAAAGATGCAAAGCTGCTGGTTAAGATGGCGGCAGAGCTGCTTAATACCGCAAAGACATCAATCAATATGGGTACCAAAGATCCTTAAGGAAGTCTCTCCTAAGACACTGCTCGGGAAAATAGGGGGCCAGCACCCGAAACCCTCGACAGAAGATTGAAGAATGATCAACCAGAAGGTTGCACCAGAAGGACGAACCCTGGTAGTGGAGTTCAGAGAGATGTCCCTGAAGGCGATGCCAGAGCAGGACCTGAAATTGTTTTTAGGGTTCTCGAAGGTCACTGTCAGACCTCAAAGATGGCAGCAAGACGGAGACTGGAGATGCTCCAGATTAATCTGCAACACAGTAAAGAGGCCTTTCCTGCCTTGAGTCGCTTCCTGGGGAGGCAGGAAGTGGGGACGTGGCACTGAGACAAAAACCCTATTTATATAAAGGGGATGTACTGGGCCTCGGTGGCACTGGAGGAAAGCTGATCTATGCTACAAATCTAAGAAACTCCAAAACATGTGTCTATGTAAGAAATGGAATTTCTTTCATGCCAGTAATGGATTTCTGCTCTAGGGATTTAGTGACCATTGAAATGCAACAATGTGATGAAGCTGTGCCTGTCAGGATAAGGAAGACACAGGACATTGACGCAAACGCCACCTGACACTATTATAGTCGCTACTGTTCCTGTAATATTCGTTATAGCCACAGAAGGCAGGGGTCTGCATAGCTGGGAACCAGGTTTCCTGGAGGGCAACGCTGAAAGATGTAAAGCTTACAGCTGCCATAGCCCAGCCAGGTGCTGGAAAAAGCTCTGCAATTCCACTGGAGGATTACATGATCGTGAGCCTGGGAAACATTCAATGAGGCAGTCCACACCTCTGGGTCTCCTGCTGCCACCACCTGAGTATCTGTGTGATCGACATCCATTGTCTCTGATGGCCCAGCGAGATCTAGGTCCTTAGTGGACGCCAGAATCTCCACCTCATCTTCAGACACAGAGCTTGTAAGAAGTGGTGGTGTGGGTGCCACTACAGTGCCTTGGCTCTTGGGGTCATTTTCTTTTTATGTTTCTCTCACTGCTCCTTAGGTTTGTCCAGCTGGGAGGGCTTCACTGATTCAGTCTCAGTGACTCATAATGACCATGGAGCCCTATGACCAGCTACCTGTGGTTGCATCAGCCACTGGCAGGTGTCATCTTTGCCACTGGTAGGGACCTGGGAAGGGAGTGACCCAAGGGATCCCTTCCTGGCTAGAGGAGCCAAAGAAGACTTTTGCACCTCCAGCTGAGAAGCGGGGATATCTGCGATGTTTGGAGGGGGGTTGCTCCTGAAGCAAGTTGGGAAGGAGCAACAGGGAGGGAAGTGCCCCCCCTCCCCCCATCAATGGGGCAAGTAGAGTCTGACAGCTCTGAGAGCCAACTGTATACGGTGGAATGGAAGGTGGTAGAACCGTTGTCATTGTGGTGGCGTAGGTTGACAGCATATTATCAGGATGCAGCCTCTCGTATCTTCTCTTAGCCTCAGTTTAGGTCAGTCGGTCCAGGGTCTTTTATTCCATTTTTCTTTCTGTCTGGAGAATCCTGCAGTCTGGCGAGCAAGACGAGTGGTGCTCTCCACAGCTGACACAGATGAGAGGTGGGACACAGGGAGTATTGGGATGTTAAGGACGTCGACAATTCCGACAGGTGACGCTGGAAATACAGTGGGAAGACATATGGCTGAACTTCCAGCACCACATCGGGGGAGGGATATATGGCTTTACGTCACAGCAATCGACTATCACCTTGACCTTCTTGGATAACATGTCACCGTCGAAGGCCAGTATGAAGGCACTGGTGGCAACCTGATTATCCCTCAGACTCCAGTGGGCGCACAAAACTAAATGGACAGTGCACTGCTCTAAATTGGCGCGCAGCTCATTGTCACCTTACAGAACAAGGTCCATGTGAAATATGATACTCGACCATTTTTAAGCTCTTACGGGGCGTGATAGGAACATCCCCAAGCTTGTCACAGGCGAGTAGTGCCTGTGACTGTGTTTTGAACAAGACCGACACTGACTGTATTTTCAAAAAATGTTCCAATGTGTGTGAAATCTTATGGGACTTAACTGCTAAGGTCATCAGTCCTTAAGCTTACACACTACTTAACCTAAATTATCCTAAGGACAAACACACACATCCCTGCCCGAGGAAGGACTAACCTCCGCCGGGACCAGCCGCACAGTCTATGACTGCAGCGCCTCAGACCGCTCGGCTAATCCCGTGTGGCCGACCGCATTTAGGACAAGCCCTCCACCTCCCCAACTTGTCCTCTAAACACTCCACAAAAAACTGAGGTTTCATCGACAAAACTCCACATTAGCTCTCGTACACACGAGGTACCGGGGTGAATAAGCTTCGCTGCCATCCTTAGCGTGGCATTCCTCCCATGGTGTGGTCGGTTGGTGGGGGGCGGGGGGGGGGTACAAGATTTGGGGTTGTGTTTCTTAGCGTCGAAGTTAGACCTTGACCGCGTAGAGACTGCTGGTTCACCAAGCCTGCCGGCCGCAGTGGCCGTGCGGTTCTGGCGCTGCAGTCCGGAACCGCGGGGCTGCTACGGTCGCAGGTTCGAATCCTGCCTCGGGCATGGGTGTGTGTGTGTGATGTCCTTAGGTTAATTAGGTTTAAGTAGTTCTAAGTTCTAGGGGACTTATGACCTAAGATGTTGAGTCCCATAGTGCTCAGAGCCATTTGAACCATTTTTCACCAAGCCTCAGCAAACGCCGCCTGGAAGGATGGTCTTTGCCAGGAGTCCCAATATCCCAGGGCGATGGGCATCTACTCCTTGGCATATGTGGGGAGTTAACGGTGCAGGTATCAGCAGAGCGACCCCTGTGTGGCCAGAGGGCTACATCCAAGAGTGTACATGGTAGCCCCATCACAAGGGACTGGCTACCCTGCTGGAAATAAGACGCAAACGAGCTAACAAGTCCATTATCGTCGAGAGGGCAGAAAGCGATACTGCACAGTGGATGGAGGAAAACGAACCCAGGAGAGTGACCTCGCCCAACAGCTGTAGAATGAGCGGAAGTGCAGATCCACGTCGACGAAGGATGTGGGAGGCCTCAGCGCATGACGGACACTATACACCATGTAAGGCGCCCTTCCCCAATTGGCTTGCTCTTCGGGAAAATTTTGAAAAACGGACATTGTAAGTAGGCTGTTTAGGTTTTTATGTTGGTAACGCCACGTAGCGCTCTGTATGAAAGTCACTGACTGTGCTGTGTGCAATCTGAGGCTGGTTGGCATTGTTGGAATATTCGCTATTGTAGTGTTGGGCAGTTGGATGTGAACAGCGCGTAGCGTTGTGCAGTTGAAGGTGAGCCGCCAGCAGTGGTGGATGTGGGGAGAGAGACGGCAGAGTTTTGAGAGCGGACGATCTGCACGTGTGTCCGTCAGAAAAAGGAAATTTGTAAGACTGGATGTCATGAACTGAGATAATATGACTTTTGAACACTATTAAAGTAAATACATTGTTCTGCATCAAAATCTTTCATTTGCTAACTATGCCTATCAGTAGTTAGAATCTTTTATTTAGATGGCAGTATTGGCCGACGCTATATTGCAGTAGTGTGAGTAGCGAAGATTTTTGTCAGGTAAGTGATTCATGAAAGGTATAGGTTATTTTTAGTCAGGGCCATTCTTTTGTAGGGCTTATTAAAAGTCGGATTGCGTTGCGCTAAAAATATTGTGTGTCAGTTTACTGTTGATCAGAACAAGTAAAGAGAGAAATGTGAGTACGTTTAATTTTGCTCAGCTGTTTGAAAATCAAATAACGTAAGAGGTTTACCAGCACTGTCATTCTTAATTTTTCTAAGGGGATGTTTCAAGGCCAAACCCTACAATGGATTATCACGAAGGCCGAAACGTGTGAGACACCTTTTAGTCCCCTCTTACGACAGCCAGGAATAGCTGCCCCCAAAAAAAGGGGGGGGGCGGGGGAGAGAATGTAGGAAGCGCCAGCATAATTGAGCAGCCTGTCCATTTTTTGTTCTGTTGTTTTAACAACAAAACCATCCAAAATATATTACTTGCGTAGGTAAACACCTCTAGCTTGTTTGAGAACATTTAGAAATGTATCAAATACAAATTTAGCTCTGTTATAAAACACAGTAATTTCCGTAGATACACACTTGATAATGTAGTGGCGAGCAACAAGTTTTTCATCGCTGTTTAATTTCTGATAGGTGTTAATCTGTTCATGGAAAGATTGTCTTTTTCTGCAAAAGAAAGTATTTTAATATTTGTCTTATGTTGCACGCTCTTTCTGTCAACTTCCTCGTGTGCTTTATTCATGACACAGTATGTAGCTTTTCTGCATTCTTGGCCACCGATCTTCGTGGTGTTACAAGATGGCCCCACTTTGTTGATGACATGTAGTGACGTTGATGATGACAAATTACTGTTACAATCAAAATTATTCTTGGAGCAATTGTTGCTACCTTTTCTTTCCTCATTTCGGTAATGACGCAGGGATTACAAAAATCTCTCTAATAGCGCATGCAAAAAATGTCAAACAAAAATGGCTCGTAATGTAAGAGCCCGAACATCCACCACCAGAGAGCACTAGTAGCACCGGAAAGCATTTCTAGCGCACAAGGCTCCACTGCCGACATCGCTGCTACCAGACATCAGAGGCTGTTGGAGAGAAAAGTCAAACTCTGGCTGCAGTTTGTAATGAGCACTTGCCTCTTTAGACACAACAAGATTGTTGCTCTACATTTAGGCGTTCCAGTTCTACTGAAATGCCGTCGTCTAACTAGTGCACAAGCCAGTTTAGATGTAGAAAAGACGCTATTCACTGCTAGATCTGATGTGGTACGTAACGGGTGCGCATTGCCCCAAAGAGCAAAGCATCCCATACTGCTGCTAACATTTGACAGGTAACGCTGACTGACTGATGATGCAGCAGCAGAATGTGTACGAGGACAGGCAGTAACCCACGGCACTGCTATCGGTGCACCGAGCTGGGAAACCGAAGCAGACACCACGGAAGGAGTGGAGGGTATCACCACGGGAGCAACAGCAGATGTGACAGTTACTGTACCGCTACCGACAAGTGTTTGTGTCTCCCTGGAGTACAATTACACAGTCTGAATACGAGTTTGAAGTGGAAAGAATATACGAAGCCATACATGATCCTCCTTGCGGAGACAGAGGTCATGGTTAAGGATATCTGACACATGCCAGATGGGGCATCATAGAGCTGGCAGTAAACAATTACAATGACCCCATGGTAGCTGTTTTCAAAAAAACACATGATAGTGTGATTAGCTCTTGATACTTCCAAGTTGAATCAAATTCTACTGGAGGAGAAAGATTGGTCAGGATTAACAGACAAATTGCTACAAAGATATCACGGAATACACACACACTAAGCTCGATATTACATCTAGATACTGGCAGATTACGAGTAAACAAGCACCAGTTTACCGATAGTGCAGAGATTTTCTTCAATAGGAGAATCATATCAATTTATAATATGCTCTTTGCACTTTGTGTGTGTACTGCAGAGTTCTTAACGTCCTCGATGTGTTGGGTCCACATGAAACCAATTTCAGCCAAAATATGGCGGGACCATCACCGGTTACTGAGCACGTATTGCGACTTTTATGAGACGGAAGAGAGAGTGTGAACTTAAAACAGGTTGTGTTTGGATGATGGATACTTATATTCCTAAACTCATAATCAATCCAATACGAGTTGCGCCAGTAGCAACCAATGCACTGCGAGGTTTTATAAGACTAGTTGGATTCTACAGGAAGTTTGTTAGTCGGAGATCCAGAATGCGTGACATCTTTTATCCCTTTCTGGGAAAAAAGTATGTTGCAAATGGGAGACGCAGTCTCAATGGGAGTCTCGCAGTATCAAGCAAGCTTCAGGCAATGCAAAGCTTTTAGCTCATGCCGGTCCTACACAGCCGTATCGTGTTGTGACTGGCACTTTCTGACGGGTATTTGGTATTGCACTCTGTCTGGTAGTGAAATATGCCAAAGTACAGGCAGACACGACAATTGTGTTTGCGAGTCAGTTTTTGAATAACAGCAGTGAGTATTATTCTGTAACAAACGTTGTGTCCGCTATGTTCAGGTGTTTCAGAAGTTCTGGCTTTTCCTGCAGGTACTGAAGAAAACTTCACAAGCCAAGGTCGCTAAAAATGCATTTTATTAGATGACCGATTTCGTCAGAGCTATGCTGTGATCGTCATACCTTATGCTTTTGAATTTACAAAAAAAACATTATCCATCATTTACAAACCGCCTTACACAGCATATGCAGTTCCCACTACCGTGAAGATCACCACACTTCATGTCGAATATTAAACTAGTATGTACTAACATAAAAATAATCATATTGCGGCGATTGCTTGTGGTCACCTTCATTACCACCGGGCAACGGACAGGAATTAAGGCCAGCGGTCAGCTGATTGTGAACATGACACATTCGGTGCAATATACACTACTGGCCATTAAAACTGCTACACCACGAAGATGACGTGCTACAGATGCAAAATTTAACGGACAGGAAGAAGATGCTATGATATGCAAATGATTCGTTTTTCAGAGCATTCAGACAAGGTTGACGCCTTGTGAAACGTTGTGATGCCTCGTGTAAGGAGAAGAAATGCGTACCATTACGTTTCAGACTTTGATAAAGGTCCGATTGTGGCCTATGGCGATTGCGGTTTATCGTATCGCGACATTGCTGCTCGCGTTGGTCGACATCCAATGACTGTTAGCAGAATATGCAATC
Source organism: Schistocerca nitens (assembly GCF_023898315.1). NCBI lineage: Eukaryota > Metazoa > Arthropoda > Insecta > Orthoptera > Acrididae > Schistocerca > Schistocerca nitens. The sequence goes on along the minus strand of NC_064623.1, from coordinate 11,744,696 downwards.
GGTGGCTTCAGGAGGGTAATACGGAACACCGTGATGGATCCCAACGGCCTCGTATCACTAGCAGTCGAGATTACAGGCATCTTATCCGCACGGCTGTAACGGACCGTGCAGCCACGTCTCGATCCCCGAGTCAACAGATGGGGACCTTTGCAAGACAACAACCATCTGCACGGACAGTTCGACGACGTTTGCAGCAGCATGGACTATCAGCTCTGAGACCGTGGCTGCGGTTGCCTTTGACGCTGCATCACAGACAGAAGCGCCTGCAACGGTGTACTCAACGACGAACCTGGGTGCACGAATGGCAAAACGTCATTTTTTCAGATGAATCCAGGTTCTGTTAACAGCATCATGATGGTCGCATCCGTGTTTGGCTACATCGCGGTGAACGCACATTGGAAGTGTGTATTCGTCATCGCCATACTGGCCTAACACCCGGCGTGATGGTATGGGGTGCCATTGGTTACACGCCTCGCTCACCTCTTGTTCGCATTGACGGCTCTTCGAACAGTGGACGTTACATTTCAGATGTTTTACGACCTGTGGCTCTACCCTTCATTCGATCCCTGCGAAACCCGACATTTCAGCAGGATAATGCACGACCGCACGTTGCAAGTCCTGTACGGGCCTTTCTGGATACAGAAAACGTTCGACTGTTGCCTTGGCCAGGACATTCTCCAGATCTCTCACCAATTGCAAACGTCTGGTCAATGGTGGCCGAGCAAGTGGCTTGTCACAATACGCCAGTCACTACTCTTGATGAACTGTGGTATCGTGTTGAAGCTGCATGGGCAGATGTACCTGTACACGCCATCCAAGCTCTGTTTGACTCAATGCCCAGGCTTATCAAGGCTGTTATTACGGCCAGAGGTGGTTGTTCTGGGTACTGATTTCTCAGGATCTATGCACCTAAACTGCGTGAAAATGTAATCACATGTCAGCTCTAGTATAATGTATGTGTCCAATGAACACCCGTTTATCATCTGCATTTCTTCTTGGTGTAACAATTTTTATGGCCATTAGTCTAGTAATATAGTAGGTAAATATGAAGCGCAGAGTGGCTGAAGCGAAGCAGCTGCATGAAAAATATGAAGAAATTGAAACAATTGCGATGGACGAGAAAAGTGGATGCTTTTCCATTGGCGTTCATTGATACTTCTCGGCTCGGGGAGCAGGACTATTCTGGAAAAATATGGGCTTTTTCAGCGGGGAGACCTACGTTAGTAGTGTAGGAAACACCATGAAGCGAAACTTTGTGCTGCTATATCCTCAGGGAGACATATTGCCTGCAGGTGTGGACAGCAAATAGAATAAAAGGGTGAGCCGGAACTTCATCGACAAAGATTCGAATGCTCTTCAGAGAGACCACCTATTGGTTTTGGTGTAACGGACCCACAGTCACCGGGGCTCGTTGCAGAGTAATAAACTTATTTTGATTTATTCGGTTTGTCAGCCTTCTTTCTGTCTATATACGACGGCTGTCGAGAAGGCAACAGGCGTTTTGATCGTGGCGGTGGGTAGAGCTGCCGTCCCGGTACTTAACATTCTACAGACTCTACGCATCCAACGGTGGTAGCGTGTGGCCTGTCTGTTTCTTTGCTTTCAGTGTCGTGTTATAAATGTCCGCTGCAGTAAAAAATCCAGCCAATTTTGAGGTGCGTTTTTATTGGGAAAAACCTGCAAACCAAACAAAGTTATCGCTATCTTTGTGGTTTTTTTTTTTTTGGGTTTAAGGGCGCTCAACTGCTGAGGTCATTAGCGCCCAGTCACTGTTGTGAGAGCACATGGACTCTGGTAAAACTCAAGGGGATGGGGGGGACACCAGAAGGACCTGACAAAGATGTAGATAAAATAAGTAAAAGGTTAAATGTCCTTGGACAAGCCAGTTAAAGTTATAAAACGCAGAATACGAGCAGCTGCTCGAGCGTCATCAGCTAAAACATCCGGTAAAGTAGATGGCAGGGACAGGACAACACGAAATTGACTAAAACGGGGACACGACAATAAAACATGGCGCACTGTTAATGCCTGACCACAAGGGCACTGCGGGGCTGGGTCACCGGAGAGCAGGTAGCGGTGGCTAAAGCGGCTATGCCCAATCCGCAATCTGGTCAGAAGGACCTCCTCGCGCCGAGATGGTCGGGAGGATGTTGTCCAAGCAGTTGGGAGCTGTTTTACTGCCCGGAGCTTGTTTCCTTGGAGGGATGACCAAGCATCCCACCACAACGACACAAGCCTCTTACATACATCCCCACGAACGTCAGATGACGGGACACAATGGGAGGCTGGCCGAGGCAGGAGGACTGCAGCCTTGGCTGCAGCATCCGCAGCCTCATTCCCAGGCACTCCTACATGCCCGGGAACCCACAGAAAGCTGACAGGAGAACCATTATCAGCGAAAGAATGGAGGGACTGCTGTATCCGTTGAATCAAGGGATGGACCGGATAGGGAGCTCCAAGGCTTTGAAGGGCACTGAGTGAGTCAGTGCAGAGTACATACGATGAATGGCGGTGGCGGCGGGCATACTGAACGGCCTGATGGAGAGCAAAAAGCTCGGCCGTAAAGCTGGAACATTGGTCGAGGAGCCGGTATTTAAAGGTGGCGGCTCCGACGACAAAGGCACAGCCGACACCATCGTCAGTTTTGGAGCCATCGGTGTAAATAAAGGTGTGACCGGCAAGTCGAGCACGAAGTTCGACAAACCGTTGAGCAATACACTGCAGCCGGAGTACCCTCCTTCGGGAGTGAGCTGAGGTCGAGGTAAATATGGTTGGTTGGTTGTTTGAGGTTTAAGGGACCAAACAGCGAGGTCATCAGTCCCTTGTTTCAAATGTACTCCATTCTGCTAACGGGACATCTCAGGAAAGTCAGAACAATAAAACGGAAAAAGGGAAAAAACGTAAAAGGGCAGTCACGTTGTCATTGGTAAAAACAAATGAGGGAAGGCGGCAAGAGAACGAACCCAACACTATGCTGAAGCAGCATAGGCAAGACCACCGGTGACTTAAAAGGTACAACTGCTATAATGCAGAAAATACGTATGGGAATAAAAAGACTAACCAAGCCTTAAAAAAGGGTAAAAAGAGTAAAAGGGGAAGAAAAGAGGATTCTGGTCAGGGAGGTGAATCGGGAATCTCTAAACACTGCCTACAGTGGGAGACACCCAAACACTCACCGCCCTGCCCCAACACCAGAGAGATTAAAAACCTTAAAACTGAGAATAAAAACCACTCTCCCGGAGGAAACCGAGAACCAGAGAGACCATCCGGGAATCGTCAGCCAACATCAAAGGTAAAGTGTGGGGGAGTCTGTACTTAGCACGCAGAGCCAAAAGAAGGGGGCATTCAACCAAAATGTGGGCCACTGACTGGAAGGCTCCACAACCACATAGCGGGGGTGGCTCAGCACGCAAAAGAAAACCATGGGTCAGCCTGGTATGACCAATGCGGAGACGACACAGTGTGGTCGAGTCCTTTCGGGAGAGGCGAAAGGAAGAACGCCATGGGCCTGGTGTCACCTTAATTGCACGAAGTTTATTAGACAGTGGAATAGCCTCCCAAGAATTGGCCCATGACTGCACGAAGTGGGATTTAATGTGAAGCCGTAAATCCGCTGCAGGAGGGGTAACAGGAAACGGGGGGTAAGTAACTGCTCCCCCAGCCAAACGATCAGCGAGCTCATTTCCCGGGATACCCACATGGCCAGGGACCCATAGGAAGTCAATGGAACAAGCAGCACGGTGAATATCAGCGAGATGGTCATGGATGGCAGAGACCAAGGAATGGCGCGAAAAACACCGGTCAATAGCAAGAAGGCCACTCATCGAGTCCGTACATAACAAAACGCGGTTGTGTTGGGATTGTTTAATAAAGGTAAGGGCCCGGGAAATTGCCATCAATTCCGCAGTAAACACCCCACATGTAGGTGGCAGCAGATGATTTTCCGTTCCAACAGAGGACGTGAAGGCATACCCAACATGATCAGCAGATTTAGAGCCATCAGTGTAAAAAACAACAGCATCCCGAAACTCCCATAAAATTTTGCGGAAAAAGGAACGAAACACCACCGGGGCGATGGAATCTTTCGGACCGCGGCGGAGATCCATCCGAATTCGAGGCCGAGGAACTAACCAAGGAGGGGTGGAGGGGAGGGAGCGAGGAAGACAGGACAAAGAAGGAAGCTGAAAATCACGGTAAAAAGACGCAAGGCGCAGCCCAACCGGTAAACCCGCCCGAGGGCGGGAGTCGGGTGGGCGACGTCCATGGTCTGGGAACAGGATAGAATAGGAAGGATGAGAGGGAGAAGAACGGATAGTGAGGGCATAAGACACCAGAAGCTGGGACCGCCGAACAGAAAGGGGTGGGATCCCAGCTTCAACCAGGAGACTATCAACAGGGCTAGTAGGGAAGGCACCGGTGGCCAAACGGATACCACGATGGTGGACTGGATCCAGCACGTGCAGTGTGGAAGGAGCAGCTGAACCATAAACTTGACAACCATAGTCCAAACGAGACAGAACTAGAGCACGATAAAGACGGAGGAGGAGGGAACGGTCCGCACCCCAAGAGGAGTGGGCAAGGAAGCGAAGGACATTGAGTTTACGGAAACATCCTACCTTCAGGAGTCTGATATGGGGCAACCAAGTGAGCTTGTTGTCGAAAAGAAGACCCAGGAAACGAAACTGTGAAACCACAGGCAATCGTTGTGCAGCGAGATAGAGCTCTGGATCAGGGTGGACCGTAGTACGACGACAGAAGTGGACCACCCGCGATTTTAAAGGAGAGAATTGAAACCCGTGTGAGAGGGTCCATGCAGAGGCACGCCGTATAGCCACCTGGAGCTGCCGTTCTGCAGATGCCATCGAGGAGGAACTAACCCAAATGCAGAAATCATCCACATACAGGGCAGGGGCGACCAAGGGACCGACAGAGGCCACAAGTCCATTGATAGCAATGAGGAAAAGAAGGACACTCAAGACAGAACCCTGTGGGATGCCCGTCTCCTGGGTCCGTGGAGAACTAAAAGCAGTACCAACTCGAACTCTGAATGACCGATGGATCAGGAACTGGCGGATAAAAGTCGGGAGTGGGCCCTGAAGACCCCACTGATGAAGGGTTAGTAAGATAGGCCTTGCGAAGGTCAGAAAACACTGCAACCAAATGGCGGCGCTGGGAAAAAGCCTGCCGAACTGCGGATTCCAAGCGAAGTAAATGATCGATTGGAGATCGTCCCTCTCGAAAGCCACACTGGTAAGGGGACAATAGATCCCGAGATTCGAGGACCCAAGTGAGCCGACGGGCTACCATCCATTCAAGTAACTTACAAACAACATTGGTCAAACTAATTGGCCGATAGCTGTCAACAGATAGGGAGTTCTTACCAGGTTTAAGGACAGGAACCACAATGCTATCCCTCCACTGAGAAGGGAAGTCACCCTGGAGCCAGATACGGTTAAACACCCGAAGAAGATGTTGCCGTTGTGAAGCACTGAGATGTTGAAGCAGTTGGTTATGAATGGAATCATGAGAAGAAGATAGAGCGGAAAGAAATTCCCATTCAGTAAAAGGTTCGTTATAAGATTCTGACTCACAAGTGGTGAAACATAAGGTGAGAGCTTCAGCCTGCTGTTTGTGATGAAGGAAAGCAGCGGGATAGGAGGCTGACGCCGATGCCACTGCAAAATGGGTCGCAAGATGTTCGGCGATAACTAATGGGTCCGTACAAATGCCATCTGGGAGGTGAAGGCCTGGTAGGGTGGACTGCCGATGGCAACCTTGGAGAGAACGAAGTTTAGCCCATACCCGTGACAGAGGGACAGTGGAACCAAGGGAAGAAACGAATCGTTCCCAACATATCCGCTTGCTCTGTTTGATTAAATAACGGGCTTTAGCGCGAAGGCGTTTAAAAGTAGCAAGGCTGGCTACGGATGGGTGCCTCTTGAAGTGTTGCAAAGCTCGACGGCGATCACGGATGGCAATGGCAATGGCCGGACTCCACCACGGGACTTGCCGGTGACGAAATAGTCCAGATGAGCGCGGGACAGCAACGTTAGCAGCGCGAACAATCGCGTCAGACACGTCACGTAGGACGTCATCAATACAACCCGACAAAGAGGGAGAAAACTCGACCTGTGCAGTGTATAGAGGCCAATCGGCGCGGTGGAAAGACCAACGAGGTAACCTGTCCATCGGGGAGCGGGAAGGGAGCGTGATAATCAACGGGAAATGGTCACTATCACAAAGGTCGTCGTGTGGCGACCAGTGTAATGAAGGGAGGAGAGAGGGAGAAGAAAGAGAAAGATCAATGGCAGAAAAGGTACCATGACCAGCACTGAAATGAGTAGGGGAGCCATCATTAAGAAGGCACAGGTCGTGGTCTGCAATAAATTGGTCTATAAGAAGACCTCGTCTAGATGGAAAGGCACTGCCCCACAAAGGATGATGAGCATTAAAATCCCCAAGGAGGAGGAAGGGAGGAGGAAGTTGCTGAAGAAGGGTGGTTAAGGCAGCAGGTGTAAGAGCCCTGTCAGGAGGGAGATAAAGATTGCAAACGGTGACTGCAGAGTCTAAGTGGACCCTAACAGCAACCGCTTCCAATGTAGTTTGGAGAGGAATCCACGTGCAAGCAATGTCGGTACGGACCAACGTACAAACGCCACCAGAAGCCCGCAAGGGTCCGACCCGATTTCGACAGAAAACACGGAACCCACGGAGGGTCGGTGAGTGAGCATCAGTAAAATGAGATTCCTGGAGAACCACACAAGCTGCAGAGTAGGACGAAAGAAGGGATTTCAATTCCGGAAGGTGTCGATAGTAGCCATTACAATTCCATTGGAGAACCACAGAAAGATGGTTTAAATGAGGGCTGAACACGCTAAATCCAGTCATACTGCCGGGTCCCCACCCGTCACAGACAAGGAGGGGGCGACATCCATAAACGACAGGTCAGAATCCAGTTGTGAAGTCGGGGAAGGGACCTCCGGTGACACCAGAGGCTCTTTGTCCCGGGACTTATGTTTCTTCTTCTTTTCAGGCTGAGATCGAGGAGGGCTGTGTGGCATAAAGGAGCCAGCTGCAGCAAGATCAGGAACAGAAAGAGACCGGGCGACCTGGGGGCCGACAGACCGCGGCTCTCGCGGTCGCCGCGCGGCAGCAGACCTTTGACCTGGAAGCTGCCGGGAAGGGGCATCCCCGGGATAGGCGCCCTTGACCGGCAGACGCCGAAGGAGTGGGACACTTCTCCGGCTGGGGAGGGGGAGCAGCACCCAGAGGAGAAGGTGTGGGAGCCGCAGGGGAGGGGGGGAGGAGTGGGGTCCGGGATGGGGGTAAGGAAGGGGGGGGGAAGATGTAACCAAGGCGTAACTTGATGTCATGGACACAGGGTGCAGTCGTGCATATTTCTTACGGGCCTCTGTGTAGCTTAAACGTTCGAGGGACTTATACTCTTGTATCTTTTTTTCTTTCTTATATACCGGGCAATCTGGTGAACGTGGAGAATGACTACCATGACAATTTACACATACAGGAGGGGGAACACAGGGACTCCCCTCATGGAGTGGACGTCCACAGTCACCACAGAGAGGGTCCTGGGAACAGCGAGAAGACATGTGGCCAAAACGCAAGCACTTAAAACACCGCATAGGAGGTGGGATGTATGGCTTCACATCACAGCGATAGACCATAATCTTAACTTTCTCAGGAAGGGTATCCCCTTCAAAGGCCAGGATAAAGGCACCAGTATCAATACGGTTATCCTTAGGACCCTTCTGAACACGCCGAACAAAGTGAACACCCCGCCGTGCGAGATTGTCCCGAAGTTCCTCATCAGTTTGAAGGATGAGGTCCCTGTGGAAAATCACACCTTGTACCATATTTAGAGACTGGTGAGGGGTAATAGACACAGGAATTGTGCCTAGATGGGTACAGGCACGAAGGGCCGCAGATTGGGCAGCTGAAGTAGTTTTAATCAGCAACGAACCCGACCGCATCTTGCTCAGGGAGTCCACTTCGCCAAACTTGTCTTCAATGTGTTCCACAAAGAATAAAGGTTTGACACTGGTGAAAGTATCCCCATCAGTCCTGGTGCAAACTAGATAACGGGGGAAAGGTTTTGCCCCTAGACGACGGGCCTGACCCTCTTCCCAGGGGGTAGCCATGGAAGGGAAGGCCGAAGGGGCAAGAGAAGCAGCACTTGAGGAATCAGTACCACGCAGAGAGACGGCCGCAGAACGGCCAGAGTTTTGGACCCGTATGCGTTTCATCTGCATAGCGTCCGCCCTGATACCACCCACTCCGATCAGGGGCTCTCCTCACGGGCGCCACCCAGCCACAGCAAGGGCCGTCTGGCACGGCGGCCATTGCCGGGAGTTCCGATGCTCCAGGATGACGAGAAACCACTCCAAGGCAGGCATGAGGAGGTCACAGCTCAGGTATCAGAAGTGTGATCCCTGTGTGTTCAGGGAGCTCAACCAAAAGGGTACATAGCGACCCCACCACACGGGCTGGCTACCGTGCTGGCTATGCACCCTAGCATCAGACCACGACGTGAAAGAAAAGGTGGAATGTACTAGGAGGGCGCACGTCGGAGACACTAGGTAAGGTGCTCTTCCCCAAATGGCTCACACTACGGAAGAGAAATTTTGGAATGGAGGTCAAACCCCAGAGGGGGACCAAGGAATGCCAAAAAGAGGAGATAAGTACGCAACAAAGCCGGAGAGTAAAACCAACAGAACCAGGAGGATAGCGGGGCCAACATAAGCAAGGACACCAATAGAGAGAGAGGAGAGGGCGAGGGGAAAGGAGTATGGAGCGGAAAGGAGGGGAAGGGAAAGGAAATGCAGCCCGGGAGAGAAAGAAGGCTGCAATGGCTTGGGGCCCCGTGCTCGCCACGCACGTATCCACAAAAGAGTTGTGGACCCCCTGGGGGGGAGGTAAATATGAACCGGAGCCTGGAGCCAAGGTGGTGTCGCGCTCTCACCCTCTCTGTAGGTGGTAGGGAGGGCAAAATCCAATTGTCGAAGCAGGCGACGGAAGCGGACTCCGGGGGCAGCAGGGCAGACACATACAACCCGTACTGACGGTCGAGAGAATCGGCGAAGAAGGACTGATAAGAGGGGTGGTCGGGCATAGACAACAGCCGGCAGGCATACCGACACAGCAGTACGTCGCGCCGGTAGGTCAATGGTAACTCGGCAGCTTCAGCATAAAGACTCTCGACAGGACAAGTATAGAAGGCTCCGGTCGCAAGACGTATTCCCCGATGGTGGATGGAGTTGAGCCGGCGTAAGAGGGATGGCCGAGCGGACGAGTAGACGAAGCTCCCATAATCCAGCTTCGATTGGACTATGGACCGATACAAGCGAAGCAGGACAGTGCGATCCGCTCCCCAAGATGAACCACTAAGAACTCTGAGGACATTAAGGGAACGTGTACAACGGGCCGCCAAATAAGAGACATGTGGAGACCAACACAGTTTCCTGTCCAACGTGAGCCCTAGAAACTTAGTTGTGTCCACGAATGGGAGAACAACGGGACCGAGATGTAAGGATGGCGGAAGGAACGCTTTATATGGCCAAAAGTTGATACAAACCGTCTTCTCTTCAGAGAACCGGAAACCATTTGCCACGCTCCATGAGTAGAGGCTGTCTAGACAACGCTGAAGGCAGCGCTCCAGGAGGCATGGTCTCTGGGCACTGCAGTAGATCGCGAAGTCATCCACAAAGAGAGAGCCTGAGACATTAGGTGGAATACAATCCATAATTGGATTGATCGCGATGGCAAAAAGGGCTACGCTCAAGACGGAGCACTGAGGCACTCCGTTCTCCTGGAGGAAGACGTCGGACAATACGGAACCCACACGTACCCTGAACTTTCGATCCGTTAAAAAGGAATCAATAAAAATGGGCAGGCGACCGCGTAGGCCCCACCTGTGCATAGTGCGGAGGATACCTCCTCTCCAACAGGTATCATAAGCGTTCTCCAAGTCGAAGAACACGGCTACCGTTTGGCGCCTTCGCAAAAAGTTGTTCATGATGAATGTCGACAAGGTCACAAGGCGGTCAACAGCGGAGCGGCGGCGACGAAAGCCGCATTGGACATTGGTAAGTAGCCGTCGAGATTCAAGAATCCAGACTAACCGAGCATTAACCATGCGCTCCATCACCTTACAGACACAGCTTGTAAGAGAAATGGGGCGGTAACTAGAAGGAAGGTGTCTATCCTTCCCGAGTTTGGGTATAGGAACAACGACGGCGTCACGCCAACGCATGGGGACCTGACCTTCGGTCCAGACGCGATTGTAGGTACGAAGAAGGAAGCTTTTGCCCGCCGGAGAAAGGTGTGCCAGCATCTGAACGTGAATGGCATCTGGCCCCGGAGCAGAGGACCGGGACAGTGCAAGTGCACGTTCGAGTTCCCGCATAGTAAAGGGGGCATTATAAGTTTCCAGATTCAGCGAGTGGAAGGAAGGTCGCCGAGCCTCTTCTGCCTCTTTCCTGGGAAGGAAGGCAGGATGGTAATGGACGGAGCTTGAAACCTCCGCGAAAAAGCGGCCAAAGGCGTTGGAGACAGCCACAGGATCAACAAGGACCCCATAACCTGAGGTCAGGCCAGGTACCGAGGAGTGGGCCTTAATGCCCGACAGCCGGCGCAGGCCACCCCAAACGACGGAAGAGGGTGTAAAACTGTTAAAGGAGCTGGTGAAAGAGGCCCAACAAGCTTTTTTGCTGTCTTTGATGACTCTACGGCATTGCGCTCGGTTTGTATTCAATACAATTCGCCAATGTAGGATGGCGGATAAAGGTGCGTAAAGCACGTCGTCGAGCACGGATAGCGTCCCTACAAGCCTCGTTCCACCAGGGGACGGAAACGCGACGTGAAGAAGAAGTAGTACGAGGAATGGAACGTTCGGCAGCATTGATGATAACAGCCGTGAGGTATTCGACCTGACTGTCACAACTGGGAAAATCGTGGTCCGGAAAGGTCGCCAGGGAGGAGTAAAGTCCCCAGTCAGCTTTCAGTATGTTCCAGCCCGAAGGACGTGGGGATGGGGTGTGGTGCAGGAGACTAACGACACAGGGGAAGTGGTCGCTCGAATAGGTGTCAGAAAGGACATACCACTCGAACCGACGGGCAAGAGTGGTAGAACAGATCGAGAGGTCCAAGTGGGAGTAGGTATGAGTAGAGTCCGAGAGGAAAGTCGGGGCGCCAGTATTGAGGCAGACAAGATTGAGATGGTTGAAGACATCCGCCAAGAGTGAGCCTCTTTGACAGGATGCAGGAGAGCCCCAAAGGGGATGATGGGGATTGAAGTCGCCTAACAATAAAAACGGCGGGGGAAGCTGAACGATCAGGTGCATCATGTCAGCCCGACTAACAGCAGATGACGGTGGAGTGTAGATGGTACAAACTGAAAAAGTAAAAGCAGAAAGAGTAATGCGGACAGCTATTGCTTGGAGTGGGGTGGTCAATGGGATGGGATGGCAATAGACATCGTCCCGAACGAGCAACATGACCCCACCATGAGCTGGGACACCGTCCACAGGGGTGAGGTCATACCGCTCCGAGGTATAGTGGGTAAAGGCAATACGGTCAGTCGGGCGCAACTTGGTTTCCTGGAGACCAAGGACGAGCGGACAGTGCAGGCGGAGGAGCAGTTGTAATTCCTCCTGATTAGATTGAATACCTCTTATGTTCTAATGTAACAAGGCCATCGCTAGTCAAAAAGGGGGGAACGAGACTGGGGAAGAGCTGGTCACCTCGACGGCCGCGGAGGGCCAGGTTGCGAGGGAACAACGCTACAACCGACGGGAGGCGGATCCGGTTCCATCAACTCGTCGCCAGCTGCGGCCGCTGTCCCTGGTTGTGTAGGAGGGGCAGCATCGATTGCCGACGAAAGGCCAGCTGAGCGCCTGGCAGCAGAGCGTCCCGGAGAAACTGAGGACGGCCGGGAGCAGCGACTCAGGGATGGAGCGTCAGACGAAACGCGCCGGGGTGGAGAAGGGGATAGAAACTACTTCTTGGAGGCCTTCTTGGAAGGCCGAGGAGGCACAGGGATGGTGGGCTGGACCCGAAGAAGGGTCCGTTTTGGAACGCCGGACCTCGGAAGCTGGGGTCCGGAACGTTTCCCCGATGGACGCCAGAGAAGAGGATCGCTTCTCAGGTGGCGTGGGGGCAGGAGGAGGAGGAAGGGTGGCCCCTGGGGCAGAAGGGGTGGGGGCCACGGGGGAGGAGGATTTGGAAGGGAGGGATTTGGGAGGCGGAGGCAGAGCCCCCTGATTGACGGAGGAGGCGGAGGGGGGACAGGATAGGGGTGAGGATACCGCGGAAGGAGTGGACACAACTGAGGCAAACGAAGTGGTCAATGGCACGGGATGGAGGCGGTCATACTTCTTCCTGGCCTCAGAATAAGAGAGCCGATCCAAAGTTTTGATTTCTTGTATCTTCGTCTCCTTCTGATATGCGGGGCAGCCTGAGGATCTAGGCGAGTGGACGCCAGGACAATTAATGCACCGAGGTGGTGGGGTGCATGTATGTTCCTCACGAAGAGGACGTCCACAATCGCCACAAAGGGGCTCAGCCTCACACCGTGACGACATGTGCCCAAAGCGCAAACACCTAAAACAGCGCATAGGAGGCGGGACGTAAGGTCGCACGTCACACCGGTAGCACATCACCTTTACCTTCTCCGGGAGAACGTCCCCCTCGAAGGCGAGGATAAAGGCCCCGGTGTCGATGCGACGGTCTTTCGGGCCGCGCTGGACTCGCCGGACGAAATGCACGCCTCGGCGCTCCAGGTTGGCCCTGAGCTCCTCATCAGATTGTAGCAGGAGGTCACGATGAAAAATAACCCCCTGCGTTCTATTTAGTGCCAGATGTGGGACAATGGATACTGGGATGTCCCCTAGGCGGTCGCACGCCTGGAGCGCCGCCGACTGTGTGGCGGAGGTGGTCTTGATAAGAACGGACCCTGAACGCATCTTGCTGAGAGTTGGAGGTGGCGAATGTCCCCCCATCGGTTCGAGAACAGACCAAATAGCGGGGGAAGTACTTCGCCCCAAGCCGGCGGGCCTGTCCCTCCTCCCATGGAGTGGCCAAGGGGGAAAGGGCAGGAGAACCAGGACTTGAAACGGTACATTTTCTTTTGAAAGACTCGGCCGCAGAGCGACCTGATACGTGTTGACGCTTCATCTGCGAAACGTCCGCCCCGATACCACCCACTCCGACCAGGGACTCTCCCCACGGGCGCCACCCAGCCTCAGCAAGGGCCACCTGGCAGGATGACCGTTGCCGGGAGTCCTGATGCCTCAAGGAGACGGGCATCTACTCCTTGGCTGATGTGGGGAGGGTGCAGCTCAGGTATCGGCAATACGATCCCTGTGTTGTCAGGGGGCTACAACCTAGAGGGTACAAGACGACCCCACCACAACGGGCTGGCTACGGTGCTGGATTTCTGGTGCCATGGAAAGTCCATCATGATCGCTGGTGCAGATGGAGATGCTCAATGGGCGTAACTTTGACAACCCATCAGGCGTTTAGGCCCAATTTGAGGAATAGTGGGTATGGTTACAACGCCGGTGCAATGCTGAGTGCCAAGGTCTTAGTGCACTTAGGACCAGTGGTACACCACGTAAGGTGTCCTTCCCCAAAAGGCTCGTACTTCTGTAGAATTTTGAAAAATGGAGGTCAAACCCCAAGGGGGACCATCACATGGAAGGCCGAAACGGTTGGAACTCCTTTTAGTCGCCTCTTACGACAGGCAGGAATACCTCGGGCCTATTCTTACCCCGGACCCGCAGGGGGGTGTGGTGTGTGTGGAAAAGGAATAGCAATATTGCGTGATAGCCGAGTGCGGCATTGGTGCGTTTATTTTAAAAATCGCCATACCAATACTCACGACCACATCCGCACTAGAAGGCCTAGCTTTGTGACTGACGAACTGGTGGTGAAAAATCGACAAAATTTCGTGAAAATCTTTGTTTCACGATTACGTAACTTTCGCAAAATTTTTCCCCTAATTTCACGGAGTTTGATGCATGAAATTGTGGCGGAGAATCTCGGTTACCTCAAATTTTGTGCTACTAGTTTTGCCAAAATCCTAACGGAAGACCGCAAAAAACAGACTGGCTGCAGTACCGAAATTACTAGACGATTACGAAAAAAAATGTCAGAGGTGTCGGTCGTATCGTAATGTATTTTTGGACAGTAAAGTAGTGATTCTCATTTATTTGCTTGAACGTGGCGGAACAATTAACTCGGAGGTCTTGTCAAAAATGATGTTCAGGCAAAACGAGCGTCGGAGAAAACTTAGGACAAAAGTTTTGTTTTTCCTCGACAACGCACGTCCACGCACAGCCAATCCTGCCCGAAATCTCTTACGAGATTTCGGAAGAGAGGTGTCTGATCACCCTTCAAACAGGCCCGATATGGCGCCAACCGACTGCCACCTCTTCCCAGCAATGAGGACGTGACTCGCTACACAACGCTTTGCAGTCGTTGCAGTCGCAGGCGGCAGCTTATACAGAGACGGTATTGTAAAACTTATGCCATGATATGATGCTTCAATCTGAATGGCGAGTCTGTAGAAAAACAGCATAAAATGTATATAATCAAATTTGGTTTTTCCGTATTGTTATTTTTTTTATTTCAAGACGTCTCTTACCTTATGGATAGCCTTGTTACACTCGCAACAGTGAAGCAACCCGTAATACGCAATAACCAAAACGCACAGAATACGGAACTTAATGATGAAGCAACAACACGCAGACAAAAGACGTACGCGTTAGTCGCTGTGTATTGTCTGTCTGTCGTCTGAGAGTACACAACAACACGCAATACTGACAGGACAACCAACTGCCGCAGGACACCAAACAAAAAGAACCAACTCTTGTGTCGAGTCGCCGGGGATCGTCGGTCCATTATAGTAATTTTGGTTACTGCTGAAGCTAATGATTTTTGTTGTACCTGTTTTTTCCCATCTCTTATTTCGCCTGACTTAAAACCGCTCACAATAACCGGTTTCTGATATACTCGATTTGTAAATTTTTATTGCTAGAGTGAGTTTTTCACTCTGCAGTGGAGTGTGCGCAGATATGAAACTTCCTGGCAGATTAAAACTGTGTGGCGGACCGAGCCTCGAACTCGGGACCTTTGCCTTTCGCGGGCAAAGGTCCCGAGTTCGAGTCTCGGTCCGGCACACAGTTTTTATTGCTGTTATTTCCAGTAATAAACGTAGACATCGAACAAAGATTCAGAAATTCGGAAACTCCTCCGGACTTTTGCATTATACGTACGTTTCAAGATAGAGAATAAAAATAAATTAGGTAAATTGAACTTGCCTGTCCACTGTTCACTGCTTCTCTCCGAAGTTAATGAAGGCTTCAATGCTACTGAAAATTGACCACTACTCTCCTACTGTTTCTAATTTTTATATCTGTGTTCAAAAATCATGTATTCGAGAGTCATACCGCTATTTGGGCATTAAGAATAGTCAGTCCTAAAGGGTGACGGCTGTGGTTGACGCCTGTTTTTCCTGATAGGCTGTCCGTTTCCAAGGGCTGCAAGCAGATAAATTCACATTGCGTACACACAAGCAGCGGATGAGACACTTTCTTTGCTTATCAAAAACTATGAATCGCTAAGCTTTTAATGTATTTCTGTGGCTAAAACTTCCATTGACCACGTGGAATCCAACTCGCGCTGTTCTCTCTCACATGACACCCTGAAAGCCACGGATCAAGACGGTCAGCTACCGGCAGGCTTTCTCGATTTCCGAAAAGTATTTGACTCATTGCAACACCTACTATTATTGACGGAAGTACTATCATATGGGGTGTCACAAGCTAAATTTGTGACTACATTGAGTATATCTTTGTAGGCAGGACTCACTGGATGGAGAGTTGTCGGTAGATGTAAAATGTAACTTCAGGGTTGCCGGAGGGGGAGGGGGTGGAGAAGGGGGGACGGTGGCATACGAGAGCTATTACTGTCCGTGTATTTTAATGATCTTGCAAAGAACGTTAATGGTAAGTCCAGACATTTCGCAGGTGCAATTATCTATACCGAAGAACTGTGTCAAAAAGCTGCACAAATATAGCTCTGCTAACATTTCAAGTGGTGGAAAGACTGGCAACTTGCTTTAAATGTTCAAAACCTTAGACGTGTGTACTTAAATCTAAAAACATAGGATCCTACAACTACAATGTCAGTCACAATATCAAACTTTCGACTCTGAGAAATATGGCGTAACAGTTTGGTGGGATATGAAACACTATGCGCAGCTTCTTTGACCAGTAATCAAAAAACATCCCGAATCCCGTGTTCCAACACACATTCTGCTTCAAATTGAAACAACAATTGTCAGCCAGGCCGGCCGAAGACTCCTGGTATGAGGTGTCACCCTCGTTCTGCCAGCGGCGTTGTCAAGGAAGGCGGAGGAGCGGACAGTGATTCAGAGCACTGTCTTGTCCCAGGGGTGGGCAACTGCCTCTTAAAGGCGGAATAATCAGCAATGCTCAACGGACTGAGCATGGAGAAGGCAACGGAAACCACTGCATTTAAGACACACAATGTCTCCA
The DNA here is from genome assembly GCF_023898315.1 of Schistocerca nitens. NCBI lineage: Eukaryota > Metazoa > Arthropoda > Insecta > Orthoptera > Acrididae > Schistocerca > Schistocerca nitens. The sequence continues at coordinate 11,728,122 of NC_064623.1, read as the reverse complement.
CGGGACATGTGGCACGTAATTGAGAAACTGTCATGATCTTTCCACTGACAAAAGATTCCGGAACAGTCCTCCATCGCATATCCGGGAGAAGACTGCCAAGGGGGAGGTGACTATAAGAAAAATATTGAATAAACAACGAAAGGATAATGTTCGGTGCTTGGAATGCGGGAAGTTTGAACGTAACAGAGAAGCTAGAAAATCTGAATACGGAAATGCAAAGGGTCAATCTAGATGTAGAGGGAGCCAGTGAAGTGAAATGGAAGGACCACGATTTCTGGTCAGATCGTACAGGGTAATATCAACAGTAACAGGAAATGGACTGACGGGTTAGTATTGGTTATGGACGGGAAGGTAGGGCTAAGAGAGATGTACTGCGAACGGTTCATTTATAGGGTTATCAGTTCACGCTAACATACTGACGACACGATTAGAAGATTGAGAGAGAAGCATATGTTGATATTGAACGGGTAATTCAGTACTTATAAGGCTATAATAACCTATTGATCATTGGAGACCGGTACGCGGTAATAGCGAAAGGTTCAGAGGAAAGAGTTCCTGCAGATTATTCACTTTGTGGCATAAATGAGGGAGAAGAAACACTAATTGATTTCTGCAGTAAATTTCAGTTAGCAACAGCAATTATTCTCTTCAAGAGTCACAAGTGAAGGCAGTGTATTTGGGCTAGAAAGAGGTACACGGGGCGCTTCCAGTTTGATCACATCGTGGTTGGACGTATTAAGACATCAGATATTGGACTGTACAACTAAGCCAGAAACAGACTGGCAGTAATGATGAAGAATGCACTGAAGTTACAGGGACTTTTCCAAAAATATCAGTGCGCAAAAAGTGAGGTGTACGGAGAGGATTCAGAACTAATGAGATGCACTTCAAATTATTTGAGGCTATGGACATTACTATAAAGCGTACCTCAGCAGGCAGTTCAGATGGAAAGGAAATGTCTGTAAAACAGGTAATCGAAGACGTCGGGAAGAGAAAAGTAAGCACAAGGAACGTAACTGCGAAGAAACCTTGGGTAACAATGAATACATCAATCGATCGCCGGAAGAAGGAAATTGAAAAGTATGTCAGGAAAGACAGGAATACAGCAATATAAACCAGTATGGAATAAAATAAAAAGGAAGAGCAGGGAAGCTAAGGCGAAACGACTGCAAGAAAAATTTGAATAAATCTAAAAAGGCAGAGTCGTGGGAGGCCGTGACACTGTAGGCGTGCAGAGAAATCAAAACTTCTGGTGAAATTAAAAGGATGGGTGGGAATAGAAATCCCTCAGTTAGGCGCAGAGGAGAGAACAGGTAGATGAAAATAGTACACTGAAGGCCACCACGAGACGAAGGACCCGTCCGATGTGACTGAGGAAGCAATGGGGTTGTATATGGAAGAGACAGGGAATCCGCTATGAGAGTTGGAACACTTGCGGCCCAGCAGAAGGGATACGTAACATTCATTCGGAATGTCTGAAATCGTTGAGACAAGTGGCAATCAAAGCGACTATTCGAGATCGTGTGTATTATCCGGGAGTCTGTAAACGTATCATCGATCTTTCGGAAAAATATCCTATACACAAACAGCAAGGGAAATTAAGAGCGTGAACTATCACAGAATCAATGTAACAGCTCATACATTAAACCAGCCGACTAGAACATGAAGACTGCAAACGAAAATTGATTATCTGTTATATGACGGTCAGTTTGGGTTTAGGCAAGGTAAAAGTTCTGAAGCGAGACACGTTCATTCGATTTGTCGACATAGAGAAATCGTTCGACCTTGTGAAATGCTGAATGATGTTCAAAATTCTAAGCTAAGCTACAAGAAAAGACTGACAGTACACAAGTTGTAGGGGAACGAAGAAGGAACGATCAGATTTGAAGATCGAGAACGAAGTGCCAAACTGAAAAGTATGTAGGATAGTGAACGTCTTTCGCTTCTACCGTTCAATCTGTACATCGAAGAGAGAATGACGGAGCTGAAAGAACGGTACAAGACTGGGATCAAAAGTTTATGATGACAGGCTATCAATGGTAACATTTGCGAACATCCTGCTATTGTAAGTAAAAGAGAAGAATTATTAAAAGACCTGTTGAATGGAATGAACAGTAAAAGCAAAGGAAGAGGAAATAATGAGGAAGAGAAATGGGATAAGCTAGAAACGTGTGAAAGTTGGGGGACCACAAAGTAGAGGGAATTCCGCTACCTTGCAAGCAAAATCACAAACGACGGACGAAGCAGGGGGCACATAAAAGGCACGTTACTGCAGGCAAAGTGGGCAATCCCGGCCAGAGAAGTCTGCTGGATCAAACACTGGATTTAAGCTGAGGAATTTTGAGATTACACGTCTGCTGCACAACGTTTTAATTAATGATGGACAACCAGAAAGGGAGAAAATCGAACGGTTTACGATGTGATGTTAGTGAAGGATGATAAACTTACGTGCACTCATAAGCTAAAGAATGAGTAACTTCTCACCAGAATCGGTGGTGAAAAACATATGGAAAACACTTAACACAGACTAACGAAGTTCTATATAAGAAATTCAAACCAGCGTAGACGTTTCAGAGTACACACGCAATAAGCAACAGCATTTATCTTACTACTGAGTTAGAGGACCTCATTGTAACAGCTGATGCTAATTTCACATCTTTGGATATTTTAAGCTTGTATACTAGCGTACCCATTAAAGAAAGACTACATGTTGTAACGGAAAATCTCTTAACTGAAAAACTTACAAGTCACTCTTGAGAAACACGTGAAGTTGTTAGGGCTGCTTGAATTTAAGTCGAGTTTCATCTTTATACGTCCAATAATAAATTTTATAAGCAGTAGGTTGTTCTATCGTCGTGAAAGTATGTTTCACTGTTCTTAACTACAGTCATTACAGAGCTGGAAAACGATTTCTTCACTATTTACTCGCAAATCACAAATAGAAACAAAATTTGCATCGATGACTCCATCACACTACTAAAAGGAACCAACGCATCTAACACATAACAGCCAAATTCAAAGACTAACCAAATATTAGCTTCACAGTTCAACATTATGAAACTGAAGTTATGAACTATTCCAAAAAGAATCGCCTACAATGTAATATTAACCCCCCTCCCTCTTTCCCCTGAAATCTTTATTGCGGTGACAGACTTATCTTCAGGGTAGACCGAAGTCTAGGTTAGGTACAAGGATAATTTGGTAGAGTTGACGAAACTAACAAATGTGAATAACAAAGCTGTAAAAAAAAAAAAAAAAAAAAAAAAAAAAAAAAATTGACACGTAGCCTAGCCTGATGTTTGAGGAGTATTCAAACGCACTTTTCATTATAGGAACAAAGGTTAATTTAGATAACATTTATTAGATAATCTCTAACTCTCCTACGATTTTTGTAAAGCATATTGTCTGCACGTATTGTAAAGTAATTACGAAAAATGCGTAGATCGTGCGCTAAGCAACTCTTACAAAAGTATGAACGCCCTGTCAAAAATATACGAAAAGCCGATGTGTCCGGATAACATAATTGCTGCCATCCCTTAGCTTACCTTAGTAGCATGACTAATAAGACATTTAAAATTTACCTTTACTGAACGTAAAAAAGCATGCATTCGACTTCATCAATTTAATACCCTCGGCAAGTGGCGTTACAGTCAGTGACAAGCAAAACTCTTAATAGAATTAAAAGTAAACCGCAACGACATCCGAGAAACAAAACTATACGCACCGAGAAAGCGATGTACGTAACACTTTCATATAGAGGAATCATATCGCAAAAATAGCAAGATTTTAGTAAAGGCAATTAGCAAGGCAATTCGCACACACTGTTCCTTAGGAAGAAGGTTATGACTACCAAGAGAAATTCAGTAGACCAGAAGTACACAAAGTGTGTGGAGCATATGATAAGTTGTACAAATTGCAGGGAGGGCTCAGTTTCCACGCTCAATTCAAGGAATAAGCAGAGAAAAATAATAAAACTGCGTTTAGTACAGACGTAAACCGTGCGAAGCGTTAGGCACAAGACTACAGAACAAGTCGTCCGCACAGTTCCAAACAGTCGTTTCGTTAATTTAACGGAGCAACTTGACGTCAGTAGAATCAGTCAGACAAATTGCTCAATGAATAAAATGATTCACAGTTGCACAGCTTTCTCTAATTCTATAACTACGATTTATAGACACATACCCATGTGTTGTTTACACCGCCTGTCCCGCTAACCGCCCGCCGTTGTTACCAGCTCTTGCTAGAATAGTGAGTTCCCGAGCCAAGGAAAACAACGGCATGCGGTGAGGGAGCCACGTAAATGGCCACAGACACTCACCGACCGACCGACCGACCGACTCCGTGTCAGCCTGCACACGTCCCAACCCACTGCACTCTGACAATTCAGCGCCGCCCTGTTGCGATTTGTTTACCTAAGTTCATTGGAGAAAATATAAAAATGCAGTAAATGAAGCAGGCAAAAAGGAATACAAACCTCTCAAAAACGAGATCGACAGGAAGTGCAAAATGGCTAAGCAGGGATGGCTAGAGGACAAATGTAAGGGTGTAGAGGCTTATCTCACTAGGGGTAAGGTAGATACTGCCTACAGGAAAATTAAAGAGACGTTTGGAGATAAGAGAACCACTTGTATGAATATCAAGAGCTCAGGTGGAAACCCAGTTCTAAGCAAAGAAGGGAAAGCCGAAAGGTGGAAGGAGTATATAGAGGGTCTATACAAGGGCGATGTACTTGAGGACAATATTATGGAAATGGAAGAGGATGTAGATGAAGATGAAATGGGAGATACGATACTGCGTGAAGAGTTTGCAGAGCACTGAAAGACCTGAGTCGAAAAAAGGCCCCGGGAGTAGACAAAATTCCATTAGAACTGCTGATGGCCTTGGGAGAGCCAGTCCTGACAAAACTATACCATCTGGTAAGCAAGATGTATGAGACAGGCGAAATACCCTCAGACTGCAAGAAGAATATAATTCCAATCCCAAAGAAAGCAAGTGTTGACAGATGTGAAAATTACCGAACTATCAGTTTAATAAGTCACGGCTGCAAAATACTAACCCGAATTCTTTATAGACGAATGGAAAAACTAGTAGAAGCCGACCTCGGGGAAGATCAGTTTGTATTCCGTAGAAATATTGGAACACGTGAGGCAATACTGACCCTACGACTTGTCTTAGAAGATAGATTAAGGAAAGGCAAACCTACGTTCCTAGCATTTGTAAACTTAGAGCAAGCTTTTGACAATGCTGATTGGAATACTCTCTTTCAAATTCTGAAGGTGGCAGGGGTAAAATACAGAGAGCGAAGGGCTGTTTATAATTTGTATAGAAACCAAATGGCAGTTATAAGAGTTGAGGGGCATGAATTAGTGGTTAGGAAGGGAGTGAGACAGGGTTGTAGCCTCTCCCCGCTGTTATTCAATCTGTATATTGAGCAAGCAGTGAAGGAAACAAAAGAAAAATTCGGAATAGGCATTAAAATCCAGGAGAAGAAATAAAAACTTTGAGGTTCGCCGATGACATTGTAATTCTGTCAGAGACAGCAAAGGAGTTGGAAGAGCAGTTGAACGGAATGGATAGTCTCTTGAAAGGATTATATAAGATGAACATCAACAAAAGCAAAACGAGGATAATGGAATGTAGTCGAATTAAGTCGGGTGATGCTGAGGGTATTAGATTAGGAAATGAGACACTTAAAGTAGTAAAGGAATTTTGCTATTTGGGGAGCAAAATAACTGATGATGGTCGAAGTAGAGAGGATATAAAATGTAGACTGGCAATGGCAAGGAAAGCGTTTCTGAAGAAGAGAAATTTGTTAACATCGAGTATAGATTTAAGTGTCAGGAAGTCGTTTCTGAAAGTATTTGTATGGAGTGTAGCCATGTATGGAAGTGAAACATGGACGATAAATAGTTTAGACAAGAACAGAATAGAAGCTTTCGAAATGTGGTGCTACAGAAGAATGCTGAAGATTAGATGGGTAGATCACATAACTAATGAGGAGGTATTGAATAGGATTGGGGAGAAGAGAAGTTTGTGGTACAACTTGACTAGAAGATGGGAACGGTTGGTAGGACATGTTCTGAGGCATCAAGGGATCACCAATTTAGTATTGGAGGGCAGCGTGGAGGGTAAAAGTCGTAGAGGGAGACCAAGAGATGAATACACCAAGCAGATTCAGAAGGATGTAGGTTGCAGTAAGTACTGGGAGATGAAGAAGCTTGCACAGGATAGAGTAGCATGGAGACCCACAACAACAACAACAACAACAAGTTCATTGTGTTTACGCAATACGAGATCCCGCTTGGTTTTACACAGAAACATAAACTGGAGTTGGTCTTGGCTGCTTTAGAGATAACAAGGCCAACAAAGGCTGAGAGAAATCTGTGGCTAACGCAAGGAAAGAAATTCACGCAGGCTCTCTTACTTCAGCAGCTGGGAGCCGATACACGATAAAAGAAGGAAGCATTGCACAGTTGTTAGCACTGTAAAAAAAATCCCACATTTCTCTCTCCCAGTTTAAGTTATTCGTAATTTTAATGATTAGATAAGTAGTTCAACTGGCAGACTTTAAATTTGTGTGAATTCAGTGGCATTTTTCAAGTAGTCGTGTGAAAAACCACATACTTTTTATTGTTCAGGACCAACTGCTAGTTTTCGCAGCATGTAGATAGAAACTAGGATTTGGAGTGGTGATCCTGGGCTGAGAGAGGTGGGTAAATTTCAAAAATCATTTATTTAGAAGATCCAATCAGATGCCATCCAGAGGGGGTATGCTTTCAGTTACTATTCACAAGTGCATTCATCATTTAAAATAATAGAATCTTAAAGAACATAGATAGAATATCAACACAACGAATTCACCCTCCAATAACAACAGCTTAGGAACAAAAAATTAATCACGTTAGTAAATTTATTTTCAAGCAAATAAATTGCTCATTTGCACCCTGAACAATTAGGTAAACATCAGTTTATTAATGCCTTGTCTCTTAACGCTCTTGGAAGAATTACTAGAACTCACATCAAGATAGTCAGGAGTCATTAGCAAGCAGAGCATAAATTGCGAAAACTATGAATCCGTCTCATACCAAATTAATTATTAACCACGAAAGTGGAATGTGCCAAAAAATGGAAGAACTAGAATTAGAGTTTGTGACCTCGCCTTCTCTCTTTGCTCCGTTGCTTTCGCTGATCTTTCCTCTTCTTTCTTCCTCCTTCTTACCGCGGCTATACCTCAGGGTATTCAATGCAGAAATGTAGTGAGAAGGAGGCACATGTGTGTGGTGGTTCACGATATCGTAGTGCTGCGAGGGAGCGTCACTCGTGCCTCTGGTTTGAGACGACTGACGACTGAAGTGCGAACATTTCTCAAAAGGAAAAACAGACATGTGCTCTCTTTTTTTTTTTTTTTTTGAACTATAAGTAGTAGCGTAGCTAGTACTATCTATCGTTCTACTAAACTGAATGAGCGCGACACCACTTGTTGAAGTTTCAACCTCGAAAGAAGTTTATTAATACCAATTAGCTGAAATTAAAAAAAACTCATCCAATCCAGAAGTAACTCAGAGTTAGAGTAATTAGTTTCTGATGTGTCTGTAGCGCTCATTAATACTTAAAAGACTGTTTCAATAATTCTATCACTGTCCGTTTATGAGTTGCTGAGCAACGTATCAAAAAGCTGACTATACAATGATTAATGTTTGTCGTATCCCGACAGTAAATCGCTTCTCGCATGCTTTAAGCATCAAGACGATTACTATGCCGCTCATATAAGTCTTTGATACTTGTTATCAAGCTAATGTCCGTAAACTGCAGTGAATGTTACTGAATCACACACGCGACGATAACGCCCGATGTCCAGCCGCGTATCTTAAACTCCGCGTCGATATTTGAGAAATCGCGCGCGATTTGTTTGCACCAAAGAATAATTTTTAAATCAACTAAAGGTTGTAAATTAACAATTATATGCCCATTGATGAAAGTTAGAGCAGATCCGCACTCGACGACTACTTGATCGCGCACTCGAGCAACACGGAAGTTTTTTTTTTTTCTTACAAAGAGAAAACATATCATGCGTAATGTAACAAGGTTATTTGCTATGTCGATACATATTTTTATCTATCTCATTAAAACTCATTACCTATTAAATGTTCGCCGGCCGGTGTGGCCGTGCGGTGCTAGGCTCTTGAGTCTGTGACCGCTACGGTCGCAGGTTCGAATCCTGCCTCGGGCATGGATGTGTGTGATGTCTTTAGGTTAGTTAGGTTTAAGTAGTTCTAAGTTCTTGGGGACTGATGACCATAGATGTTAAGTCCCATAGTGCTCAGAGCCATTTGAGTCAATTTATTAAATGTTGTACATAATTAAATTCTTTACTCCGTAAATTATCAACAAAATTTAAAAGTGAATGATATGTATAAAAAAAAAACTCTCGAGTTGATATGACGTCACGGGCCACTACTGGTTTCGACTCTCCTACACTCACGTGACTCAAAGTAGATCCGACTGTATAGGACATACTCGTGCAATGTTACAAGTTAACCAAGCTGAGCAGCAGCGCCGGCCGCGGTGGTCGTGCGGTTCTAGGCGCGCAGTCCGGAACCGGGCGACTGCTACGGTCGCAGGCTCGAATCCTGCCTCGGGCATGGATGTGTGTGATGTCCTTAGGTTAGTTAGGTTTAAGTAGTTCTAAGTTCTAGGGGACTGATGACCACAGCTGTTGTCCCATAGTGCTCAGAGCCATCTGAACCATTTGAGCAGCAGCGTAATAAGGAATTTACAGAAATATGTCTGCCGGCCACACAACATTTCAACAAAACTTGTGCCCACTGGCAAACAACGATTGAAATGCAGTTAGATACGTCTGCGTCTACATCGATACTCCGTAGTCCACTTTACGGAGCGTAATGGTGGATATCCCGAATCACTTCTAGTCACTCCCTCCGCTGTTGCACTCGCAAATAGAGCGACCGAAAAACGACTATCTACATGTCTCCGTATGAGCACTAATTTGTTGTATCTTATCTTCGTGGTCCTTACGCGCAATGTACAGGCTGGAGGCAAATTCACGTGAACAGTGGTAGTAGTGGGACGGCTGTGTTTGACGGTCAACAACGCAGGGAAGTCACGAGTTCGGTACGGACCGGGAAACAGTTCAGGATGTTTACGAGTAGTGCATGCTTCGTATTTGCATTCAGAGGCCGAGGTCGACGTGCAATGAAAGATCTAGCAGAGTTTCTAAGAGGGCAAGTTGTGGGGGCCCGATTAGTTGGAGCAAGCTAATTTATTGTATGTTTCGAGAGCAATTGTTTCAGCAGCCATGACAGCCTACACAAAACATGGAAAGACGTCATCGTATAAACGTAACACTGACTGCAAATCAAAATTAAATAACAGACATCGTCGTAGGCTAACACGAATTGTGTCAAAACAATAGAAAACTACGGCGGCTAAAGTGACTGCAGAGCGCTATAGCCATTTTCGAGTCTTCGTATCTATCGACACTGTCCGCCGAGAACTCTATAAAGCGAATATTCGTGGACGAGATGCTATACCGAAACCATTAGTGACGACAACCAACACAGAGAGGCGTAAAACATGGTTTCTGGAGCATAAATCCTGGACGACCGATCAGTGGAAACACGTCATATAGTCCGATGAGCCAACGTTTTCGTTATTACCGACATGGAGCTGGATTTACGGCTGGAGAACGCCAAAAGAAGCTTACAACAATCCTGACTGCTTCGGTTAAGCATGGGGGTGAAAGAGTGATCGTGTGGGCAACCATATCATGGTATTCCGCTGGTCCCATCACTACTCTCAAAGGCCGCGTTACAGCCAACGATTATGTGAACATTTTAGGTGATCATGTGCACCCCATGATTCAAATGTTATTTCCCAAAAATGATAGCATTTTTTAGGACGATAATGCACCCATTCGCACAGCCAGGACAGTACAGTCGAGGTATGAGGAGCATGCAACTGAACTGCAGAGTTTTCCTGGCCAGCACAGTTCCTGGACTTAAACATTACGGAACCCTTGTGGGCGGTTTTGGACCGCTGAATCCGCAGCAGATTTTCGCCTCCCTCACTGCAGGAGTTCGAGGAGGTTCTGTTAGAAGAGTCACATAAGATTCCACTGGAGACTATACAATCGTTATAAGCCAGTATTCCAACAAGAATCTCAGCTGTATTACGGGAAAATGGGGGTAAAACCCCTTATTAATAAACGATTTCCAAGTGAGTACAGGTGTTCACATTATTTTCCCTATCCCCTGTATGTTGCTGGCAGCAGAATCGCTCAGTAGTTAGCTTCAAATGCCGGTTCCCTAAATGTTCTCGGCATTGTTCCTGCAAAAGAATCTCGCATTCCATCCAGGGATTCCCATATTAGTTCCCGAAGCATCTCTGAAACATCTGCGTGTTGCTGGAACCTACCGGTAATAAATCCAGCGCCCGTCTCTGAACAACACCGACTCAAAGGAAGGCCTGGGCGCTTTTTGGTGACGTCACGTCAGCTAGGCACGGCGAACGCCAGGTCTGTTGCAGGCATACTCACAATGGTGGTGTCTCCCTCTCTGACACAGGAAAATGTGAAACTATTGGCGGTAGTTGACCAACACACATTGTTCTGAGAGATTTCTGCAATCAATTAATTGTGCAATTCATCACACTTCTTAACAAACAGTGTACTCCTGAACTTAAATTTCCACCTGTTTTAAGGATTGACATACAAAAACAACTTCATGGTCCAGCTGCAACAGAATTCGTGCTTCTTTACCTTATTTGTAAATCTGAGGAAGTTACGTTTGTACTGGGTTGCTTTTACAAGAAACTGTGAACATATTGATGCTCTTCATTAGGTATCTTGGTTTACTATGGGGTGAGGAGCACGGAATGTAAATGAAATATCTTGCGATTGCACACGTTGTGGGAGGGGGTGGGGGACGAAAGAAGAGGCAAAAGAGAGATACTTGTTTTATCAAATAAAATTTTTTTATCTCATAAAGTTTCTCCTTTCAGTTGAAAGGGGGGAATATTTATCTTTTCTAATGAGCATGTTTAAAGAAGTTTAAGCTCAGCAGTATTTTCGATGTATGAAGCTATTTTGTTTCCTGTTTAGAATTTCTTTCGTTGAAAACGACTGTAATCTAATGACTGGCAACAGTTGGACATTTACACATGTAAATTAGTGCACATTTCCAGTGACGACGATGTCAAACGAAAATAAATTAATAAATAAAAGAAACGAGTTCATTGTAAGAGGGTTGGGGTAAGTTTCCATAACAAAATGGATGAAGTAAATATAGTTTCTTGAATGTAAAATTTCCGAAGCTTGCAACGGGGCAAAGCATCTTCTCATATTGATCTACGTTTGTTTCGACAGGATTCAGTAATACAGAACTATGGTCTTCATTTGCAGATTTACGATAGTAAGAAAATCTTTCTTCTAAATAAAACTGCAGAATCCAAAACAATACCAAACAGTTTGACCAAAAATAAGAGATTTATAGTGATAAGCACGCCCAGGAGTTTCTGCCTGCAACAGACCTGGCGTTCGCCGTGCCTAGCTGACGTGACGTCACCAACAAGCGCCGAGGCCTTCCTTTGAGTCGGTGTTGCTCTGAAGCGCTTCGATGTCTTGCTTCAATCCGAGCTGTTATGAATCCCAAACAGTAGGGCAGTACTTGAGACTAGGTCGCACCAGCGTCTTACATGCGGTCTCCTTTACAGGTGAACCACTCTTTTTTTTTAAATTCTCCCTATAAACCAAAGTGGACCATTCGCCTCGCCTACCACAGTTCTCGCATGCTGGTTCCATCTCATATCGCTGTGCAACGTTCTGCGCAAATATTTAAACGACTTGTCTGTGTCAAGCAGCACACTACGAACATTACAGGTCTGCTTTTCACTACTCATCCCCATTAACTTGCATTTTTCCACATTGAGAGCTAGCTGCCATTCATGACACCAACTAGAAATTTTGTCTAATTCGTCTTGTATCCTCCCACAGTCACTGAAGTTGGACACTTTACCGTACACTGGAGCATCATCAGCAAACAGCCACAGACTGCTGCCCACTCTGTCCGCGAAATCATTTATGTATATTTATTTATTTATTTATTTATTTAACCTGATCAGATTAGGGCCATCAAGCCCTCTCTTACATGGGACCAGTGTTTCACACGTGCAGCATTTCACACATCATAGTTACATCATGACAATAGTTTAAATAAGAAAATTTGATTACTCTAGTCACAATATGAATAAAGAGTAATGACTAAGACCTAATGAAGTAAGTACCGGCAGTACTTTTGCAACAGGTGCTATAGATACAAATTATGATAAAAGCAATAATAGTAGCAGTAAAAAAAATCAAATAATAATGATAAACATGAGAAAAATTGGCAATAGTAATGAAGATTTGTGCAGATGTAGATTAATATCTTGGTGTGTAAAGTTGATGTTTACTAGTATAGCGAGTTTTGGGAAAGGGAGATTTAAGGAGGGGGAAAGAGGGAAGTAATGAGGTGAAGTGCATTCATGTACAGAGGAAGGCATTACTGTTGCTTAAGTAGATACGTCATTAACTGTTTTTTGAAGCCGGACATGTTTTTAAGTTCTCTAACGTAACGAGGGAGGCTATTCCAGAGTCGGGTTCCCGCTACTCTAAAGGACTTGGAGAAGGTGACTGAGCGATGCAGTGGAACAGAGAGGATTTTATAGATGGGAACGTGTGTTTCTGTCATGTTGTTCCGACATAAGCGTTAAGGTTCTCATCCGTATGGAAACCTACTTGCTTTTTCCGTTACGTGGACGACACGTTCGTCATCTGGCCACATGGTATGGATAAACAACTTGACTTCCTTACACATCTAAACTCCATACACCCCAACATCAAATTTACTATGGAGACTGAAACGGAGGGTAAATTACCTGTCCTTGACGTCTTGGTCAAGAGAAGGGCTGACGGCACCCTAGGTCATGGGGTGTATTGGAAGACAACGCACACTGATCTGTATTTGCACGCAGACAGCTGCCACCACCCTTCACAGAGTAACGGGGTACTTAAAACTCTAGTACACAGGGCGCGCACTATCTCTGACGCAGAGAGTCTACCCCAGGAATTGGAACACCTGAGAACTGTATTTCGAAAAAATGGGTACTCAGAGTGGCAGATTCAACGTGCTCTCCGCCCAACCACTGCAGCACAACCTGTTGAGATGGATGAAGTCACGAGGGAGGAGGTAGGCACTGCATTTATTCCATACACAGGCGCACTCTCGGGGAAAATCGCCCGCATTCTAAAGAAACACCAGGCCGGAACTGTGTTTTGTCCTCCAAATAAAACTCGTGCACTGGTGGGTAGCGCCAAAGATGACCTCGGTTTGAGGAAGGCCGGCGTGTACCAGATTCCGTGTCAATGTGGCAAGTCGTATATTGGTCAGACGATGCGTACCGTCGAGGATCGATGCCGTGAACACCAGAGGCACACTCGACTGATGTATCCGAGCAAGTCGGCGGTCGCTGAACATTGTTTGTCGGAAAATCACGCCATGGAGTATGACCGCACGAGGATTCTGGTACAGACGTCGAGATGCTGGGACAGCGTTGTTAGAGAGGCCATCGAAATTCGCACCAATGACGACCTCATAAACCGTGACTGTGGCTATAATCTTAGCAAGGCTTGGGAACCAGAGATTGGGTTAATCGAGAGTAAATCGAGCAAACGTATAGTTGTGACGACCACGGCGGACAGAGCCATCACACCGACGTCATCTCAGACGCCGTCGCAATCTGATACCGCGCGACCGTGGCGCGGGGCGCGGACGGCGGAGAGAGCGCGCCGCGGGCGGAGGGTATTCAAATCGGCCGCCGCCGCGACCGAACCCAGTTCCCTCTGAGCAGCCATAGCGTACGGATCTACGTGCCGGCACGTTCACAGGAGCTCAGTCCGTCAGTTCACCTGATGATGGCGACATGTATGATCGCCGAAATATTGTGCCCGTTGGACACTATAGACCGGCAGCACACCCGTGGATATTTTGGGAAGCAAGATAGATTAAGTAGGCTAATAAATAAGGCTAGGATGTTTAAATTTAAGTAGAAGGGAGATCCGCTATAATCTTAAAGATATGAGAAGTTTCAAACGAACAACTATAAAACTATAGCTATAGCGTATCTCCAAAGAGTAAGTTCAGAGCTCATCTACTGCGTGTAGTGTAATTAAATTAATTCTCTCGCCCAAATTATTTGACTTAGCCACGTCAGACTTTTATTACGATTACTTACCTGTGTGCTGATTGCACATTTAAATTTAGAGCTTCATCGGCCATCAGCAAAGGAAGCAATGATTTATTCGATAACTTAAAGTGGTGCATTACTAGCCCAGCGGCTAGTCGGGAGAGCGGAATTGATCAGGCGTTCCCTTAGCCGTCCGCACCGCGGCTTTATACTGTATATAAGAACGCGGCGCGAGAGAAGAAGGCCCCAGTTCTCTCCAGACGCTGAATAGCACACCACCTGTGCCGGGAGTCGCATCGCGTCGGTATCATTGCTATAAACAGCCTCGGATGCCGTAATAAGTTACTCGGGATACGCGTAACCATGAAATCGTTTTCGAGTGAAGTGTTAATTCTGGGATGACTTTAATGATCTATCTTCAGTTGCGTATGTCGTATTTTCACGTCCGCCGCGGGACAGACATTCTACCATTATTTAGCGTGGCGTTTGATGAACATTATCATTAAATTATGGCGAGCATTCACTTTAACATTTAGTGTCAACAGTTATAGTTGCATCAGCGCATTAGACTCTGAACTGCTCTGGTAGTTGGATTGTGTGGATTCTTTTTGGTCTGTGACTTTCATAATTTAGTGAACATTTTTAGAGAATCGTTTTTGATTATGAATCCCAGACAATCTCCTAATTCCTCAGAGCTATAAGCTGTAGCTATAAATGTATTTCTCAGATTAAGTGGGCACTAGGAATTCTAATTACTGGCTTCACGTTTTGCTAATCACTTTCAGGTTGCCAATATTGTAGTTAGAGATCCAGTGTTGAGAACGGCAAAAGACTGCATAAATAATAGGAACATTTTTATAACAATTAATTCCACCCGCCGCCCCACATATGGTTAATCGGCCGGGAAATGCATCTTTTCTACATAACATTCAGTATAAAAACCAAATAATTTCCACCCGCCGCCCCACAACAGGTAACGTATCACGAAGCAAATACCGTCCGCACTGGCGGAATGTTACGTGATACCACGTACTTATACGTTTGTGACTATTACAGCACCATCTATTACAAAGCGAAAAACGTGGTCCAACTAATACATTCATATTTCTTTACGTACTACACGAATATGTAATAAAAAATGGGGGTTCCTATTTAGAAAACCGCAGTTGATATCCGTTTGACCTATGGCAGCGCCATCTAACGGGCCAACCATAGCGCCATCTGGTTTCCCCCATCAAGCTAGATGAGTTTAGTTCTTTGTAGTTTTTTCGTTTGATGCTTATTTCGTGAGATATTTGGCCCGGTCACTATCAATGGACCACCCTATATATATATATATATATATATATATATATATATATATATATATATACAGGTTGAGTCACCTAACATTACCGCTGGATATATTTCGTAAACCACATCAAATACTGACGAATCGATTCCACAGACCGAACGTGAAGAGGGGGGCTAGTGTAATTGGTTAATACAAACCATAAAAAAATGCACGGAAGTATGTTTTTTAACACAAACCTACGTTTTTTTTAAAATGGAACCCCGTTAGTTTTGTTAGCACATCTGAACATATAAACAAATACGTAATCAGTGCCGTTTGTTGCATTGTAAAATGTTAATTACATCCGGAGATATTGTAACCTAAAGTTGACGCTTGAGTACCACACCTCCGCTGTTCGATCGTGTGTATCGGAGGCACCGAATTACGTAGGGATCCAAAGGGAGCGGTGATGGACCTTAGGTACAGAAGAGACTGGAACAGCACATTACGTCCACATGCTAACACCTTTTTACTGGTCGTTTTCACTGACGCACATCTACATTACCATGAGCGGTGAGGCACACGTACACACGTGGTTTCCGTTTTCAATTACGGAGTGGAACAGAGTGTGTCCCGACATGTCAGGCCAATAGATGTTCAATGTGGTGGCCATCATTTGCTGCACACAATTGCAATCTCTGGCGTAATGAATGTCGTACACGCCGCAGTACATCTGGTGTAATGTCGCCGCAGGCTGCCACAAAACGTTGTTTCATATCCTCTGGGGTTGTAGGCATATCACGGTACACATTCTCCTTTAACGTACCCCACATAAAGAAGTCCAGAGGTGTAAGATCAGGAGAACGGGCTGGCCAATTTATGCGTCCCCCACGTCCTATGAAACGCCCGTCGAACATCCTGTCAAGGGTCAGCCTAGTGTTAATTGCGGAATGTGCAGTGCACCATCATGCTGATACCACATACGTCGACGCGTTTCCACTGGGACATTTTCGAGCAACGTTGGCAGATCATTCTGTAGAAACGCGATGTATGTTGCAGCTGTTTCGGCCCCTGCAATGAAGAGAGGACCAATGAGGTGGTCGCCAATGATTCCGCACCACACATTTACAGTCCACGGTCGCTGTCGCTCTACCTGTCTGAGCCAGCGAGGATTGTCCACGGACCAGTAATGCATGTTCCGTAGATTCACTGCGCCGTGTTTTGTGTAACCCGCTTCATCGGTAAACAGATAGAACTGCAACGCATTCTTTGTTAATGCCCATTGACAGAATTGCACTCTACGATTAAAGTCATCACCATGTAATTGCTGATGTAGCGACACATGAAACGGTTTAAAGCCGTGACGATGCAGTATGCGGATGACACTACTTTGACTCAGTCCACCGGCTCTCGCAATGTCCCGTGTACTCATGTGTGGGTTCATGGCAACAGCAGCTAACACACCAACTGCACCCGCTTCTCCTGTGCGGGCCTGTTACGGACCCGTTTGCGTGCTACGACCATACCTGTTGCATACAGTTGGCGGTAGATGTTTTGCAATGTGCGGCACGTTGGATGCTCTCTGTCCGGGTACCGTTCTGCATACACCCTGCAGGCTTCAGCTGCATTTCGTCGACACTTGCCATAGATGAGTATCATCTCCGCCTTTTCAGAGTTCGAATACACCATGGTCACAGTTCCTACAACACTACACTATCACAGACGTCTGGTAACACGGTGTACTACAGTTGGTCTGCGTGCGGAGACGAATTCAGAATAGCCGGCCGGAGTGGCCGTGCGGTTCTAGGCGCTACAGTCTGGAACTGAGCGGCCGCTACGGTCGCAGGTTCGAATCCTGCCTCGGGCATGGATGTGTGTGATATCTTTAGGTTAGTTAGGTTTAAGTAGTTCTAAGTCTAGGGGGCTGATGACCTCAGAGCCTCAGAGCCATTTGAACCATTTTGAATGCAGAATAACAATAGCAGCAAGCGCTACATGCGGACACTGCGACAGCTAGACCAAACCACAACAGTGCACTACAGCCACACTCGTGAACACGGTCGTCATCGTAAACATGTCCCTGCAGATGCTGCCCGCCGACCGTGGCCCGTGTTTTTACAACACGCAACTGAACGTCGGAGGTTTCAAGCGTCAACTTTAGGTTACAATATCTCCGGATGTAATTAACATTTTACAATGCAACAAACGGCACTGATTACGTATTTGTTTATATGTTCAGATGTGCTAACAAAACTAACGGGGTTCCATTTAAAAAACGTAGGTTTGTGTTAAGAAACATTCTTCCGTGCATTTTTGTATGGTTTGTATTAAACAATTACACTAGCCCCTCCCCTCACGTTCGGTCTGTGGAATCGGTTCGTCAGTATTTGATGTGGTTTACGAAATATATCCAGCGGTAATGTTAGGTGACTCACCCTGTATATACAGGGTGTTACAAAAAGGTACGGCCAAACTTTCAGGAAACTTTCCTCACACACAAAGAAAGAAAATATGTTATGTGGACATGTGTCCGGAAACGTTACTTTCCGTGTTAGAGCTCATTTTGTTACTTCTCTTCAAATCACATTAATCATGCAATGGAAATACACAGCAACAGAACGTACCAGCGTGACTTCAAACACCTCCGTTAGCGAGGATGCATGCATCCACCCTCCGTCGAATGGAATCCCTGACGCGCTGATGCAGCCCTGGAGAATGGCGTATTGTATCACAGCCGTCCACAATACGAGCACGAAGAGTCTCTACTGTACATTTGGTACCGGGGTTGCGTAGACAAGAGCTTTCAATTGCCCCCATAAATGAAAGTCAAGAGGGTTGAGGTCAGGAGAGCGTGGAGGCCATGGAGTTGGTCCGCGTCTACCAATCCATCGGTCACCGAATCTGTTGTTGAGAAGCGTACGAACACTTCGACTGAAATGAGCAGGAGCTCCATCGTGCATGAACCACATGTTGTGCCGTACTTGTAAAGGCACATGTTCTAGCAGCACAGGTAGAGTATCCCGTCTGAAATCATGATAACGTGCTCCATTGAGCATAGGTGGAAGAACATGGGGCCCAATCGAGACATCACCAACAATGCCTGCCCAAACGTTCACAGAAAATCTGTGTTGATGACGTGATTGCACAATTGCTTGCGGATTCTCGTCAGCCCACACATGTTGATTGTGGAAATTTACAATTTGATCACGTTGGAATGAAGCCTCATCCGTAAAGAGAACATTTGCACTGAAATGAGGATTGACACATTGTTGGATAAACCATTCGCAGAAGTGTACCCGTGGAGGCCAATCAGCTGCTGATAGTGCATGCACACGCTGTACATGGTACGGAAACAACTGGTTCTCCCGTAGCACTCTCCATACAGTGACGTGGTCAACGTTACCTTGTACAGCAGCAACTTCTCTGACGCTGACATTAGGGTTATCGTCAACTGCACGAAGAATTGCCTCGTCCATTGCAGGTGTCCTCGTCGTTCTAGGTCTTCCCCAGCCGCGAGTCAGAGGCTGGAATGTTCCGTGCTCCCTAAGACGCCGATCAATTGCTTCGAACGTCTTCCTGTTGGGACACCTTCGTTCTGCAAATCTGTGTCGATACAAACGTACCGCGCCACGGCTATTGCCCCGTGCTAATCCATACATCAAATGGGCATCTTCCAACTCCGCATTTGTAAACATTGCACTGACTGCAAAACCACGTTCGTGATGAACACTAACCTGTTGATGCTACGTACTGATGTGCTTGATGGTAGTACTGTAGAGCAATGACTCGCATCTCAACACAAGCACCGAAGTCAACATTACCTTCCTTCAATTGGGCCAACTGGCGGTGAGGAAGTACAGTACATACTGACGAAACTAAAATGAGCCCTAACATGGAAATTAAGCGTTTCCGGACACATGTCGACATATTGTGTGTGAGGAATGTTTCCTGAAAGTTTGGCCGTACCTTTTTGTAACACCCTGTATATAGTGTTCATTGATCGTGACCGGGCCAAATATCTCATGAAATAAGCGTGAAACGAGAAAACTACAAAGAACGAAACTTGTCAAGCTTGAAGGGGGAAACCAGATAGCGCTATGGTTGGCCCGCTAGATGGCACTGCCATAGGTCAAACGGATAGAAATATGGTACGGGTGCAATCAATGTTGATGTAGCATTCTCAAGACCGATGTTTTTGAGATTCCCGATTCTCGCGCAGATTGTCTGCTACTGATGCGGATTAGCCGCGACAGCAGCTAAAATACCTACTTGGGCATCATCATTTGTTGCAAGTCCTGTCTGACGTTTCGCATGTGGCTGAACACTTCCTGTTTCCTTAAAATAACGTAACTATTTGGCGAACGGGTCGCACACTTGGATGATGTCGTCCAGGATACCGAGCAGCATACATAGCACACGCCCGTCTGGCATTTTGGTCACAATAGCCATACATCAACACGATATCGACCTTTTCCGCGGTTGGTAAACGGTCCATTTTAACACGGGTAATCTATCACGAAGCAAATACCGTCCGCACTGGCGGAATGTTACGCGGTACCACGTACTTATACGTTTGTGACTATTACAGCGCCATCTACCACAAAGCGAAAAAAGTGGTCCAACTAAAACATTCATATATCTTTACGTACTACACGAATATGTAATAAAAATTGTGGTGTCACCACCAGACACCACACTTGCTAGGTGGTAGCCTTTAAATCGGCCGTGGTCCGTTAGTATACGTCGGACCCGCGTGTCGCCACTGTCAGTGATTGCAGACCGAGCGCCGCCACACGGCAGGTCTAGAGAGACGTCCTAGCACTCGCCCCAGTTGTACAGCCGACTTTGCTAGAGATGGAACTGACAAATTACGCTCTCATTTGCCGAGACGATAGTTAGCATACCTTTCAGCTACGTCATTTACTACGACCTAGCAAGGCGCCATATCCTTTGCTATTTATCTTGTGAAGCATGTACAGCCAAGAGAGATGTTCACCAATTGTGTATTAAAGTTAAGTATTCTACCAGTTACCTCCTGTTTTACTAGTCTTATTTCTCTGACCTGTTCCAGACCTCACGCCAGCCTGCGTGAGCTTAAACGCGTGCCTTTCGGCTTCCTCCAAACCCCGTGAATTGGCTCCTGCCAATTCCCAACAAAAATGGAGGTTCCTATTTTTTAAAAATGCAGTTGACCTATGGCAGCGCCATCTAGCGTGCCAACCATAGCACCATCTTGTTTCCCCCTTCAAGCTAGACGAGTTTCGTTCTTTGTAGTTTTCTCGTTTGATGCTTATTTCGTGAGATATTTGGCCCGGTCACTTATTGGCTGAGGGAGAAAGGTGGGGTACCTCTTGTCCGTCGGGAAGAGAGGGCGAGTTGGTAGCGAGGCGCGACTCAAAACGCACGGTCGAGTAACCGGGGCGGCTCTAAAAGAGCGGTCGCGAGTAAATATTTCAGCTGTTAAACAAGATATAAAGTGAAGGTATTAGTTATCAGAATGCCACTTGTCGTGGGCAGTGTCTATCAAGAGAATGGCAAGGGAGAACTGTGTTAATATGTTCAAAAGGGTTGAATATAACGGCGTAGCCCAGAGCAGCCATATTGCATATTCTGTGACGAGTGTGCCAAATAATTTTCTTTATTAAGACGAGAATAGGAGAAACGTCGTTAACAATTAGCAGCTGGCGTCCCTAAACACTCCACTCCAGCAGGATCGCAACCTACATGGAACCTGGCCACTGAGCGCTACTAATGTGCGACGAGAGACTACCGAAGCAGCAAGACACCAGGTTAGTGATACAGAAACTAGGGAAGTAAGGCAGAGCTTCCTTCTCGCTACAGTGGCACACGAGGGCATTGTAAGACGATCGGTGCAGCTCGGTGGCGTCTCGGCACGTCAGACCGCACTACAGCAACACCACCCAGTCTACAGGCCTGCGCGCACACTTGTGACGTCACACACTGATGGCCGGGTCTGCATCGGAACGCTCCCGTAAAGCACTCTGCCGCTATACGAACTTTACCAGTTTCGGAGCTGAGACCGCATAGGGATTCTCGTGCTTTCCTCTTCTACATGTCCTTGTAATGAAAGTATGGAAATTTGTATCAGTGCGCAAAGTAACTGAACAAAACTGCCCCATGTTATTTCAAGATGTAAAATTATTTTGACGATTAGTCTTAAATACGCGTTTCTAGGCTTGAATACAAACTGTAATTTTAAATTCTGTCTTTTATCTCAGGAGCTAAGCTTCTTGCAGTAAAAAATCGGCAATATGCAACAACAAGCAGACGTTTTCGGTTTTAAATAAAGCAGCTGGAGCTTGGTTCAAATGGCTCTGAGCACTATGGGACTTAACTGCTGAGGTCATCAGTCCCCTAGAACTTTGAACTACTTAAACCTAACTACCCTAAGGACATCACACACATCCATGCCCGAGGCTGGATTCGAACCTGCGACCGTAGCGGTCGCGCGGTTCCAGACTGTAGCGCCTAGAACCGCTCGGCCACGTCGGCCGGCAAGCTGGAGCTCCTACAGAATTTAAGAATTTGTTTCCCTGGTTATTTTCGTAAATTTTCCTCTCCACTACAAAATTTGCTAATCTCACACGAAACTCAAATCATTCGACGAAATGGAGCACCTCCTGAAACAGCGTTTAGTAAGTCAAAAAACTCAAAAAAATATATTACGTCCCTGTTTCTCCAGAATTTTAGAATCTTAAACATGAAAAGATTGTTTCTCCTACATCCTTGATTGAAATTCGTGTCACAGAGTGCTGTTAATTTAATCATAATGCACTTACCTTGAAATTCTGCTTTCTATACTGTTTAATCTGTCGAACACTGAATTCATTAAAGCAATTTTCTAAGGTAGTTTGCTCAAATTGAAATTATTTCTGAATATATGTAAAACTGAACAAAATCATTCTGTAGCTCCTCCAAATAAAATTACTGGAAACTCAATAATCTGGTAGGAATGATAAGGAATACTAAACATTTTCGAGTCACACTAATTAATATAACTATTCTGTGTGCCAATAGTTGCAAATATGAGAGACATTTCACAGCCAGATTCGTATTAACCTCGCAGCAATGGTTCAGAATTAAGAAACAGATGATACTGACACATGATACATAACTGCTTTTGAAAACAGTGGCAGATGTGGTGGAATCGAAACAAATAACACGCTACAAATTTTTTGTCATTTACTTACCCTTGAATGATGCGTAGACACAAATTCCTGTCTGGGAATAGCTGCAATGCAGCGATTTCTCAACTTCACACATTTGGGAAATCGAAACATGCGCACTTTCATGCCTTTTTGGGATTTGTAATTTCCCTGGCAAAAGGGAATGCAACACTTGTATCCCAAACTTCGAAAAACTGTAGGCGAATACTGTATGAAATACAGGGTGAGTCACCTAACGTTACCGCTGGATATATTTCGTAAACCACATCAAATACTGACGAACAGATTCCACAGACCGAACGTGAGGAGAGGGGCTAGTGTAATTGTTTAATACAAACCATACAAAAATGCACGGAAGTATGTTTTTTAACACAAACCTACGTTTTTTTAAATGGAACCACGTTAGTTTTGTTAGGACATCTGAACGTATAAACAAATACGTAATCAGTGCCGTTTGTTGCATTGTAAAATGTTAATTACATCCGGAGATATTGTAACCTAAAGTTGACGCTTGAAACCTCCGACGTTCAGTTGCGTGTTGTAGCAAACACGGGCCACGGTCGGCGAGCAGCATCTGCAGGGACATGTTTACGATGACGACCGTGTTTACGAGTGTGGCTGTAGTGCACTGTTGTGTTTGGTCTAGCTGTCGCAGTGTCCGCATGTAGCGCTTGCTGCTATTGTTATTCTGCATTCGTCTCCGCACGCAGACCAACTGTAGTACACCATGTTACCAGACGTCTGTGATAGTGTAGTGTTGTAGGAACTGTGACCATGGTGTATTCGAACTCTGAAAAGGCGGAGATGATACTCATCTATGGCAAGTGTCGACGAAATGCAGCTGAAGCCTGCAGGGTGTATGCAGAACGGTACCCGGACAGAGAGCATCCAACGTGCCGCACATTGCAAAACATCTACCGCCAACTGTATGCAACAGGTATGGTCGTAGCACGCAAACGGGTCCGTAACAGGCCCGTCATAGGAGAAGCGGGTGCAGTTGGTGTGGTAGCTGCTGTTGCCATGAACCCACACATGAGTACACGGGACATTGCGAGAGCCGGTGGACTGAGTCAAAGTAGTGTCATGCGCATACCGCATCGTCACCGCTTTCACCCGTTTCATGTGTCGCTACATCAGCAATTACATGGTGATGACTTTAATCGTAGAGTGCAATTCTGTCAATGGGCATTAACAAAGAATGCGTTGCAGTTCTACCTGTTTACCGATGAAGCGGGTTACACAAAACACGGCGCAGTGAATCTACGGAACATGCATTACTGCTCCGTGGACAATCCTCGCTGGCTCAGACAGGTAGAGCGACAGCGACCGTGGACTGTAAATGTGTGGTGCGGAATCATTGGCGACCACCTCATTGGTCCTCTCTTCATTGCAGGGGCCCAAACAGCTGCAACATACATCTACATCTACATCTATACTCCGCGAGCCACCTTACGGTGTGTGGCGGAGGGTACTTATTGTACCACTATCTGATCCCCCCTTCCCTGTTCCATTCACGAATTGTGCGTGGGAAGAACGACTGCTTGTAAGTCTCCGTATTTGCTCTAATTTCTCGGATCTTTTCGTTGTGACCATTACGCGAGATATATGTGGGCGGTAGTAATATGTTGCCCATCTCTTCCCGGAATGTGCTCTCTCGTAATTTCGATAATAAACCTCTCCGTATTGCGTAACGCCTTTCTTGAAGTGTCCGCCACTGGAGCTTGTTCAGCATCTCCGTAACGCTCTCGCGCTGACTAAATGTCCCCATGACGAATCGCGCTGCTTTTCGCTGGATCATGTCTATCTCTTCTATTAATCCAACCTGGTAAGGGTCCCATACTGATGAGCAATACTCAAGAATCGGACGAACAAGCGTTTTGTAAGCTACTTCTTTCGTCGATGAGTCACATTTTCTTAGAATTCTTCCTATGAATCTCAACCTGGCGCCTGCTTTTCCCACTATTTGTTTTATGTGATCTTTCCACTTCAGATCGCTCCGGATAGTAACTCCTAAGTATTTTACGGTTGTTACCGCTTCCAATGATTTACCACCTATGGCATAATCGTACTGGAATGGATTTCTGCCCCTATGTATGCGCATTATATTACATTTATCTACGTTTAGGGAACGCTGCCAGCTGTCGCACCATTCATTAATCCTCTGCAGGTCTTCCTTGAGTACGTACGAGTCTTCTGATGTTGCTACTTTCTTGTAGACAACCGTGTCATCTGCAAATAGCCTCACGGAGCTACCGATGTTGTCAACTAAGTCATTTATGTATATTGTAAACAATAAAGGTCCTATCACGCTTCCTTGCGGTACTCCCGAAATTACCTCTACATCTGCAGATTTTGAACCGTTAAGAATGACATGTTGTGTTCTTTCTTCTAGGAAATCCTGAATCCAATCACAAACCTGGTCCGATATTCCGTAAGCTCGTATTTTTTTCACTAGACGTAAGTGCGGAACCGTATCAAATGCCTTCCTGAAGTCCAGGAATACGGCATCAATCTGCTCGCCAGTGTCTACGGCACTGTGAATTTCTTGGACAAATAGGGCGAGCTGAGTTTCACATTATCTCTGTTTGCGGAATCCATGTTGGTTATGATGAAGGAGATTTGTATTATCTAAGAACGTCATAATACGAGAACATAAAACATGTTCCATTATCCTACAACAGATTGACGTAAGCGAAATAGGCCTATAATTATTCGCATCTGATTTATGACCCTTCTTGAAAATGGGAACGACCTGCGCTTTCTTCCAGTCGCTAGGTACTTTACGTTCTTCCAGAGATCTACGATAAATTGCTGATAGAAAGGGGGCAAGTTCTTTAGCATAATCACTGTAGAATCTTACGGGTATCTCGTCTGGTCCGGATGCTTTTCCGCTACTAAGTGATAGCAGTTGTTTTTCAATTCCGATATCGTTTATTTCAATATTTTCCATTTTGGCGTCCGTGCGACGGCTGAAGTCAGGGACCGTGTTACGATTTTCCGCAGTGAAACAGTTTCGGAACACTGAATTCAGTATTTCTGCCTTTCTTCGGTCGTCCTCTGTTTCGGTGCCATCGTGGTCAACGAGTGACTGAATAGGGGATTTAGATCCGCTTACCGATTTTACATATGACCAAAACTTTTTAGGGTTCTTGTTTAGATTGTTTGCCAATGTTTTATGTTCGAATTCGTTGAATGCTTCTCTCATTGCTCTCTTTACGCTCTTTTTCGCTTCGTTCAGCTTTTCCTTATCAGCTATGATTCGACTACTCTTAAACCTATGATGAAGCTTTCTTTGTTTCCGTAGTACCTTTCGTACATGATTGTTATACCACGGTGGATCTTTCCCCTCGCTTTGGACCTTAGTCGGTACGAACTTATCTAAGGCGTACTGGACGATGTTTCTGAATTTTTTCCATTTTTGTTCCACATCCTCTTCCTCAGAAATGAACGTTTGATGGTGGTCACTCAGATATTCTGCGATTTGTGCCCTATCACTCTTGTTAAGCAAATATATTTTCCTTCCTTTCTTGGCATTTCTTATTACACTTGTAGTCATCGATGCAACCACTGACTTATGATCACTGATACCCTCTTCTACATTCACGGAGTCGAAAAGTTCCGGTCTATTTGTTGCTATGAGGTCTAAAACGTTAGCTTCACGAGTTGGTTCTCTAACTATCTGCTCGAAGTAATTCTCGGACAAGGCAGTCAGGATAATGTCACAAGAGTCTCTGTCCCTGGCTCCAGTTCTGATTGTGTGACTATCCCATTCTATACCTGGTAGATTGAAGTCTCCCCCTATTACAATAGTATGATCACGAAACTTCTTCACGACGTTCTGCAGGTTCTCTCTGAGGCGCTCAACTACTACGGTTGCTGATGCAGGTGGTCTATAGAAGCATCCGACTATCATATCTGACCCACCTTTGATACTTAACTTAACCCAGATTATTTCACATTCGCATTCGCTAATAACTTCACTGGATATTATTGAATTCTTTACTGCTATAAATACTCCTCCACCATTGGCGTTTATCCTATCCTTGCGGTATATATTCCATTCTGTGTCTAGGATTTCGTTACTGTTCACTTCCGGTTTTAACCAACTTTCCGTTCCTAATACTATATGCGCACTATTTCCTTCAATAAGCGATACTAATTCAGGAACCTTGCCCTGGATACTCCTGCAGTTTACCAATATTACGTTAACTTTTCCTGTTTTTGGTCTCTGAGGACGGACGTTCTTTATCAACGATGCTGATGTTCTCTCTGGTAAGCCGTCAGGTATTTTATCGTTTCGCCCAAGGGGGGGGGGGGGGTCCCTCTAACCTAAAAAACCCCCGTGTGCACGCCACACGTACTCTGCTACCCTAGTAGCTGCTTCCGGTGTGTAGTGCACGCCTGACCTGTCTAGGGGGGCCCTACAGTTCTCCACCCAATAACGGAGGTCGATGAATTTGCAACCATTATAGTCGCAGAGTCGTCTGAGCCTCTGGTTTAGACCCTCCACACGGCTCCAAACCAGAGGACCGCGATCGACTCTGGGCACTATGCTGCAGATATTAAGCTCAGCTTGCACTCCGCGTGCGATGCTGGTTGTCTTCACCAAATCAGCCAGCCGCCGGAAGGAACCAAGGATGGCCTCAGAACCCAAGCGGCAGGCGTCATTCGTTCCGACATGTGCTACTATCTGCAGCCGGTCACACCCAGTGCGTTCAATAGCTGCCGGAAGGGCCTCCTCCACATTACGGACGAGACCCCCCGGCAAGCACACCGAGTGCACACTGGCATTCTTCCCCGACCTACCCGCTATTTTCCTGAGGGGTTCCATAACCCGCCTAACGTTGGAGCTCCCTATAACTAATAGGCCCGCCCTCTGTGACTGTCGGGACCTTGCCGGAGAATCGGCCACTGGCCCAACAGGCGAGGCATCCTGTGGTGGCTCGGAAACGATGTCATCACCACTAGGAAGCACCCCGTACCTGTTGGAAAGGGGTAAGGCAGCTGCCACGCGGCCAGATCCCACCTTCGCCTTTCGGCCAGGCACGCGCGAGCCCACCACTGTCCGCCATTCACCCTGGAGTGATGGCTGACCGGTAAGATGCTCACTGCCGGAAGACGCAGCGACATCAGGGGTTCCATGTGATTCCGAGGCCACCGAAGTAGGCATAGGTCTCACCACAGTTGCTCCAACGCCACTACGAGCCGACGCCTGCGCCTCGAGCTCGATGAGCCTAACAGACAAAGCCTCCACCTGCCCCCGAAGAGTGGCCAATTCTCCTTGCGTCCGCTCACAA
This sequence comes from Schistocerca nitens, assembly GCF_023898315.1. NCBI lineage: Eukaryota > Metazoa > Arthropoda > Insecta > Orthoptera > Acrididae > Schistocerca > Schistocerca nitens. The sequence continues at coordinate 11,700,124 of NC_064623.1, read as the reverse complement.
CAACCACAGTCCCTACACATGACTATGTTTACCCTACTCTATACGGTGACAAATTCCCAAGATAATCTTCTGATGAGCTACTCTGATAATCAAGAAACACTCACTGAAATACGAGACGCGAAAACTACGCTAGGTTTTCCCAGAAAAACTATTTAAAAGCTAAGCGCAGCAAATAAGTACAAAATAAATTTCTCTCCTAACAATCAAGAAGTGTTAGTTTCTATGCAGAGCAGATAAACACAAATAGAATCCCTTCCTTAGTGGAAGGTCGTAAACAAAATGCAAAATAAACGCGTTTCTACAGAATGATCTGCCAACGTTGCTCGAAAATGTCCCACTGGAAACGCGTCGACGTATGTGGTATCAGCATGATGGTGCACCCGCACATTCCGCAATTAACACTAGGTTGACCCTTGACAGGATGTTCGACGGGCGTTTCATAGGACGTGGGGGACGCATAAATTGGCCAGCCCGTTCTCCTGATCTTACACCTCTGGACTTCTTTATGTGGGGTACGTTAAAGGAGAATGTGTACCGTGATATGCCTACAACCCCAGAGGATATGAAGCAACGTTTTGTGGCAGCCTGCGGCGACATTACACCAGATGTACTGCGGCGTGTACGACATTCATTACGCCAGAGATTGCAATTGTGTGCAGCAAATGATGGCCACCACATTGAACATCTATTGGCCTGACATGTCGGGACCCACTCTGTTCCACTCCGTAATTGAAAACGGAAACCACGTGTGTACGTGTACCTCACCGCTCATGGTAATGTAGATGTGCGTCAGTGAAAAAGACCAGTAAAAAGGTGTTAGCATGTGGACGTAATGTGCTGTTCCAGTCTCTTCTGTACCTAAGGTCCATCACCGCTCCCTTTGGATCCCTACGTAATTCGGTGCCTCCGATACACACGATCGAACAGCGGAGGTGTGGTACTCAAGCGTCAACTTTAGGTTACAATATCTCCGGATGTAATTAACATTTTACAATGCAACAAACGGCACTGATTACGTATTTGTTTATATGTTCAGATGTGCTAACAAAACTAACGGGGTTCCATTTAAAAAAAGGTACGTTTGTGTTAAAAAACATACTTCCGTGCATTTTTTTATGGTTTGTATTAACCAATTACACTAGCCCTTCTCCTCACGTTCGGTCTGTGGAATCGATTCGTCAGTATTTGATGTGGTTTACGAAATATTTCCAGCGGTAATGTTAGGTGACTCACCCTGTATATATCGCTTTCACACACTTTCAACACAACATTCACGCCAACAGGACTGCGACTGAAGATTAGATGGCCAACAGTTTGTGACGTCACGTGCCAATATGGCCGCTGTGCGTAGGCCTTGTATCTAGAAGGCTTTGACTATAGCCCCAGGCGCGGTGTCTGCTGTCACGTGGCCGATCCCAGAAGCAGGTCCGGCGCCGCTTTTGGATATTAGTAGGACAGTGCGCGCAGCCTGCGAACCTATGGGGCAACGGGAGTGTTACATTCAGCGCGTGTCGCGACAGAATACTACAGTGACGTATATTGTACCAAGCAAGTCCGTAAAATTGCTTCAGTTTTTTTTTCGGATTGAAATTGCGTTTATTGGCAATGAATGTTACTTTGATGGAAACGCTAGACTTTCAGCTATTTTTCGACCAATTCACCCTTGGCATCCGTGCACACTTGCGTGCGCTGTTGCCTTCCTCGTGTGTTCTCGTCGCAGAACCCTCCCGCCGCATTGCACAGCTGACGCCTGGCCTTGACCTCGATTCGTTGTGGGTCTGGAAATGGATTCCAACCAGGCGTGACTTCAATTCAGGAAACTGGTGAAAATCCCCAGGAGCTAGCTCAGTGCTGTAGGCGGGATGGGTGGGGATGTCCCATCCGCATTGGGCCAGGATATACGAGAACAGTATGGCAATGAGCGTTGTCGTGGTGAAAACACACTCCCTTCTTCAGAATACCCCTCCTTCGATTTTGAATGGCTAGACACAGTTGTCTCAAAGTCTCACAGAGGCGAGCAGTGTATATTGTTGTGCTATCTATCTATATTCGAAACCCGCTCCAGTTACTGCTGGGTCTGGGTGCTGACGAGTCCTCTCCATTTGGCTCGGTCCTCCCACCACTTTTCTTCCTCCACTTGCTGCCAGGTCACACCTCTCCTTTCTACAGATATTCTCACTCCCATTTTCCACCGTGTTCTTGGGCGCCCTCTAGATCTTTTCCCATCCATCTTTAGTTCTTCCATAATTTTGGGGAGTCTCTGCCCATGCATCCTCTTAACATGCCCATACCATCTTAATCTCTTTCTTTCAATTTCTTCTCTCATACTTTCTTGTTTGAGGTCCTTTCTAATCTCTACATTCCTTATTCTGTCCATTCTTGTTTTTCCCTTAACTGCTCTGAGAAATTTCATTTCCTGTGCTTGCAGTCTGCTCCAGTCCCTTTCTGTCATTTTCCATGTTTCTCCGCCATAGGTGACAATTGGGATGTGATAATTCTTATACATAAGGACTTTTGCTCTTTCTGAAACTTCATTATTCCAAATCAGGTGGTTTATTGTTTGGTAGAAATTGCCTCCCTTCTGTAACGTCCTATTAATTTCGTTAGTTATTCTTCCACCCTAGATATTTCACTCCCTAAATAAGTGAAACTTTCTATCACTTTGAGGGGTTCTCCATTCAAGGTAATATTTCCGTTGATCCCTTTCTCTCTTCCAAATACCATTACTTTATTTTTAATCCATACCTTTTCATTATTTCCTTCCACGCATCAATCTGTAACTGTACATTTACCTCTTTATCACCCCATATTACCATATCATCTGCAAAAATCATCTTTTTGTCTTTTTCTTTTACTATATCTTTAACAGCCCTATTCCTTCCCTCCATCACAACATTAAAAAGTGCAGGAGATAGAATACTTCCTTGCTTAAGTCCTTGTCTTATTTCGAAGTATTCAGAGTTCCCCAATGGTGTTCTACAATTGTGTCCTCTGTACATTGTATTTATAACATTAATGTATCCATCTTCTATATCTATCTTCTTCATTTCTTCCCAGAGTCTTTCCGTGTCAACTGAGTCATATGCCTTTTCTATGTCTATAAAAACCATTATCACCCTTTTGTTATACTCCAACTTTTTTCCATCAGTTGATGGATAGAAAATGTCAGGTCGATCGTGCTTCTTCCTTTCCTAACCCTATGTTGTTCTTCACTCAGCTCCTTTTCTATCTTTTCACTTATTCGATTTAGTAAAATTCTTTCAAAAATCTTGGCTGTATGCTACTGTAATCCGATCCTCGAACGACAGTGGTTCGCGCATGTTGAGGCACGGACGCGGATTGCATTGCTGACGATTCCGAGCGACAGCTGCGGTGTGGACGTGCGCGCACTTTCCACTTGAACAAAGCGTATATACTGCAGATTACGTCTCCCGTTTGCTTACGCAGAATTTGTCACTCATCGCCACAATCAGCCATGACATCTCGCAACAAATGGAATCGAAATTCCCTCTCGCATTAGCTACGGCATTCACAGCAGAGCGTTCAGAACGTGCTGAACGCTCATTGGCTGTCGGAGAATACGTGACGTAGGTGCGCAGAACAAGCCTAAATTTGACCGCCATCGTTGGTGACCCCAACTATAGGCATAAAGCCGCACAACAGTACACTTTTTCTGTCCCTGAAAACAGTGGCCATCAGTTTTCTGGCAGATAACCCATGTCTGGACATTCGCGGCTTTGGCGAATCCGAATGCCGCCACTGACGAGACTTTTCCTTAATTTGAGGTGTCGACTCGTTCCACATCATTACGAAATATCGTATTCATGATCCATGGAACTAGTATTAATCTAAACCCAGGTTTAGTCACCAGTGACAACTAAATCCAAATACTCCTCGACCTCTTCTGTACAGCGCTTCACGAATCTGTGCATCGCTTCAACACGTCGCCGTTTGTACTGCACAGGTCACACCAATATTCAAGAAAGGTAGTAGGAGTAATCCACTAAATTACAGGCCCATATCGTTAACGTCGATATGCAGCAGCATTTTAGAACATATATTGCGTTCGAACATTATGAACTACCTCGAGGAAAACGGTCTATTGACACACAGTCAACAAGGGTTTAGAAAACATCGTTCCTGGGAAACACAACTAGCTCTTTATTCACATGAAACGTTAGGTGCTATTGACAAGGGATTTCAGATCTATTCCTTATTTCTGGATTTCCGGAAGGCTTTTGACACTGTACCACACAAGCGGCTTGTAGTGAAATTGCGTGCTTATGGAATATCATCTCAGTTATGAGACTGGATTTGTGATTTCCCTTGCCGGCCGCGGTGGTCTCGCGGTTCTGGCGCTGCAGTCCGGAACCGCGGGACTGCTACGGTCGCAGGTTCGAATCCTGCCTCGGGCATGGGTGTGTGTGATGTCCTTAGGTTAGTTAGGTTTAAGTAGTTCTAAGTTCTAGGGGACTTAATGACCTAAGATGTTGAGTCCCATAGTGCTCAGAGCCATTTGAACCATTTTGTGATTTCCCGTCAGAGAGGTCACAGTTCGTAGGAACTGATGGAAAGTCATCGAGTAAAACAAAAGTGATTTCTGGCGTTCCCCAAGGTAGTGTTATAGACCCTTTGCTGTTGCTTATCTATATAAACGATTTTGAGGACAATCAGAGCTGTCGTTTATCGACTAATAAAGTCATCAGAAGATCAAAACAAACGCTTTAGAAAAGATATCTGAATTGTGCGAAAAGTTGCAATTGACCCTAAATAACGAAAAGTGTGAGGTCATCCACACGAGTGCTAAAACGAACTCGTTAAACTTCGGTTACACGATAAATCAGTCTAATCTAAAAGCCCTAAAATCAACTAATTACAATTACGAACAACTTAAATTAGAAGGAACACACAGAAAATGTTGTGGGGAAGGCTAACCAAAGACTGCGTTTTATTGGTAGGACACTTATAAAATGTAACAGACCTACTAAGGAGATTTCCTACAGTACCCTTGTCCGTCCTCTTTTAGAATACTGCTGCGCGGTGTGGGATCCTTACCAGATAGGACTGACGGAGTACAACGAAAAAGTTCAAAGAAAGGCAACACGTTTTGTATTACCGCGAAATATGGGAGACAGTGTCACAGAAATGATACAGGATTTGGGCTGGAAATCATTAAAAGAAGGGCGTTTTTCGTTGCGACGGAATCTTCTCACGAAATTACAGTCACCAACTTTCTCCTTCGAATGCGAAAATATTTTGTTGACACCGACCTACATAGGGAGGAACGATCACCACGATAAAATAAGGGAAATCAGAACTCGTATGGAAAGATATAGGTGTTCATTCTTTTTCGCGCGCTAGACGAAATTGGAATAACACAGAATTGTGAAGGTGGTTCGATGAACCCTCTGCCAGGCACTTGAATGTGCTTTGCAGAGTATCCATGTAGATGTAGATGTCTTCAGTGAGAATTTTGGGGACCCACCTCTCACACTCTTTGTGATAACTCAACTGATCGCTCAAAATCTTGTCAGTTGTACTCGTACTGGCTTCAGGGACCCGTTCGTGTAGCTCGCGAACTGTTTCACAGCGATCTTCAAGCATTTCTATCTCCACTTTTCAAATTGTTTCGGTGGATACAGAATGCCGACCAGAACGCCGTTGGTGACGGACGTCTGTACGTCCATCCTTGAGCGCTCTGACCCACTTTTCCCACATTTTTGACGTCCTTGCGCTGTGGCCTATACAATTCGGGTACAACAGGGGTAGTGAAAATGATCACTGCACGCCACTCGCACCTGGCGGGAGAAGCGAGGGGGGTACCGCATCGCCAATTCGCCAATGACCGGCCAGTCAAGACTGGAAGGGGGGGGGGGGGAGGGGTCGCAGCTGGTGGGGAGGAGCCAAGGCACGCGGCAGTGTTGCCGGATCTCGCGTACATGCGTTCCTCTGTGCTCCGATGGACACGGCTCCTACAAATCGCAGTTTACTACACGACAAACAACAGCAACTGCAAACATAGTAGAAACATCTGTGCATAATGTGTTAATGATATCGTCATATTATTTTCCTATTCGAGCCAAAACTGATTTATTCACACATCGTGCATGAAACTTCTCAGTAGCCTGTGCCACTTCTCATAAAGTGCGACTTAGCGATGGTTGTTCTGCGCTCTTTACCTCTACTCTGCATACTTACTGGCCGCTTTTTTGTATAGTGTATTCTGTCCGAGAGACTCAGCCACATAATACTTGTGAACTGTACGATTGGCGCGTAGAATAATAACGTTCCCTTATAACTCAGTTTAATGGGAGATTTACTGTATTTGGCTCGAGAAAAGCATGTTCTTTGAGAAGTTTTTTCTCGAGATGTGTTATAGATATCCATGTCAAATTTGGTCAAAATGTTTATTGATATTTCCTCTACAAACTGGAATTTTTTCGACCGGAAATGTCGAAGAGAAAAGGCGGTAGTTCCGTCGGAACGAAACAAAATTTCGATGTAGACCTCCACGCGCGGTATGTCACAGGTCAGCCGGCTCGTCTGAAATAAAAATTGAGTCAACGTTAGCGAAGTATAATATAAGATTCTTTTGGAGTTGTACCTCGCTTAAGTTATTTGGACCATAGGAAACAAAATGACGGCCATTTGAAAAAATAGGGTTTTCCCGTCGATTTTTCAACTTCGTCGGCCAAGTAAAAATATTTATAGTTGATGGATCGGAATAAAAGTGGTACAACTCCTAGACAATTTGGTTAGCTTCGTCGGAAACAAAGAATCATGCCAATCAGCTCAGTACGTTTGAAATTACCATACCGCGCGATAAAAAAAAAGTAATTTCGAGAAAAACGCGTTTGAAGTTTTGACTACATATAAATGCAATATTATGCAACGTACGTTAAATGTGCTATTCCGGGTCCATAAACTAGTCCTTCCTCTTCCTCATAGAGGGCGTTCTGCTCGAACTGGGCCATTCTGCGCTGCTCCAGAGCCGCTTGTACGGCCGGTGACAGCGGTTTTCGGCCGCTCGAATCCCGTGGTCGTCCGAATGCTCGGCGAACTGCGTCGAATAGAGTCCCAGGGTGACGTCCAATCTTTGTCACGGTCTTCAGAATTGTTGAATTCCATTCGTTGAAGCTGCTCACTGCCAAGAAATTCGCAATCTGCACAGTCTTCGCAGTAGAATGCAAACGCTTGGGGACTAACTTCCAAACACACCCGTTCAAACTTTCATTTGAATTTTGCGTTTTTCCTCACAAGCACCGGTATAATAACTCTTTCTCCGAAAGAAAAAGACTGGTGCGTGAAAAAGGCCGATTTCAGGCAGGTGCATTTTTTTGTTCAACCTCGAGTAACAAACATTTCCGTTCCGCATTCGGAAAAACCGTTTCAGGGGTGGATTCTAAACTCTTTTATGGATCCAAAAACGCAATTTAAAAAAATCGATTTTTTGAGCCTTAAAAACAGAACCTCTCCTTAAAGACAGAATCTTCATTTCGCTGTTTGTTCCCCGCACATGAAGGTGACTTCCGAAGGTTACAAATTCACGCGCTAGCATAGACTGAGGCACTGCAGCCGTAAGAAAAGACGCTCGTGTGCTGTGGAGCTGCTGGACAAGCAGACGTCGCAGCTGGAACGCGTGGGCGACGAGGACGATCCATAAGGAGAGTCAAGTCAGTGCTCGGACAGTAATAGCACAGCTGCACCTTCTCACTCGAAGAACTAACAGATTTTCAAAAAATTTGAAAAAAAAAGACGCGGCAAGCAATCCGAAAATGAGGCACGTCGAATGTTTCTCGAATTTACACTGCCTAAAAAAAAATGCCGCTCCCTCAAGGATCACAGCATAATACGTGCACATAGAGGGGCTGTAGTGTAGGTGATACATTTGTTACGGTCATCGGAGACGCTGTTCAGGAAGACCGTCTCTTTGCCCCCTGTTTTGACCCTGCAGGCAGTGACTGTGCTGAGTTTAAAGGTGAACAGTCTCTGCAACTTTCATTCTAGGGCACAGCCCCACCAACGAGCAACGAGTACGTACTCCAGCTGGACAGCTTCAGCCGTTGGAATGGGGTCGCACTGCAGCCCTGCGACAGGCTGCGTGGGCGTATCGGCAGATTGCTCCACACGTTGGGAACAGTGTATCGGTGCTGTGTCGCTGCTTAAAACAGTGCTCTGTGAATCTTTCTCGTACGCGTTGACCAGGTTCTGCACGTTCGCCTAGTACAGACATACGACAACATTTTTCCGCTCAGGGACTAGATGTTGTGTTGTCTTCATCATCTCCTCCCCATCGAAGCGCAAGTTGCCGAAGTGGCGCCAACTCAAAAGACTTGCACCAGCAGACTGGTCTACCAGACGGGAGGCCTAGCCACACGACATTTCATTTCATGAACGATGGAGAAGGGTTGATGTATAAATCTGAAGTGCGGGCCCTGGTGCGGGAACAAAAATGGTTCAAATGGCTCTGAGCACTATGGGACTTAACATCTTAGGTCATCAGTCCCCTAGAACTTAGAACTACTTAAACCTAACTAACCTAAGGACAGCACACACATCCATGCCCGAGGCAGGATTCGAACCCGCGACCGCAGCCGTCGCTCGGCTCCAGACTGTAGCGCCTAGAACCGCACGGCCACCACGGCCGGCGGTGCGGGAACAACGGAGTCGGAAGTTGTAAGGGAAAATTGTTCTGATATCCCTGACAGTGGAATACATACACTGCAAAAACTGTACAGTAGGCAAATTTCAGAGCTGAACCAAAACAAGAACAAAAAAAATTCTCGTAAACGTGGGCTCTAAAACGCATTCCTCAAGATCTATGAACACTTGTCCATCTTCGCTGCTGCGTAACACGTGTCCTGCACTCAGCAAGTACCCACAGTTCTTCAAGTATGTATTTTAGAGCCCATTATTTACTGGATATTTTTTATTGTTTTTCGTCTTCATTAATCCCCTAAAAACAGTCTTAGCAACAACACTACCATTACATGTATTGCGCTGTCAGAAGTATCAGACAGGTTTCCGCTTATAGCTTCCGAATCCGTAGTTTCCAGACCAGTGTCCCTTAGCTTGATGTCCTACATTTACCCTTCTCCATCATCGCTGAAAGCTGTAACGCTATCGCGGAATCAAGAGGTAAATGAAATGACAAGTCACTTAAGCTATAGAACCGGTACACCGTAAACATTTAAAATAAAACCTTCACCTACTATTATCTAAACTCTGCTTACTAGTTGAAACTTCAATAACGCACCTAGTTGTTCCATAAACCCAAAAATTTTTCCATCTACAACACGGCATTCAAACTGCTAACAGATGCAAAATCTGAGGATGTCAATGTAAATTGGCATTTCTTCTTAAGACAAATGGTTATTCTGGCTTCGGCTCCACCTTTCACAATTGTTTGTGATCTCTAACAAAATCTAGAGTCAATTTTTTACCCTAAGGCCGGTATTACTCTGTCATATTTCTTTGACAAAGAAATATGATCAAGTATTCGTCAAATTTCTTTGACAAAGATCTTTGACTTGGCGCTGAAAAAGGGTATCACACTGTCATCATATTTTTCGTCAAATTTCAAGATGGCGGACGACAATTTTTTTCTATCCGCTGCAGCTGCTAATGCCAAAACTGCATTGTGTGTATTTGGAACAAAAGCGGCGGAGAAAAAGGAAACATACTTGGATGAAGGTTACGTCGCTACAGTAAAAGCAGTCAGCAAAACTTGTTATGAGATCAGCAAGTGGAGGAAGTCGTCTTGATATATAAATCACTTACGAATGAATGAGAGTCTATTTCAGTATTTGGTCAGTAAAGTGGCTTCTCATATTACAAAACAGGATACTCCCTTGAGAACTGCTATATGTGCAGAAGACAGGTAAACTCTGACTCTGCGGTTTCTTGATCGATGAGAGAGCTATTCTAGTTTATAACACAGCACTCGAATATCACATCGCACATTAACCAAAATAATTCCAGAAACGTGTGAATCGATTTATAAAGCATTGAAGGGGGAATATGTGAAAGTAAATTAATGTTTAGTACACTATATGGACAATAAGAACTATTATTAATTTTGAATAATTTAATTATTGCAATTATTGTTCCAACAACTACAAAATTAATAAAAAGTACGAAAGAGATAAAGCGCTTTTTAAGTTGTGGCATCCCGAGTTCAAAAATAGACAATGTAGAATGGAAAGCTAAGAAAGAATGTTTAATTTTAGTGTGTAACCGCATCCTCTATTCCGGCTTGCTGAAAAGCTCCCTGGATGTTTCCAGATGTAGAGGTGGACGGCTGTAACTGTGATTGTGGACTTGAAGTCGCCTGCAGCATATTCCACCTGTACATCAACACACAATTAACAGCATGCACTGGGCCCCTTGCTCACCCCGCCCCCTCCCCTCTCCCCTAGTCGAAGCAAGTTCACTACAAAAATAAAAAGTGAGTCAAAGTAACAAACCAACTTTGAAGCCATGTTTACAAACACACTACAGAGACGTTAAACAGCTGTAGCGACGCCAGCGCTCGAAGCGATTACATTTCACATTGCAGTGAACAGAAGACGAACGACATTTATGATCAAATCTACTTCGAGGCTCCAGATTTGACCATATTTGTTTGACGACAGGCGAGATTTGACAAATTTCCCTATTACCCCATCAAATTTCTTTGACATAAATATTTGACATATCAGCTTTGACAAAGAAATATGATACTGCAATACTGGCCTAAGTGGGTATAAGAGAAATGAAAGACAACCAAACAACCACGCTAAAAATCGAAAGAAACGAATCGCATACAGGCAGCCATTTTCTCACACGTCGCATTCGATTCATCAGACTGAGTGAGAATTGTGAGCTATCAGCAATGGCTCGCTGCCATTTGCCCAGACCTGGCGACCGATTGCTGGGATTTGTGCGCAACTATGACGTCACGTGACCGGATCAACAGTGCGCCATGTCGAGCTGCCGCAATTAACGGGTAGTGTTCGGAGCGTGCGGTTCGTAGTTGCTGTCCTGCCGCGCCGATTTCCTTGTTCTGTGCTTCCAACTTCTTCCACTTCGGTCGCTGTTTCGACATCCGAGATCTCTTCCAGCGAATGGTAAGCCTTCCTACTAATTCGTATCCGCTGCGAGATTCCTTATTTGAATAATGAGCTCACGAACTCGTGTATCGATCTGTCACATTTAGATCGCCTTCAGTTCAGATCGCACCAGTGTGCCAATATTCTTACGCGTGAGTGGCTAAGCTTTAGAGAGCGATGTTTTTCACCACTTTCACAACGAAATTAACTACCCTAACTCGTGTCTCCATTATACACGGAGAGCGGATTGACTGGAAATATACGTGTGAATCGTTCGTTGATTGGCAGACATGTTTATATATTTTCGTATTCTGTTGACTAGTTATCTATACACATACATCCACTGTTAAGAAAGTAATGTAACAATACCAGACAGAAAACAGTTTTAAATGTGATCAGCTTAACGTTGCCTAAGATAATGTTATGATGTTGATTTAGTGTCTAGTTATAACGTTTTGCGATCCATGAAATTTCCTCGTTTGTCATTTACGAAATCTTAATACTGATGTTTATTTCCGTACTCTACTTCGTTTGGAGGCTTTACACGTATTACTTAATATTACGTTTTATTCTACACATTTATTTGTAGTTCTCTTTCGTTTACACATGTAATATTTTTGCACCTTTATGAAATGCTTTACAATTTAGTCAATAAATCAGAGAGACTAGTTTTGAACGATTTTGAAATGCAAGGTATTGTTGAACAGTGTGCAAAACAGAAGAAATTATTCGTGGTTGTTTTTTATGTACCGCAAAGTTATTCAGAATTTGGTGTCTGTAAAATTGTAATTCACAAAAGAAAGCATTTGGGATGCTCGTCCATGTGTTCGTAGGCACAGTGGTTACATTTTAAGATTCAGGAATCTCTGGCACGCAGCAATTCACTATAATTCGCAAAAGAAAGCACTTGGGATTCCTCGTCCGTGTGCTGGTATGCATAGTGGTTACATTCTCTGTATATTTTAAGATTCAGCAATCTCTGTCACGGAACAATTCATACGCTCGTTGTCTGTTTGGACTTGGAGTGTCAAAGAATTAGGCTGCGTTTGGAACGACGAATTGTAGCGCCGTATGATGTGGCCAGGCGACTGGGAAGCCGAGCGCACTACGATGTTTGCCGAATCTGCCCGAAGTTTGCCGCGTGCACTTGAGCGGTTCATACGAATGAGATGCGCTGTGAGACAAATCGCTGCTAAATGGTCACCGTTGGAAGCAGCAGACATGGCGGAGCGGAACGGAATATAGCATGGCCGCTCAGCTGATTGGCTGTCTGTTACGCGATACAAGGCGTAGCAAACTGAGCGCTACCGAAGGCAAACCAGTTTAAGAGAGCTGCAGTAAAGGCCGTGTCTTATTTTACAGGTAATGATGGATGACACGCCTCAATATTTGTATTTGGTGTAGCAGATACTATTTTTAATCTGCAAATTTTAATGAGACTTATGACACTTCATAGGTATTCGCGATCCCTTCGTGTATTTGAATCTCTCTCTCTGTCTGATACAAAAAAATTATATTGTAGACACATTGAGTGGTTTGATTTATTGTGAAGGAAATCAGGATACGTATCTTACTCTCTCTGTCATTCGTAGTTAAAACTAATAGAAGCTAGTGGAGAACTTGCTCTGTAGTTCCCAAACATCCTTTATTGACAGAAATTTTCTGGATTTTCGCCTTATCTGACGAACATTTCATTTTCAAACGAGTATTCTAACCTTACATGTCGCTTATTTGACAAAGAAATTCACCAAACAGCAGTGAAAATTGACAAGTTGTTTTGATTTATTTTCGCTGCCAGTTTCGGCAATTCAGTATGCCTTTTTCAGGTCCCATATGCACCTCTCAAAAATTATCGACATTTGCATACTGGGGCTGTCTGTTTGTGGACGTCGTTAATTCTGAAGTGCTTCCCAAATAATTGAGAGTTCACGGCATCCAGAAAATGGTTTTGAGATGTGCATACGGGTCATGAATGTGGCATATTGAATTGCCGAAACTGGCAGCGAAAATAAAATAAATTAATTTCTCTATTTGCACGGCGAATTTCTTTGTTAGAATATTTGACCAGTCCCGTCCCAAGTCCATAATGGCTCAACAGAGATCTTATTGATGCTTTCTTTCTGAACGCTTTCTTTCTGAACACTGGACACATTTCCCTTGCGTTATTTTCATTACGACGTGAATTTGAGATGTGTTGGTATTACGCCTCATTCGTACGGAAAATTGAGCGTGTCGAGCCTCGAGTTGAGTAAAATTTTTTATCAGAATCTTGCAGTTATTGAAAGGCGACCTGCCGCTTGGTTGGCTCGGAGATGGAAGGACTGGGCAAACGGAGCTTGAACACCAGTCTCGACACAAATAAATTTTAAATGCACTTTAGTACAATCACCAGTGTCCTTGACAATCTAAAAATTTAACAGTTCAATGAAAAGGTGAGCTGAAGTTCAAAAGAATAAGTTCCAACTCCGACACCGCCGGATAATTGGGACGTTTCGAGTGTTAGACTTTTTTCTAAAACACGGACGTAAAACGACCTTGACATACATACAGTAACAACAGATCAAATTAACACTTTACACTCTGTAATTGACCACAAGAGTCTCTCTTTTGAAGAGAAAGTGAATTATGGTTCATTGCAATCAACCTCCAAGAAACTTTTACAACGCACAAGCCTTCAAACGTCGAGTACGCTCGACGCATTAACCAATTATCAGTCAGTTCAGAATGTGCACAAAGATTAACAGCAACTGTGTAAAAAATGTTGGGAACGCACTTGTAGTCAAACAAAAGTTAGAACTCAGACTGGAATCCACCTGATCCCATTGTGCGCAGCGATCGTTGAATGTACACCGTGGAGAAAAGAACAGCAATCGAATGCGAAACGCGTCGTTTTACTAACAGAACTAAATTTCACTATTCCATAGTCATCTTCAGTGCTAAAAATTACAAAGCAGTAGAATCGGGAACCAATATAAGACAGCTGAAACCGACCAACACACTGATACATACCGTATTACAACAGGCGACATTAGTCCAAAGTGTCACGTAGTAAACAATACTGGCTGAATTAGAACATACAGGAGTCTAACACGAACTAAAGCCTTCGTTTACATAGATGTAACGTAAGAGATGTGTGGTGTCCTCTTTCGAGGCAACGGTAAATAATTCAATAAAAGTGTACTTATACAATTATAAACAATGTTTTGATGTACTGAACAATAAAACCACAAGTCATGGTTAAACCATAGATCCACCTGAGTGGATCCATTAGTACAGCACGCTCAATAAAAGTAAGAACAGGGTAGTATGTAATGTATTTTACCATCACAAACTAATGGAAGAAGATCCATTTACAATTCCATACAATAGTGAAAAGTACAATATTAATAATAATGTACCAAAACAATTAAAATATCAAGGAATGAAAATAGTACAATAAAATGTGCTGTGCCCTCTATCTGCATAAACTAAAGTCATACAGATCGTAAAAATACATTTGGGCTTACAGTACAAACATGTGGAATAAAGTAGATGTAAATGAGATTTTCACTCTGCAGCGGAGTGTGCGCTGACATGAAACTTCCGGGCAGATTAAAACTGTGTGCCGGACCGAGACTCGGGACCTTTGCCTTTCACGGGCAAGTGCTCTACCAACTGAGTTACCCAAGCACGACTCACGCCCCGTCCTCACAGCCATACTTCTGCCAGTACCTCGTCTCCTACCTTCCAAACTTAACAGAAGCTCTCCTGCGAAACTTGCAGTACTAGCACTCCTGAAAGAAAGGATATTGCGGAAACATGGCTTAGCCACAGCCTGGGGAATGTTTCCAGAATGAGGAGAGCTTCCGTTAAGTTTGGAAGGTAGGAGACGATGTACTGGCAGAACTAAAGCTGTGAGTACGGGGCGTGAGTCGTGCTTGGGTAGCTCAGTTGGTAGAGCACTTGCCCGCGAAAGGCAAAGGTCCCGAATTCGAGTCTTGGTCAGGCACACAGTTTTAATCTGCCAGGAAGTTTCATATCAGCGCACACTACGCTGCAGAGTGAAAATCTCATTCTACATGCCATGGCACGAAGAAATATATATTTGTTACACTCAGCGTAATTCAGCGGCCCAGAGATGTGGCTGGTGTCAATGTTTGGCTAAGTTTTTCGTCATAGGGTGCCAGATGACACCTGTCGTAAACTCAAATTTTTTAGCTGAAATAAAATATAAAAAACAATGCAGGCAGATATTGCGGTGAAATTTAAAAAAAATATTCAGTCACTGAGGTTGATTTATAATTTAAACAAGTAGTTTATTTCTATTTTTCCACGAATAGTCTTCAGTACATTGAGTAAACACTTAAAATGCGGTCAGAGGGGCTTTTACGTAAGGGCAGCCGTTAATAACTGATGCTACAACACTTCGCTATAAAATTCAAACGTCGCGATCACAGCACTCAACAGTCTGCTCACAGTTGACAAAATAAACTGTTGTCTGCTGTCCCAAACCACTATATTGCGCTCAACTTGATGGTTTTCGAACGTCGCTACGCCGCACGGGATTAGCCGAGCGGTGCAAGGCGCTGCAGTCATGGACTGTGCGGCTGGTGCCGGCAGAGGTTAGAGTTCTCCCTCGGGCATGGGTGTGTGTATTTGCCCCTCAGGATAATTTAGGTTAAGTAGTGTGTAAGCTTAGGGACTGATGACCTCAGCAGTTAAGTCCCAGAAGATTTCACACACAGTTGAACATTTTCGACCGTCGCTACATATATACATACTTGTCCCTGAACGTGGCTACCAACCCTCTAGTACCCTCAGATGCGCGGCATGTCCGGCTCTTAGCGTCGCTCAAAACCAACTCCCCTGTCATCAAAGATGGCCGCCCTATCCACCATCGAAACGAGTGCCTAACTCAAAACAATGTTTGACGAAAATTACGAATATTATTAAAGTAAACACAAAAACATATATGACATATTGAAAAATATGGAAATTTTCCAGGAAATAACAATTTAAAGTCCAAGTTTTTGCATCTGCCACCGTTTTTTAAAAAAATAATGTTCTTGTGGCGTGATTTTGCTTTTCCCGGATTTTTTATCCTAAACACAAATAAATAAAAATACATACTTAATTACTCATCTATCTCTTTAAACTTTAAAATGCTGCCGCTACTTGCGTCTCTTTAAATTTATTTATTACCAAAAACACAGTTTCTCTCAGTCGAGTCCCATATTCCGACCTCTCATTCAAAAACGGTACACACTATGCTAAATCGGCTATGGGTTGCTCGATGCAGCTCTAAAAGCCGCATCCGTAAACAATTTGTTCATACGAATCGGCCCAAGCATTGCCGAGGTATTAGCTTCTACATCTACATGACTACTCTGCAATTCACATTTAAGTGCTTGGCAGAGGGTTCATCGAACCACAATCACACTACCTCTCTACCATTCCACTCCCGAACAGCGCGCGGGAAAAACGAACACCTAAACCTTTCTGCTCGAGCTCTGATTTCTTTTATTTTATTTTGATGATCATTCATATCTATGTAGGTTGGGCTCAACAAAATATTTTCGCATTCGGAAGAGAAAGTTAGTGACTGAAATTTTGTAAATAGATCTCGCCGCGACGAAAAACGTCTTCCATCCCAACTCGCGTATCATATGTGCCACACTCTCCCCCCTATTACGTGATAATACAAAATGAGCTGCCCTTTTTTGCACCCTTTCGATGTCCTCTGTCAATCCCACCTGGTAAGAATCCCATACCGCGCAGCAATATTCTAACAGAGGACGAACGAGTGTAGTGTAAGCTGTCTCTTTAGTGGACTTGTTGCATCTTCTAAGTGTCCTGCCAATGAAACGCAACCTTTGGCTCGCCTTCCCCACAATATTATCTATGTGGTCTTTCCGAGTGAAGTTGTTCGTAATTTTAACACCCAGGTACTTAGTTGAATTGACAGCCTTGAGAATTGTACTATTTATCGAGTAATCGAATTCCAACGGATTTCTTTTGGAACTCCTGTGGATCACCTCACACTTTTCGTTATTTAGCGTCAACTGCCACCTGCCACACCATACAGCAATCTTTTCTAAATCGCTTTGCAACTGATACTGGTCTCCAGATGACCTTACTAGACGGTAAATTACAGCATCATCTGCGAACAATCTAAGAGAACTGCTCAGATTGTCACCCAGGTCATTTATATAGATCAGGAACAGCAGAGGTCCCAGGACGCTTCCCTGGGGAACACCTGATATCACTTCAGTTTTACTCGATGATTTGCCGTCTATTACTACGAACTGCGACCTTCCTGACAGGAAATCACGAATCCAGTCCAGCTTTTGAACTTTCATAAATTTACACCTTTTAAGACAACAATAACTTTTAAACTATTGTATATTTTTGTGGCGCGTCTAGATAATTTAGCTTTACATGTTTTTCTGTCCGTTAAGTACCAACTATTGTATATTTTTGTGGCGCGTCTAGATAATTTAACATTACATATTTTTCTGTCCATCAAGTGCCAACCCGCACATCCGTGTCACTCTTAGTTTTGTTTTTATCAACTTTTCTCTGGCATATAAATTCCCCCCAAGTGCTCCAGCACGGCCATACTTTCTCGCTCGGGTTCTTCCAAGGAAGCGTAGCCGCCAGCCGCTCGCCACGGCCCCTAGCAGCCGCCAGCCACGTGCTCTGCCGCTCTCGTCTCCCCCCCCCCCCCCCCCCCCCCCCCGCCCCCAGCTTGTACGCTCAGACTCGCGTGCACCGGGAACGATTTCGGCGACGAGCTACGGGTGCAGAATACGAGGGCACTCGAGCCAACGCAGAGTGAAATTACGACCCCACTCCCGGCTCTGCTCCTCAACTGTAGCCCGAAACCACGAACGATGGCGGTTCGGGCATACCGAGGCACGGACGGGAATTGCATTGTTGACGATTCCGAGCGACATTTGCGGTGTGGACGCGTGCGTACTTTCCACTTGAACAAACCGCATATCCTGCGAATTATTTCTCCCGCTTGCTTACGCAGAATTTGTCACTCATCGCCACAATCAGCCATGACATCTCGCAACAAATGGAATCGAAATTCACTAAAGAAGTCGCTAGGGTCACGTTTAATGCTCGCATTGGCTACGGCATTCACAGCAGAGTGGTCAGAACAATGGACGCTCATTGGCTGTTGGAGAATACGTGACGTAGGTGCGCAGGACAAGCCTAAGCTCGACCGCCGTCGTTGGTGACTCCAACTGTAACTTCGCAGCACCACCGTGGAAACTCGACAGAGCGAGCCTCCTGCTGGCATGCCGTATCAGGCCGACAGCCACGCCCTCTGGCCAAAGACGACTACAGCTGAGAGCGCGACGCGACCTGTAGATTCGTGGCACGGCTCGGCTACCACACACCCATCAACAGTGTGACGTGTTCGGAATTTGGAAGTGTGTGTGTGTGTGTCTTGTGCCGTATTTTAAGGCTGAATAAATTGTTTGTTGGTACCGGTGCTACAGTTGAGGTGGGTTTTTCATTTTCCTCTTGATATTCCAGTTGCTGTAACTTCATTTATCGAATGGCACTTTTTGTTTATAGTTCACTACTGCTATTTCAGTTTACACATTGTCCTTTGGAGGTAGTGATTGGAACTGTGCACGCAAGAGAACGGAGTGCCAAGTGGAGATATCGGAACGCCTCTGACGTGTTCTTCTTTTTGGGTTCAGTAGAGGGCTGACAGCAGTGGAGGCAAACAGAGGTATTTGCGCCGTGTGTGGGGATAATAGTAGGGGGGACAGAGCGGTCACCACCTCACAATTCATTGTTGCCAGATGTATCCAAGATGACGGCGATGACGTCATCCAAGATGGCGGCTTGTAGAGTTGGCAACAGTGCGTTATGTCATCCAAGATTGCGGGCATGATGTCATTCGAGATGGCGGATTTTGGCGGGAAGTTTGAATTTTGGCGTGAAGAAGGTCAATTCGGCTACCTCCCCCAGAAAATGGCAGGAAGCTCAAATTCCAACAAGACCTCTCTGAAAGGAAATAGTGAATCGAGTCGCACAACTGAGACGAAAATCCACAGGCACGCAATTTAATGAGACTCTGGATGTGAGGCATGGCGTCAAAAGGTTTCTGGCTGTCTACAAATACAGAATCAATCTGAGATCTCCCGCAAACAGTACTCATTACTTCGTCTGAATAAAGAGGTAGTTGTGTTCTGCAAGAACAATATTTTCATACTATGTGTCAGTTGAACGTTTTGTTCGAGGTACTTCATAATGTTAGAATGCAATGTATGTTCCAAAATGGTACTACAAATCTACGTCAGTGACATGGGTCTGTAATGCAGCGGATTACTCCAATTTCAAATCCTGCATATCGGTGTGACCCGTGAAAGTTTCCAGTCTTCAGGTACCAATTTTTCGTAGAGCGATCGGTGGTACATGATAGCTAAGTATGGAGCTATTATATCGGTGTACCCTGAAAGGAACTTTTTGGTATACGATAATATACAGTATGGTAAAACAATGTATTTGTTTTTTTTCTTTGCACACTACATGAAGGGTACACGTTACCGTGAGTGCAAAACATTTCAGAACAAAACATGTGGCCATTTCTGCACTGTACACCATGCAGACCGCCAGACTTTTGCGTCGAGGAAGAACTATTATGTCGTAGACCTCCGTGTGTTTCTGTAAGTTACTGTCGTGGCCATTGTTCTAGCCTTATACGAGAAGTCATTTGTCCCTTCATTTAACCACAGGAATAGCGTTTTGAAACTGTAAGATGATTTTTTGACATATAGTTTTTTGTGACATTCTAGAGTTGTTGGGCATATGGCTGAATACCGCAGTCTTCCTTGCACGAGGTTTTTGAGACGTGACCCGCCGGCATCGTCAGGTGTCACCTCAGACAGTCTCAACTCAAGAATGTCAGCAGACCGTCGGAAAGCTTGAGGAATCGCACAGGTTTCAGTGTTTACGACCAAAGTTTGTGGGGAACGTTACTGTTACACTCTGACATGACTGAATCCGTGACCAGCTGAGCAGCATGCCCATCTCTTTCGATAGAGCAGTTTCGTAGGTTTCCAGGGCAAAATGGCAATACTGTAGAATGGTCAGGAGATTTCATAATGCAGACGGTGATTAATAAATAATTTATACTTTAAACATAGTCTAATTAGGATAGAGTCACTGTTAATTTGGTAGACCTATACTGGAGACATACCACAGGATACGGAACATGTCATAAAGAACAGAGATATTGAGAAAGAATTGTATGCTAATGTTTCTTCTGTAGATCCTAAGTAGGTCAGTTCTGTAGTAACTAAAAATGTTTGAACAGATTTTAATTTCAAAATCAATACAAAACGATAGATTCTATGTAGAATGGTTCGGTAGTAAGAAAGACTGTTTAAACAGATTTTAATTTCGATTTCAATACAAGGAGTATCACAAACATATAGTATGCATACATTTAAAATCCATATCGTCATTTCTGGGTTAAAGGTAGTAAAACACATGTTGTATTTTAACAGAACATTTTAAGAACGACTATTTATTGCATTTGTGGAATACAGAGTTAGCAAATGTTTTACGACACCAGGATGGTCTGAATTTGACCGGTACGGCTGTGTGTTGTATGACCTAGTTCCTGACAATTATAAAAGCTGTCCTATACCCCACACACAAATTGTTTTGGTTAAAAGAAACTCGTTATGATTTTCTAGGTTCATTACACACAACTAGAGTTACAACACATTGTCAGTAACTCTTTGAAACTGTCAGCGGAGTAGGCGTTAAGCACTGTTAAATCCTGAGGCTGCTCTTACGCTGTTCCTTGTTAGTAGCTAAAGGCGTTATTGTTCCCACCAAGTTGATGGGAAAGTTTGTTCTTGAACGGTACACGCCCTTGTGGGCGAACTTGGGAGACTTTGAATCTTTGTGTAGATTATCCATATTGCTAGTATTGCTTTCATTAACAGTTGATTTGAAATTGAGTTACATTAGTTGAGACCACTCGTGCACCCTTGATGATTGCACGACACAAAGCTTTACTCCTCGCCTGGGTCCATCAACACTGACATTGGACAGTTGATGACTGGAAACATGCCACCTGGCGGACCAATCTCTTTTCAAATTTTATCGAGCGGATGGACGTATGGAGACAGACACATGAATCCGGGGACCCTGCATGTCAGCAGGGGATTGATCAAGCTGGTGTATTCTCTGTAATGCTGTGGGCCGTGTGCAGCTGCAGTGATATGGGACCCCTGTTACGTCTAGATACGACTCTGACAAGTGACAGGTACGTAAGCACCCTGTCAGGTCACCTGCATCCTTTCGTGTCCATTGTGCATTCCGACGAAGTTGGAAAATTTCAGCAGGACAATGCGACCCCCCCCCACGCCCAGAATTGCTACAGGGCCGCTCCAGGAACATTCTTCTGAATTGAAACACCTCCACTGGCCACTAAACTCCCCAGACATGAACATTATTGAGCATATCTTGGATGCCTTGCAACGTGCTGTTCAGAAGAGATCTCCACCCCCTCGTACGCTTACGGATTCAAGGACAGCCCTGGAGGATTCGTGGTGTCAGTTCCCTCCAGCACTTCTTAAGACATTAGTCGAGTCCATGCCACGTCGTTTTGCGGCACTTCTGCGTGCTCGCGAGGGCCCTAAATGATATTACGCAGGTGTTACTGTTTCTTTGGCTGTTCTGTGTATATCTGCTAATGTCATCTGCGCGCCTTTCAGTAGTTTACGTTCGCAGTATTCTGTTGTTTCTTGCAATCCAGAAAAGAAGTTCCTTTGGCCATCCATCATCCACCCTCCTGGCTACTGTCCATCCCACCTATTTTTTCATCACTATCACAGCTACATCTGCGTCTTTTTGAGTGTTCCCTAACTCATTTATTTGCATTCCTGTCTCTCACATTAATTTGCAACGCGCATCTCACCATTGGTCGCAGAGGTGCGCTGTTATTTTGAACGGTTCAAAATGTTCAAATGTGTGTGAAATCTTATGGGACTTAACTGCTAAGGTCATCAGTCCCTAAGCTTACACACTACTTCACCTAAAGTATCCTAAGGACAAACACACACACCCATGCCCGAGGGAGGACTCGAACCTCCGCCGGGAGCAGCCGCACAGTCCATGACTGCAGTGCCTTAGATTTTGAACGGTCTTCGCATTAAAAGACCACGACTGACTGTCATGAATCACATCTACTAACACGAACTGATTGTAAACGTTTAGTTTCATTCACAATGAAGCTGCGATCCGAGGATTTGTTAAATTTTGTTTCGTTTACTTAGAGCATTCAACTTCTTCTTTACTCTTCTGCTGTCCGTTCATTGGTAGTAGCTATAAATCGTAATCCATAATAAATTCTAATAGGAAATATTTTTCTCACTTGGAAAACTGACAAGCAAATATCTGTGTTCTAAGACGAATTTCCGTAAGTGAAAAATACTTTTTAGGTTCGTGAAATTCAGGCGAAAGTGCTACTTCTGGAAGCTCGAAAGCTAACACACTAATAATCACGTTTATATAAATCGTAACTGCCATTAATTTAGCGAATGGTTGATGGTTAGTAGCTACAGCTATTGAAAGAACTGGTAAGAATACCATTTCTATTTGTCACAACTCAACAGTAGCTTCGACTAGGAAAACATAAGTGAGGAAATAAATGAACTTGGCACATTACTTACGTTGTACAGTGGCGAACACCAAACTAAATATGAGGAATAATTGTTAGAAATAAGCAGCACCAGACATGTCATTGCATCATTATTATTTGGTTTACTGAAAAACGTAGAAAGCTTTTGAGTTTGATTTATATGAATATTAAGAGCGTGTTAAAATCATTGGCCACTTCAATAAGACAAGTTTTTTTTTCGAGTCGGATGTCTAGTTGGGTCTCGAACTTCGTTCAGGCTGTTTAATGACGTAAGCTCTCCGAGACACATTCGAAACCACTGCTCTACACCCTGTTGTTCCCCTTAAGAAATCACTTTCGTGTAGATTGAGACTAGGTCTCTCACCGCTGATTTCTGAGTCACAGTGCCACTTGGACACAATCTACGTCTCGTAGCAACCAGCGGTTGTTCCGTCAGCACCTCCAGGCCTTACAGAAATGAGACGTTTTGTAATATTATCGGTGCAGTCATTATGCGAGATTGTGACGCTCGATGCCTAGGTGACTGAGATCTTCTACACTTGTGATCTGTACCGATAATACTGACGATACACTTCGTATCAATCTGCTTCATGTCCTTTTGGAGATGACCAGTGGTCGAAATGCGTCAGGAAATTAATAAAATATTTGTGACCCACACAAACGTACCATTGGACTGTGTAATTATTGTGTAGTGGTCATGTTCTGACATGTGAGCAAAACAATGGAACGCCAATCGTGATACCTAAGGTTAAGGCGGGACAGACGCCGCACATTTTTTCAAATTAATTTTTATCGATATATAAACATTTTAACTGCAATGCATTTAGGCAAGATAGGTAATCTGGACATTGTATATTCTTACAGAAACTATCGTATTACAAAAATGTTTATAGCAAAGGAACATTCTTGTGATATACAATGGCTTGCAAATATCAAGAAAATATGAAATGGCGGGCAAGATACCGCAGAAAGGAGGGACAGATGGCCAGTTGCAAAAGACGCTGATAGTGATATTCACTTTGATTTTTGTTTTTCAAGTTGATTTTTCAGTCGTCTGCACAAACAACACATGTCGTCATAGAAAGTGCACGAGTCATGAACCGTCTGGAATGTCCTACATATTGACGACGACGTTTCTTGATAAAGTTCAAGGCACTGTACACATTCTTTTCCTTCAAAATTTAATTCATCAGAGGAACTATTGTCTAGGGAAATATCATCATCATCATCTTCTGAAACTGCGTCTTCAAGCAGACGCTTGTTTGGCGGTTTTTTTCCTCTGGTTTTTAGGATTTGATTTCTTTTAACTGCTACATTTTTTTGTGCACACGCTTTTCCTTCCTTCTTTCCTTTAGTGTTTTTCTTTCTTTTCGTTGCTATAAACTCGATGCATTTTAAACTCACTGCTGACTGTTTTCTTTTAAATTTACTTGTCTGAGGTAGTGCATGAATAGGTAAAATCTGTTCCAGCAATTTTAGTGGAGTTTCTCCATGAGCAATCACTAAGTCGTCATTTACACCGCAATTGCCCTGTGCAGTTTGTCGAACAGTAGCCAATTTGTGCAGTGTTTGCAAGTAGAAGAGCGTGCTGCTAACAAATTTGTTTGAGACGTTGATGTTGATGGCTGATCTGGAGTCAAATCATTAGAGACCTCTTCAATAACTGGGAGCTCAGTCTCAGTATTATTTATGTCTGAAACGAGGGCGTCAATCGGAATTACTGCTCTATCAGGCTGGATAATTCCAGTAGCTCTACATTCGGATACACCAATCTGGACAGTTGCAGCACGAGTCCTTGCTCTGAAGAGCAACTCTCCAAACTGCTGCCTTGTACTTCTTCTGTTATTGCTTGCATCACCTGCAATCCATAAGTGAGCGAGCCTCTTTAAAGTAAGATCTTAGCGGCTTGAAATGTGATCGGTCTACTGGCTGTGAAAAGTGTGTCTTTTTTTTTTTTTTCTTTTTTTTTCATCAGTCTACTGACTGGTTTGATGCGGCCCGCCACGAATTCCTTTCCTGTGCTAACCTCTTCATCTCAGAGTAGCACTTGCAACCAACGTCCTCAATTATTTGCTTGACGTATTCCAATCTCTGTCTTCCTCTACAGTTTTTGCCCTCTACAGCTCCCTCTAGTACCATGGAAGTCATTCCCTCATGGTTTAGCAGATGTCCTATCATCCTGTCCCTTCTCCTTATAAGTGTTTTCCACATATTCCTTTCCTCTCCGATTCTGCGTAGAACCTCCTCATTCCTTACCTTATCAGTCCACCTAATTTTCAACATTCGTCTATAGCACCACATCTCAAATGCTTCGATTCTCATCTGTTCCGGTTTTCCCACAGTCCATGTTTCACTACCATACAATGCTGTACTCCAGACGCACATCCTCAGAAATTTCTTCCTCAAATTAAGGCCGGTATTTGATATTAGTAGACTTCTCTTGGCCAGAAATGCCTTTTTTGCCATAGCGAGTCTGCTTTTGATGTCCTCCTTGCTCCGTCCGTCATTGTTATTTTACTGCCTAGGTAGCAGAATTCCTTAACTTCATTGACTTCGTGACCATCAATCCTGATGTTAAGTTTCTCGCTGTTCTCATTTCTACTACTTCTCATTACCTTCGTCTTTCTCCGATTTACTCTCAAACCGTACTGTGTACTCATTAGACTGTTCATTCCGTTCAGCAGATCATTTAATTCTTCTTCACTTTCACTCAGGTTAGCAATGTCATCAGCGAATCGTATCATTGATATCCTTTCACCTTGTATTTTAATTCCACTCCTGAACCTTTCTTTTATTTCCATCATTGCTTCCTCGATGTACAGATTGAAGAGTAGGGGCGAAAGGTTACAGCCTTGTCTTACACCCTTCTTAATACGAGCACTTCGTTGTTGATCGTCCACTCTTATTATTCCCTCTTGGTTGTTGTACTGTAACGACAACTGTACATATAATAATTTTTTTCTTTATGAATTTAGATAAATTAATGTAAGCAATGTTTTTGAACTTCTTTTTCGGTTCGTATCGTGATGTTAAAGAAACTGTGAGTAACTTTTAAAATGAATATTATTATTTATGTTGGATTTCAAATAATGTGGTAATCAAAAGGAAGTGTACTTAATGTTAAAACTATTGTAAGATGTGAAAATTGTAATTTATACACTTGGTCCATACGTAGGAAAGGTATTAAGATATGTGAAGTAGAAAACCTGTGGTGAATACCCTACCTGTAGGGGAGTGGGAAAAGGTGGAGGCAGGCGAGCGCGGGAAGACGCACACTGGCGCGGTTCGGCACAACGGGCTCAGTAGAACAGTCGGAGGCGAGCAACAGTCGGAGTTGTGAATCGGTCAGAGGAACACGTACTGTACCGAGGCGGCTACCCAGGAAAAGTGGATTCCATTGAGCCTCGAATGCACCGATTCCGACGACTACTTGGCATGGCTGTATTCTGAGGCACAAAGTTGGAAAGATTACGACGCTAAGAAAATGGAAAGTGCCGGTGTAGTGTGAGCCTTAGCCGTGCTTGTATGTGTGCCGTGCTGCCCGCTATCTCGCTGCCCGCCAACCGCCGCACCGACTTGCACAGGTCAAACATTTATTTCATCTTTAGAAGTGTATCTGTGTGGACCAGTGTCGAAAATGTTTCTAACTGTTCAATAATAACGTGACTTTTACCAGAATTGCCTTAGCCATGACTTATCCTGATCACTGACCTAGACAGGATCCTTACCTCGTATTGTGCAACCCGAGTATCCTGAACTGAAAGTTTAAAAATTAGTGTTAATAAGAATTATCAGTAATCAATCTATGCTATAAAGAAGTTTAAAAGTTCTGTGTGTTATTGCAAATGTTGGTAAAGAACAAAAGTATGACTAACTTGGAAGAGAGTTTTTTTGAATTGAGTTAGCGATGCTATTTAATTAATTTGAGACAGAACTAATGACAGTTAAATTATTCAGAAGTAAGACAAAAGAGTAGTTATCCATAGATTGATAATTTTGAGTGTTAATTTGCCTTCAGTACTTAATAGTTTCAGTATAACGACCATAACAGTTTCAGGCCGCCCCCCCCCCATTCTCTTGTCCATTCTTTTAAACCTTGAAATGTGCTGATCAGATTTGACCAGTAAAGTTAAGTTCTATATTGAACCTAAGGGTATTAGTGTTGTTTTCCAATTTTAATAGTGACATTGTATGTGTGCTTTCAAAACTGCTCATTCTAGGACAATCTATGCCCGATTTCAGTCTGATCAATATACAAAATGCAGTTCGTAGTAATCATTGCTGTGTGGTGTTGTGTAAATTTATCTCGTCCAAATTAGTACAAAAAGAGAACTTTAGTTCAGTGGATTTTTCTGGTTCCAAACTTTGCCATATAACGCATCATTACTACGTGTTACTATGCTTGTACATGCACCCACTTGTACAAGGAAAAACTCACTCATTGCCTAAGTAGGCTGGCGACCGAATTATTAATTATAGGTAGCATCTACTGTGTATACTTCTTGTCCATGCGAACGAGCAATTATACTTTACATTTGCTTGATGCATCACTGTACTTATTGACTGAGTACAAGTCCGATCTTGCTTCTATTAGGTACACGCGGTCAACTTATGTACTAAAATCCTTGTTTATAAGGTGAAGCCCGTGAACTTATTACAGTACAGGCTTTATACAGCTAACGTACGTCCGATTAGGGCGGGAGCGTTACAAGTGGCTTCCCGGTGACAGGACATCCAGTTATTGTCGATTACAAATTAACGTAAAGATCGAACAGTGGATGTTCAGTGGCACGAATAGCAATAAAGTTCAGTAAAATAAATTGCAGTGAGCGTCAAGTATAATAGTGTGGTATAGTTGGCATTCAATATGGACAGGAACGTAGGCAGGGTAGATGAGCCAAGCGAAATGGAGAATGCGGCTGGCAGTAGCAGGAGTTTACGTGGCCAGATAACAGATGGCGTTAGCGGAAGACAATTTGCGTACATACAATACCACGAACACGTTAACGAACAGATTGAAATGTCGAGATCGTCTCGAACACAGCAGGGGACAAAACAGGAAGTAGAGGGTGACTTTGTAGATGATAGTGGGTACGTGAACGAATCCACTGACATGTTTGATTCACCACAGATAAAGAAAGAACCGAAAGAAACTTCTGAAGTAGAACCGGAACACACGGATTCCGTAGAACAAAACAGTGTAAAAATTTTAAGCATGAACGACTTATTTGAACAATTAACCAAACAAATTGCGGGACAGAATGAGCAACTTCAAAAACAAGTCGGCAATCAGGTTAATCAGCTTAAAACACACGTTGACGAGCAACTCAAAACACAGAATGAACAGGTCAAAACACACGTTGACGAGCAACTCAAAACACAGGTGGATCAAATTAAAGCACAGGTCGAAGGACAGGGAATTAAAATTAGTAAACAAATAGAACAAGTGGAACAGAAAGTGGGTAATTTAAGTTATGTGGTAAATACTCTGAAATTTGAAATTGATACCATTAACAGGAATATGGATACTATGCAGGGGGAAATTGGAAACATTAATAGTAGATTCGATGTTGAAATTCTCAACATCCAAGAGAAAGTAGAACCTCTGGTTGAAACTAAGGTAGACGAAAAAGTTTTCGGTCTTAAAACTGAGATCGTAAACGAATGTCAACACGGAATATCACAGTTGAAAAAGGTAGTTTTAGAAACTGAAAGGGATTTAGATAAAAAAAATAACCGGATATGTTCAAAATTGTGAACGAAATACTACGAAAATTCAAGGCAGAATTTTCGATCTGGAGAGTAAAATTAAAGATAGGCCTGGTGTTGTCTGTAATGGCACACCAATTACGAAGCTGTTAGAAGGTGAGGAACCCTTGGATCCAGCCAAGAAACATAACGGGTGGCATCCGTTAGATTTTATCAAAAATTGCGAGAGAGTATTTCCTGAGCACTTGTCTGATCAGGAAAAGATAAATGTAGTAATTAGCGCCTTAGCAGGTGATGCTAAGCGCTGGGGAATAAATTTAAATACTGAACGGATGACGTTCGAAGAATTTAGGCAAAGATTTACGGAAGAATATTGGTCTGAACAAAAGCAGGACCATTTATGGCGGGAGTTCATCATGGCCAAACAACATGATAACAGGGGCAGGAATTCTTTGAAAGATTTCTGCGAGCATTGGTACCGGAAATTGACGCATTTAAGAGGCTGAAGATCAGATTCAGAAATTATCTGGGAGTTATATAAAAAGCTCCCAGAAGATTCAAAGAGGTATGTAGGAAGCAACCATCGCAGCTTCCAAGCATTTCTCGAAAGAGTCGAAGACGAAGATCATTGGCGCGAAAGTCGTGCCAATTATCAAAATTTTGGTAACTGTAATAACCGAAACAATGATGAAAGAAATGACGGCGATGGATTTCGCGTCAATGTAATACAAAGAGGAAGAGGCAGAGGAAGAGGCAGAGGAAATTATTCAGGTCGCGGTAGAGGGTATACCGCGCAAAATAATGACGCGGGAAACTAATTTCCGCGAACGTTGCGGGCCAAACGGAAGCGGACAATACTTACCGGCCCCGATTTAAGAAAAGATACCGGACTGGCCGTAATGTAATGAGACAGGCTAGGGACAGACATGGAACGCCACGACGTGTTGTGGCGAAACAAGCATCAGGTGCGAGCCAGAATGAGTCATCTCTGCCGCACAGAGCGCTACATGTTAACAGGCGAGTGGAGCATCAGAGGGCAACGGCCCAGCCTAGCAGAACATCTGTTAGGAAAGAAGCCGCTAGAAATACGGCAGCAGTAGGTACGAACATAGCCGTCAGAGCTAATGAAAATTTTACGAGTGATAATTCCGTGGCAAAGGAAACGATAAAGGAAACTGTGAATACACAGATAGGTGCGGTTAGCAGTGTTTGCAATGAGATAAAAGGCGAGGATGAATTAGCAGAAGTAACTGATTGGTGTGTGCAGATCGATGATCTGTACAAGGGCCTAAAGCAATGTGAGTGGGAGGATTTTAAGAAGGAGTATGAGGTGAAGAAATTAGTTAATAGGAAAGGAAATGATAGGGACGTCGATAAGGTGACGTGGCCCGAATTGGAAGAGGAGAGAATAAATAGCGCTGCGCAAAGTACGCGTGCCGCCAATAGGACGCAGATTAAGGGTAGGAAGGATTTGGAGTATGAAATCCTCAGCATTGACGAAGAAATAACTTCTGCTAACAGTCCGCCAATAGTAGAAGCTGCTACCGAGAGGCACCATGGAGAAGGGGCAGATGATTACCTGAAAGTAATCAAAGTCCACGAGGATTACACCGAATATGAAGTCACAGTGGATGTGAATAAAGCTGAGGGTGAGGCCGTATTGCCAAAAGAGGAGATTGAGTTAAAATCCAAGCCTGACGACAATACAGAGGAGGAACTTAGTGCCTGTCTCAGAAAAGCTTTTATGTTAGAACCTGAAAGCGATCCGGAATGGTCGGATTCCGACGATAGTTCGGATGATGAAAGATACGCAAATACAGACAAAATTGAATATTCTAACTTTCCCTATTGTTGAAAAGTAGCGTACTTAAGTGAATCTGGTGCTGAGGAAGATAGTAGTGATGACTCTAGTGAAGATGAACTTTTAGGTGTAGACGAAAGTAAATATACTTTTACTGAAAGAGGGTATGAGAAAATTAGTGAAAATTTTCCAGAGAAAGATACAGTAAATAGAAGTGGGCAAAAACCGAATGAATTAGTCAGTAATGTAAAACAGGGGCATAATTTGCAGGAACCTCCAGATGATACTATACTGGGGCACACCTTAATAAATGTTTTGAAGGAGTGTGAATTACAGGAACAAAAAGAACCACCTGATAAAATGATAGCAGAACAGGGAATGTTGTACCTTGCTAAAGACTTTGAAATTTCAAAACCTAAAAAGCCACCTGATGAAACGAAACGTTGGCAAGATCTGAATGGCTTAGTGAAAGATGTAGAAAATAGGAGGTCTAAAAAGCCCCCAGACTTAAGTGACTGTTTTATGAACACTAAAAGACTGCCTTGTTAATAAAGAGACTGGGGACAGGATACTGTATTTGTATATATTATTAGTATTATGCATGACTTTATTATTACTGTATCTCAGTGTTACCTGAAAGTGAATTGTTGTTTTGTTGATTTAGAGTCTGGGGCAGATTTATATCGGATTTTGAGAATGTCATGAACACATTACATCATGAAACTACAGGATTTCCACCGGAAGATATTTTGTTAAGCAGCAGGAGTAAAAGTTTAATTGAAGAAAAACTAGAGTTTCCACCTTGTACAAGTTTGGGATTGGATCAAAAGAAAGAATTGGTGATAAAAAGAGCAAAGCAAAAAGCTGAATCTAGATCTAAAAGACACAATAAAAATTTAAAAGTTTGAAAATTTAAAATTGGAGATTATGTTCTTTTAAAAACCCACGAAAAGTCTAGTGAACTAAACCATGAAATTTCCAAATTTAAATATATTTATAATGGACCATATATAATACAGAATATTCCACACAACAATGCTTACTACCTGATCTACCCAAAATCCAAAAGACCTTTAGGTGTAAGAAATATTGTGGACCTGAAACTGTATGTTCCTAGAAATGAGTGATATAAGGATAGTCAGAAAGCGACTTGCAGTAAATCTGCTGTACCTTATGCTGAACCCAAGTTATTCTAAATGTAACTAATCTTTATAATTTTTGTATACCCTTGAAAGTGTGCTAATGTAGTTATGTGAGTTTCAGATTACCAGTTGTACTGTAACTGTAAAAATGTATGGAGAAAGGGACTGAAATGAAAGGATAAATGCTATCAGCCAGATAAAAGATGGGACTGTCAAAAATTAAAATGGGCAGTGTATGAACCATAATATGAAGGACTGCCAAATACCAATGAGGGCAGATAAATAGTCGATGGAAAATTGTAAATGTGATCCAGGAGATGTGACAATATGAAGTGAAAAGGACTGCCCAAATCCGCATAATAGACAGCAAATATGTGTAGTTAATTTTCTGAATATATGTGTGTGTGTGTTTTGTTTAGTAAGTAAGGAAATGGACTGCTATTCAAAGCAAGCAGCGACAAATTATCTTATAGTGTGTACAAAATATCAATTGTTTTTGTAGTTAAATGTTTGTATTCCAGAATTTTAAATTATTTCTTTGAGAACTTTAAAAAAAATGATTAAATTGCTATTTTAGTAATGTTATGATGGGAAGTTGGACTGTGCAAAAGGCACTTGAGCAAATGACAAATAATTATTCTTGATGTGTTAAAAGAGTGTAAACCTATAAACAGTAAGTAAAAGGAAATATGTAGTGTAAATCTTTTTGGACGTTTAAGTAAAGATTCAGAACCACTGTATAATTGTAAGATTTAGTGTTCCCATAAAATTTGGACTTAAGAAAATTTTCTGGAAACAGGGGCATGTGTAACGACAACTGTACATATAATAATTTTTTTCTTTATGAATTTAGATAAATTAATGTAAGCAATGTTTTTGAACTTCTTTTTCGGTTCGTATCGTGATGTTAAAGAAACTGTGAGTAACTTTTGAAATGAATATTATTATTTATGTTGGATTTCAAATAATGTGGTAATCAAAAGGAAGTGTACTTAATGTTAAAACTATTGTAAGATGTGAAAATTGTAATTTATGCACTTGGTCCATACGTAGGAAAGGTATTAAGATATGTGAAGTAGAAAACCTGTGGTGAATACCCTACCTGTAGGGGAGCGGGAAAAGGTGGAGGCAGGCGAGCGCGGGAAGACGCACACTGGCGCGGTTCGGCACAACGGGCTCAGTAGAACAGTCGGAGGCGAGCAACAGTCGGAGTTGTGAATCGGTCAGAGGAACACGTACTGTACCGAGGCGGCTACCCAGGAAAAGTGGATTCCATTGAGCCTCGGATGCACCGATTCCGACGACTACTTGGCATGGCTGTATTCTGAGGCACAAAGTTGGAAAGATTACGACGCTAAGAAAATGGAAAGTGCCGGTGTAGTGTGAGCCTTAGCCGTGCTTGTATGTGTGCCGTGCTGCCCGCTATCTCGCTGCCCGCCAACCGCCGCACCGACTTGCACAGGTCAAACATTTATTTCATCTTTAGAAGTGTATCTGTGTGGACCAGTGTCGAAAATGTTTCTAACTGTTCAATAATAACGTGACTTTTACCAGAATTGCCTTAGCCATGACTTATCCTGATCACTGACCTAGACAGGATCCTTACCTCGTATTGTGCAACCCGAGTATCCTGAACTGAAAGTTTAAAAATTAGTGTTAATAAGAATTATCAGTAGATCAATCTATGCTATAAAGAAGTTTAAAAGTTCTGTGTGTTATTGCAAATGTTGGTAAAGAACAAAAGTATGACTAACTTGGAAGAGAGTTTTTTTGAATTGAGTTAGCGATGCTATTTAATTAATTTGAGACAGAACTAATGACAGTTAAATTATTCAGAAGTAAGACAAAAGAGTAGTTATCCATAGATTGATAATTTTGAGTGTTAATTTGCCTTCAGTACTTAATAGTTTCAGTATAACGACCATAACAGTTTCAGGCCGCCCCCCCCCCCATTCTCTTGTCCATTCTTTTAAACCTTGAAATGTGCTGATCAGATTTGACCAGTAAAGTTAAGTTCTATATTGAACCTAAGGGTATTAGTGTTGTTTTCCAATTTTAATAGTGACATTGTATGTGTGCTTTCAAAACTGCTCATTCTAGGACAATCTATGCCCGATTTCAGTCTGATCAATATACAAAATGCAGTTCGTAGTAATCATTGCTGTGTGGTGTTGTGTAAATTTATCTCGTCCAAATTAGTACAAAAAGAGAACTTTAGTTCAGTGGATTTTTCTGGTTCCAAACTTTGCCATATAACGCATCATTACTACGTGTTACTATGCTTGTACATGCACCCACTTGTACAAGGAAAAACTCACTCATTGCCTAAGTAGGCTGGCGACCGAATTATTAATTATAGGTAGCATCTACTGTGTATACTTCTTGTCCATGCGAACGAGCAATTATACTTTACATTTGCTTGATGCATCACTGTACTTATTGACTGAGTACAAGTCCGATCTTGCTTCTATTAGGTACACACGGTCAACTTATGTACTAAAATTCTTGTTTATAAGGTGAAGCCCGTGAACTTATTACAGTACAGGCTTTATACAGCTAACGTACGTCCGATTACGGCGGGAGCGTTACAGTACATATTGTATATGACCCGTCTCTCCCTATAGCTTACCCCTACTTTTTTCAGAATCTCGAACAGTTTGCACCATTTTATATTGTCGGACGCTTTTTCCAGGTCGACAAATACTATGAACGTGTCTTGATTTTTCTTTAGCCTTCCTTCCATTATTAGCCGTAACGTCAGAATTGCTTCTCTCGTCCCTTTACTTTTCCTAAATCCAAACTGATCGTCACCTAGCGCATTCTCAATTTTCTTTTCCATTCTTCTGTATATTATTCTTGTAAGCAGCTTCGATGCATGAGCTGTTAAGCTGATTGTGCAATAATTCTCGCACTTGTCAGCTCTTGCCGTCTTCGGAATTGTGTGGATGATGCTTTTCCGAAAGTCAGACGGTATGTCGCCAGACTCATATATTCTACACACCAACGTGAATAGTCGTTTTGTTGCCACTTCCCCCAATGATTTTAGAAATTCTGATGGAATGTTATCTATCTCTTCTGCCTTATTTGACCGTAAGTCCTCCAAAGCTCTTCTAAATTCCGATTCTAATACTGGATCCCCTATCTCTTCTAAATCGACTTCTGTTTCTTCTTCTATCACATCAGACAAATCTTCACCCTCATAGAGGCTTTCAATGTATTCCTTCTACCTATCTGCTCTCTCCTCTGCATTTAACAGTGGAATTCCCGTCGCACTCTTAATGTTACCACCGTTGCTTTTAATGTCACCAAAGGTTGTTTTGACTTTCCTGTATGCTGAGTCTGTCCTTCCGACAATCATATCTTTTTCGATGTCTTCACATTTTTCCTGCAGCCATTTCGTCTTAGCTTCCCTGCACTTCCTATTTATTTCATTCCTCAGCGACTTGTATTTCTGTATTCCTGATTTTCCCAAAACATGTTTGTACTTCCTCCTTCCATCAATCAACTGAAGTATTTGTTCTGTTACCCATGGTTTTTTCGCAGCTACCTTCTTTGTACCTATGTTTTCCTTCCTAACTTCTGTGATGGCCCTTATTAGAGATGTCCATTCCTCTTCAACTGTACTGCCTACTGCGCTATTCCTTATTGCTGTATCTATAGCGTTAGAGAACTTCAAACGTATCTCGTCATTCCTTTTTACTTCCGTATCCCACTTCTTTGCGTATTGATCCTTCCTGACTAATGTCTTGAACTTCAGCCTACTCTTCATCGCTACTATATTGTGATCTGTTTCTGGGTACGCCTTACAATCCAGTATCTGATTTCGGAATCTCTGTCTGACCATGATGTAATCTAATTGAAATCTTCCCGTATCTCCCGGCCTTTTCCAAGTATACCTCCTCCTCTTGTGATTCTTGAACAGGGTATTCGCTATTACTAGCTGAAACTTGTTAGGAACTCAATTAGTCTTTCTCCTCTTTCATTCCTTGTCCCAAGCCCATATTCTCCTGTAACCTTTCCTTCTACTCCTTCCCCTACAACTGCATTCCAGTCGCCCATGACTATTAGATTTTCGTCCCCCTTTACATACTGCATTACCCTTTCAATATCCTCATACACTTTCTCTATCTGTTCATCTTCAGCTTGCGACGTCGGCATGTATACCTGAACTATCGTTGTCGGTGTTGGTCTGCTGTCGATTCTGATTAGAGCAACCTGGTCACTGAACTGTTCACAGTAACACACCCTCTGCCCTACCTTCCTATTCATAACGAATCCTACACCTGTTATACCATTTTCTGCTGCTGTTGATATTACCCAATAGTCATCTGACCAGAAATCCTTGTCTTCCTTCCACTATCTAGATTGAGCCTTTGCATTTCCCTTTTCAGATTTTCTAGTTTCCCTACCACGTTCAAGCTTCTGACATTCCACGCCCCGACTCGCAGAACGTTATCCTTTCGTTGATTATTCAATCTTTTTCTCATGGTAACCTCCCCCTTGGCAGTCCCCTCCCGGAGATTCGAATGGGGGACTATTCCGGAATCTTTTGCCAATGGAGAGATCATCATGACACTTCTTCAATTACAGGCCACATGTCCTGTGGATACACGTTACGTGTCTTTAATGCAGTGGTTTCCATTGCCTTCTGCATCCTCATGTCGTTGATCATTGCTGATTCTTCCGCCTTTAGGGGCAATTTCCCACCCCTAGAACAAGAGAGTGCCCTGAACCTCTTATCCGCTCCTCCGCCCTCTTTGACAAGGCCGTTGGCAGAATGAGGCTGACTTCTTATGCCGGGAGTCTTCGGCCGCCAATGCTGATTATTTATAAAAATTTAGGCAGTGGCGGGGATCGAACCCGGGACCGAAGACGTTTTGATTATGAATCAAAGACGCTACCCCTAGACCACGGGTATGACTAGGCAAACAAACTATCGACACTTCATTTTCAACAGCTAGATCCAAAAGGATGAGAAATTTTGGAAATTTGTGGTGAGGTCTTATGGGACCAAACTGGGAGGTCATCGCTCCCTAGGCTTACACACTATTTAATCTAACTTAAGCTAATTCACGCTAAGGACGACACACACAATCCATGCCCGAGGGGGAGGAGTCTAACCTCCGACGGTGGAGCCGAGCGGACCGTGGCAAGGCGCGGCTGCCCCGCGTGGCAAAAGGGTGAGAGGAATCATGTGAGAAGATGAGCATTTGGCGGTAGCAGAGCACACGCAGTTGCCTTTCTGGGAAGGAAGTGGTGTTTGAAGCAATCCTTGTAAACATCAGTACTCACGTAAGCGGATTCTCTCGTCATAACAACGTCTGATCCCGGAGGCATGTAAATGCACTACGGTGGTAAGAAATTCCCTTTACCGTTACAGCAGGCCCAACTGTTATTTCCTCTCCTTTTTCAGTGTTTCTTCTTCCTTTTGCCGACACAAATTACCATTGCATTTCTGCTTCCTTTTGCCGACACAAATTACCATTGCATTTCTGCTTCCTTTTGCCGACACAAATTACCATTGCATTTCTGCTTCCTTTTGCCGCCACAACTTACCATTGCTCATTGTCTAACTGTAGACCAGTTTCGTCTACATTGTACGTACTACATGGTTTATACAAAAGCCCGTTTTCTGTTAATGTTTTTGTCAAAATATCAAAATAAGAACTGACTTCGTCCCTGATGATTCCAATCACTCTGGCAACAGAAAGCCCTTACACTTTTCTCATGCTTAAGTCTACATTGCGTTCTAGAAATGAGAGAAGCCTATCTATCCCTGCACGTCTCTTTCCTTGGTTGAATTTGTTTTACAGTCCCATCTGATCATCTAAATTGAAAGCTATCTGCACGAGGTCTGACGGTTTGGGAGCAAAGCCATATGCTTGCAATTTCTTTACATGGGCAACTAATTTCTTTTCTGCATCTTCACCCAAGTATCATAATAGTCCACGCCCCGTTTTCTTGGAAGTCTGCGTAGCAAATCTTCTGATTATTGTTTTCTGTGGTATATTTTTTCATTGCCGGCCGGTGTGGCCGAGCAGTTCTAGGCGCTTCAGTCTGGAACCGCGCGAACGCTACGGTCGCAGGTTCGAATCCTGCCTCGGGCATGGATGTGTGTGATGTCCTTAGGTTAGTTAGGTTTAAGTAGTTCTAAGTTCTAGGGGACTGATGACCTCAGATGTTAAGCCCCAAAGTGCTCAGAGCCATTTGAGCGATATATTTTTTCATTGGAGCTGCTTCCCTTTCGGATTAGTCTCACGGCCTCTGATAGATCTTCTGTAGTCTGTTTTCCGCTGTCTGTTGTCCTAATGCGTTTTCTCGGAATTTTTCTGTAAAACAAAATCTTAAGGACTCCTGTTGGCGTTGCAAGCATGGCGGCATCTGTCCCACAGTAACGTTGCGTCATCTGCTCGTTTTCATAGGGCCAGATGCCGTACCCCCGTTTTCACCAATGATGTTAGCGAAAGAAGCCGTATGTGCTAGTACCCACAATTAAAAAGGAATCGTGTAAAATTTCCTTCACTTACCTTGGTCTCGAAATTTTAATTCCCTAAATTTGTCCTCTATTTTCCATTCTTGAAGTACAAAAACTTGCGAGTAAACTGATCTCACCAGCGGTTAGATGTGCAGCGTCACTCCCCACCGCCTCATGTGTCCCGCTTTTACCTCATGTGAAGTGTTATCTGGGAAATTGTACAGTCTCTATAAGACAAGCGTTGCACCATTAGTGTATGTGTGTGTGTGTGTGTGTGTGTGTGTGTGTGTGTGTGTGACATTTAATCCCTATGGGAGTGGATGACGGCAGGAGGGGGTGACCTGCGAAGTCTAATGCGGGAATGTTTGGAGCAATTTCAAACAAAACCGGTACGTATGTGACTAGACGTAAAGCAGCTTAACACGGGACGTTAGCCTTTCGTGGCTCCAACAACTGGCTACTCGGTTGGCAGAGCAGTTACCCTCGAAAGGCCAAGGTCTCGTGATCGAGTCTGGGTCCAGCACACAGTTGTAATCTGCCACGAAGTTTCATTTCAGCGCACACTCCGTTGCAGAGTGAAATTTCACTCTTTCTTGTAATATATAATTTGTCTTGTAAGTGCCATAAGTGTAGGTCATTTTCATTCCAGTATCTTGTATTTGTTTTTTCTTACTCTAATTGATAATCAGATGGTTCTGACACGAAAAAAAGTATGTAGGAGAAAAGTTCGTTCAGAATAGGTATGCAGTAACACTCCTGAACATTGTATTAAGGGAAGGGAAGGGAATAAGGTGTGCCATGGAAGCATGAATCTTGAACGCTGCAGAAAGTTCAGCTAAATTTGCTACATATGTGGCTTGCTATATTTATTCTTTTAAGGGGCTCCGGAAAGGCTCAAAATCATGAAAAGTTCAATTTTTACTTTTTTGCGTTGTCTGAATCTGCAGACTATTACCTTTTAATAGATGTATAATTTATTCAATTCCGAAGACTACAACTATTTTTAAATTTTTTTTGAAATGTGTTCTACATAGGCGTGACCCACTGTGGCGCTGTTAAACTGCTGTCAAATGGTGTTATTATTAACGTCCGTGTTCATCAGGTACATTTTAGTGATGTGAGATAAAGTATGTGTTGTGGCTAACCTGTGATGGTTCAATATATATCGCTGGTG
The DNA here is from genome assembly GCF_023898315.1 of Schistocerca nitens. NCBI lineage: Eukaryota > Metazoa > Arthropoda > Insecta > Orthoptera > Acrididae > Schistocerca > Schistocerca nitens. The sequence goes on along the minus strand of NC_064623.1, from coordinate 11,661,074 downwards.
TGATTGTCGATTGTTTCATGTTTATTTACTCTGTCGTTATCTCGAAAATATTCGTAATTAATTCTGTTTCTTGAGTCTCTGTTTTGTTGAAGTATAATAATGAGTAAAAGTAAAGTTATTAGAAATCCTCTGAAGGCTTTTAAGAAAAGGAGAAATGTTGGAAAGCCAAAGGTATTTAGAAATATGGGAATGAAGATAGGTTCTAACATGGTACGAGCGATGCTTGCTTTAGACAAGGAACGCCATCGGGCTGCAGACAGGGCTGTAAAGAGTCTAGCAATACAAGCAAGAGTAAACAGGAGGAGGAACAAGAGGAAGCTGGAGGAGGAGTTTGCAGAGGATGAAGATAATCCATCCTATGGACCTGGAATGCACTAAAAAGTTAATCCAATCTTTGTCGCTCGATTCCCAAAACTTTTATTTTCTCATACTAATTACATGTTTTCTAAGGATCTTCCAAACATATTTGTTTAAAACTTTCAGTAAATGTTACACAGTACCTTCTGCATAATTTAACACAGCCTTTTTCCAAAAAACTGTATATTTTTGAATATATAAATAAAAAATTGCAAAAAAAGTTGTGAATTTTCATTACAATTGAAAAAAAATCATCTTTAATAACTGAACTAAAATTCTGTAAAATCCCTGTGTTAAGTTGTAGCCCATATTCCAATAAATAATCTGTAAAAAGTTCAACATCCTACCTCAAATACTTTGTGAGGAAAGATGTAATTTATAAGCGTTATTTTAACATTGCAAGTATAGGGCGTTCCGGAGCCCCTTAAAAACATGTAAAAAGGCTGTATCTGTTTGGTATTCTACTGACAGGTTGCATTCTTTTTGTGTGTAATTTAAGATTGCAATGGAGAAGGAACCAAGCAAGCAAGACGTGAGCTAGCTTATACATAATGCCGCTTGAGAAGTTGCAGGTAGCAAATAATCTTATCATCTAGAGGTTCGTTCGTCAGATTTGACCCCATGTTTTGTCCGCAGCTTCACCATCGATCCGCTTGTTGGCCTTTTAGTAAGCCGCTTCAGAAATTTGCTGCGTTTGCAGCTCCATTTGATAGTCAGTCGACGGAATACGCAGGCCTTTCGTCCCCGTCGTACTTGGCGGCGTTCCGCTGGTACGTCTGGAACACCAGAGAGAGAGAGGAAGGACGTTCAGTGAGGCAGCGGTCAGCCTCAGCCAGAGAGAGAGAGAGAGAGAGAGAGAGAGGAGAGGTTGCGAGGTGCCGGGGCTAGCAGTGTATTTAGCACTAAATTCTTCTCGAATCTTCATACTGAAATGATGCTCTAAGCCCCTCCCCCTTTTCTAACTCCGACTTTTGCTGTTGCACATGGATTAAGAAGAAACGCGAACTGACTGTAATCGACCCTGCAAGTGGAGTAGAAAATTGGACAGAAATTAATTAGATAAAGGAAAGTTTCATTAACGTAGTGAGAAATGAAAGGGTTGCTCTACCGATTAACAGAATGAAAGTTCTGTCCAAAATAACAATTTGATTTATTATGACTGAACTCAAAATAATAAACAAAACACATGAAACATTTACAATACATCAAATTGGATATTCAAATAAATGCTGTGAAGGTGAAGTTGGTCCATAAACTAGATTGTCACATTTATGACGAAGTTGTATGTGGAGCCATTTCCTTGCAACTCAAATCTTAAGAGAAACACCCAGCCAACCCAACATTAATTGCTGCTACAGTAGTGATAACTCAGACAATGAACACCCAAGACAGAACAAAGTTAGAAAAGACGAACAGGCGCGCTCTGCTGAGCTCTGATTATCACCTAGCAAAATTCCTTGATTTGCAGGTGCTGTGGACTTATATTACCAAGCTGTCTTCTTAACTGCAAGGACACAATCTGGCATACCGGAGGCGATGGCTGGTTGCTTCGATGTCCCGTCGTGGTGATGATAATGTCGCGAGTATAGCCCGAAACAAATTCTCCTGGTCTGGTTGTTGCAGACTAAAGACTTCCTAGCAACACAAATACGCCTCTGAGGGAGACGGAGAAGGCTCGCCACAGAATCACTGATGGTACAGTGGTTGATTTTAACAGGTGAAGTCACACAGTAACTCCGATACAGTCAACGTTAGCCAAAATTGCTCAAGACGGACAACATAGGCTGCTTGTACGCAGAACGCTCAATTGCTAGCTGTACTCGGAAATTTACGTTCAAGTCGAAACTTCAGCAACTTCGTCAAACAGTTACAATTAAATGAAAGTATATTAGACAACGGAAGGCAGGGTGTCCAGAGCAGCGAGAGATCAGTCTTGTAACCTACTCCGACCGAAAGGGGAGAGACGACTCTCTCAAGAGCACCCGTACAAGCCGAACACAGAACATTCCCGCCCCCACGACAATGGTCGTGGTTATACGTTCCAATCAGCAACTCGAAAACCGGCGGAAAATTCTCCTCTATTGCCGACGCAGTACTATTCCACCAGTGGATATACTTGGCGCCAATTTCTGCGCCGATTTTGCTACATCACTGAGCTATTCCATGAGCAAGCCAATCACAGTTATGATTTTGCCGAAAACGCGGGAATTTGCCCGCCAAGACTGCCTGGGAACACAAGTCATTCCCACGCCTCGCTGGTAGCCCGCCAGAAAGTGTTTTCACTAAGTTTCTGCGAAGTAACGGAATCTCTAGCCCAGCCGCTCCGTCAGGCCCCTATGGGCGTGTCGCCGCCGCTCTTATTACAATGTCGGCGTCTGGAAAGCATCCACTAGACTCCCTCACACCTGTCAGCTTAACCCTTTCAAGATCAGCAGAACCCGCCTGTCACCGGACCACCCGGGTGACGAGAGATGCTGCGTGGGAAGTCTGCGTGTGAAGGAATAGCAACTTTTCACCGCATGCCATTAGAGAGGAAAATCGAATTAGTCAGAGTAAGATAGAAATATGAGAGGGTGCTCATTCCAGCTCTCAAGGTTGAGGCACGATGATGATGATGATGATGGTGATGATGATGATGATGATGATGATGAATGAGGGCAACACAAACACTCAGTCCCCGGGCAGAGAAAAATCCCCAACCCGGCCGGGTACCGAAGCCGGCACACCGTGATCCAGAGGCAGCAATGCCAGCGAGTAGGCCACGAGCTGCGGACGTGTGGGGCGGTGCCACACTCTGCTAGCAGCCGCCAGAACTGTGTGCTCTTACTGTGGTTGTTTTCAAAGCGAGGGACTTCAGATGTGATATCCTAAGACAAGCAGTTGCCACATGTCTCTTCGAAATCGTGCCTGCAAACTGCGCAGCGCACAGATGCCCGCATACAAGCTTTCAAACTACGAATATTTAATATTTCAAGTGCGTAGTGCTTACGGATACTTTGCGTCAGTCGTCTTCCACATTTGTCTTACCTGCCAGCACGGGAAGAACTTCTGCGTGTTATGTGAACAGCTGAATCTATTATTTTAGCGCACACTGTGGTGACAAAGACATGGGATACCTCCTTATATCATATCGGACCTCCTTCGTCCGGCGTGAAGAAGCAACTCGATGCGACATGCACTCAGCGAGTCGTTGGAAGTCCTCTGCAGAAATCCATGCTGCCCCTATAGCAGGCCATAATTTCGAAAGTGAGTCCGGTGCAGGATTTTATGCACGAACTGACCTCTAGTCTATGTAATTACAGTGAAATGAACACCCTTAGCTGCTTACAGGCGTTGACATACGTCAACGGGGACAGATGAAAATGTGTGCCCCGACCAGGACTCGAACCCGGGATCTCCTGCTTACATGGCAGACGCTCTGTCCATCTGAGCCACCGAGTACACAGAGGATAGCGCGACTGCAGGGATTTATCTCTGGCACGCCTCCCGCGAAACCCACATTCTCAACATATTGACCCGCACTGCATTCGTAGTGCCCCCGCCCATTATAGTCATTACTCGCGGCGCGTTGCCGATTCCCTTAAGCAGCTAAGGGAGTTCATTTCACTGTAATTTCATTCTAACGAGCTGCATGGTCACCGATTGTATCTGTTCTTTCGGACATGTCCGAAAGAACAGATACCATCTTAAAATATATATATATATATATATATATATATATATATATATATATATATAGTCTATGTTCCATAAATGTTTAATGGGATTCATGTCGGTTGATCAAGGTGCCCAAATGATTTGCTCGAATTGCCCAGAATGTCCTTCATACTAGTCGTGTACAAGTGTGTTCCGGTGTCACGGCGCATTACTACGCATAAAAATTTTATCGTTATTTGGGAACACGAATAGCTGCAGATGTTGTCCGAGTCGCCGAACATAACCATTTGCAGCCAATAATCTGTTCAGTTGGACCGTAAGATCCAGTCTACTCGTCGTAAACGTAGCCCACAGCATTATGGAGCGACCACCAGCTTGCACAGTGCCTTGTTTATAACTCGGGTCAAGGCTCCAACCGTGCAATTAGCTCTTAACAACTGAAATCGGGACTCATTTGACCAGGCCACGGTTTTTCAGTCGTCTAGAGTCCAACCGACGTGGTCGCGAGGCGCTGCAGGCGCTGCAGGCGGTGCAGGCTATGTCGTGCTATTAGCAGAAGCACTCGCTTCGGTCGTATGCTGCCACAGCCCATAACGCCAAAAGGGTACGTTCGTTGTACGACCCACATTGATTTCTGCGGCTCTTTCGTGCAATGTTGCTTGTCTGCCAGCACTAACAACTCTACGCAAACGCCGCTGCTCTCGGCCGTTAAGTGGAGGCCGTCGGCCACTGCGTTGCTCGTGGTGAGGGGTTGAAACACCCCCGTTTAAATTCCTTTATTGGGTTTTGTGATTTACCGAAGCCGCCAAACAGTTAATTATTATGATTATATGACCATGTGCTTAATGCATGAAAGGGTATCAGTTTTTCTGCTATGGTTTCGGGGGTATTTCGACTGCGGCTGTTCAGAGACGGAATAGCTAATTATTGAGAGTTTGTCTATTATTAAAAACCATAAAGGTTGCGATGTACAAACTGTACTATATTTTCTACGAACACACAAATTCTGAGGCAGTTGCTACCTTCGCCTTTCACGTCTAATTACGGTTATATCTTTTATTGGTTGCCTATTTTATGTACTTCGTCACAGGCAATGATGATGGTTAACATTCACAACAATCCTCACTGCAATCCATGGTTGTTGCTGGCCGACGCGGTTGACGCGGAACGCGTAATTCGGCACTCGTCACTTTCGGTTTCGTATCACTCGCGAATCGGTATCGATGAGGGTCCACCCCACGACGATCAGGGGGACGCGCTCATCTGTCATAGTCTGGTGAATTTACTGTTTACTACTTACTCGACCACCATTCTTGCCCGTCTCTCCAGTTCTATTTCTCCCTCGACACTAGTATCAATGCCTCCTGCAGCGCTCGACAATCGACTCCTGTCTGCTATCGACCTGGGTGTCGGATATTAGCATCTATGATCGTGGGATCACGGACCCCTTACAAGGTGATGCCTGAAATTTGTTACTGTCGGGACACTCTTGAAATACCGACTCCCCTAACGATTTCCCAAATAGTCTGTCCCATGTGTCCAGCTCCAACTACCATTCCACATTCAAAGTCTGGTAATTCCCGTCGTGCAGACATAATCACGCCGGAAACAATTGCACGCGAATCGCCTGAGCACAAATGACAGCTCCTCCCCCCCCCCTCCAATGTACTGCCCCTTCATACCCTGTGTACTCGCTACTACCACCATCTATACATGTCCACATCACAATCCCATCACTTTGTCATCTCAGTGGAGGTTTCCATGGAGAAAGAAGCTGCTGACGGCGAACTGGATTACTGCTATGAGAAGAGAAAATTGGTCTCTAACAAAACAAGCTGACTTACCAAATGAGTGATTGATGAATGAAAATATTGCGCCCAGAACTGTCAATTTTCAGTCAGCTAAAAAAAAATGCACACTCGTATCATGATTACCTGTCATTCCACTCCCATTTGTTTTTGACTACACTGGACATGGCGGATAACTGCTCAATTTCGTTAGCTTAGGAGGAACAAACTTTTAAGATTTTTAAATTCTTATATATTAAAAGCACTTTCTTAAAATAATTTACTTTATAATACTGTTCTAAAATTTACTTTTTAGTAAATTTTCTTTTTAAATATAAAAAAATGTATCATTCTGTGAATAATTATATTGTATATGCATTTATATTAGTGCTTAGGCTTTACACAAAACGCTGTAATTGCAGTGCCACCTGGTGGCAGACTGTAATACCTGCCACATTTACTACCCAGTCTCAGTCTATATGCGGATGCATGAGCGTGTGCATTCGGTGCACTTTGTATGACTTGTTATATAATCCTGGTTTTACTTCTGACATGCCTATATACTATGCTGTGTATGTTTTTGGAATGTGTATTATGAGACTGGAATTACTGTAGACATGGACAAGATTCTTTGAACTGTAGCGCGTAAGACATGTTGTGTTCTTCAGTTCAGAGGCTGGTTTGATGCAGCTCTCCATGCTACTCTGTCGTGTGCAAGTCTGTTCGTCTCCGAGTGACTACTGCAACCTACATCGCTCTGAATCTGTTTAGTGTATTCATCTCTCGGCCTCCCTCTACGGTTTTTACCCCCCACGCTTCCCCCCAGTATTAAATCGGTGATCCCTTGATGCCTCAGAATGCGTCCTACTGACCGATCCCTTCTTAGATTGTGCCACAAATTCCACTTCTCCCCAATTCTACTTAGTACCTCCTCATCAGTGACGTGACTTACCCATCTAATCTCGAGCATTCTACGGTTGCGCCACATTTCAAAAGCTTGTATTCTCTTCTTGTCCAAACTGTTCATTGTCCATGTTTCACATCCACACATGGCTACACTCTACAGCCGGCCGCTGTGGCCGAACGGTTCTAGGCGCTTCGGTCTAGAACCGCGCTACCGCTACGGTCGCAGGTTTGAATCCTGCCTCGGGCATGGATGTGTGTGATTTCCTTAGGTTAGTTAGGTTTAAGTTGTTCTAAGTTCTAGGGGACTGATGACCTCAGATTTTGAGTCCCATAGTGCTCAGAGCATTTGAACCATTTTTTTTACACTTTACAAAAATACTTTCATAAAGGACTTCCTGACATCTAAATCTATACTCGACCTCAACAAATTTCTCTTTTTCAGAAACGCTTTTCTTGCCATTGCCAGTCTACATTTTATATCCTCATCTACTACTTTAATTGTCTTGTTTCCTAATCTAATTTCCCCAGAATCACCCGATTTAATTCGACTACAGTCCATTACCCTCGTTTTTTTTTCACTGATGTTCATCTTATATCCTCTTTTCAAGACTGTACATTCCGTTCAACTGCTCTTCCTAGTTTTTTGCTGTCTCTGACAGAATTGCAATGTCAATAGCAAATGTGGAAGTTTTCATTTCTTCTCCCTGGCCTTTAATTCCTCCTCCATTTTTTTGTTTTTTTTTTTTACTACTTGGTGAATATACAGATTGAATAACATCGGGGATAGGCTACAACCCTGTCTCAATGCCAGTGCTTGCTTTTCGTGACCCTCGACCCTTGTAACTGTCATCCGGTTTCTTTAGAAATTGTATATAGCCTTTCGTTCCCTGTATTTTACCCCTGCCACCTTTAGAATCTGAAAGAGAGTATTCCAGTCGACATTGTCAAAAGCTCCCTCTAAGTCTACAAATGCTACAAACAGAGGTTTACCTTTCCTTAACCTATCTTCTATGAGAATGGGTAGGTTCTATATCGACTCGCATGTTGATAAGTTTCTCCTGAATCCAAACTGATTTTCCCCGAGGTAGGCTTCTACATCTACATCTACATCTACATTTATACTCCCCAAGCCACCCAACGGTGTGTGGCGGAGGGCACTTTACGTGCCACTGTCATCACCTCCCTTTTCTGTTCCAGTCGCGTATGGTTCGCGGGAAGAACGACTGCCGGAAACCCTCCGTGCGCGCTCGAATCTCTCTAATTTTACATTCGTGATCTCCTCGGGGAGGTATACGTAGGGGGAAGCAATATATTCGATACCTCTGCCAGAAACGCACCCAGTGGAAACCTGGACAGCAAGCTACATCGCGATGCAGAGCGCCTCTCTTGCAGAGTCTGCCACTTTGCTAAACATCTCCGTAACGCTATAACGGTTACCAAATAACCCTGTGACGAAACGCGCCGCTCTTCTTTGGATCTTCTCTATCTCCTCCGTCAACCCGACCTGGTACGGATCCAACACTGATGAGCAATACTCAAGTATAGGCCGAACGAGTGTTTTGTAAGCCACCTCCTTTGTTGATGGACTACATTTTCTATGGTCTCTCCCAATGAATCTCAACCTGGTACCCGCCTTACCAACAATTAATTTTATATGATCATTCCACTTCAAATCGTTCTGTACGCGTACTCCCACATATTTTACAGAAGTAACTGCTACCAATGTTTGTTCCGCTTCTACCAGTTTTTCCATTCTTCTGTAAAGGATTCGTGCTAGTATTAACATGTTATGGATGCATATTATTTTAAAAAATTTATGTATATATGGCACCCTGTTTTGTGCTTCCTCGGTCAATTCTTTACGGATCCGAAGGTAGCAACGTAATTTTGCAGAGCACTGAATCTGAATAAATGTTCTACTAGAGCGGTGGTGGCGTTTTGAAGTTCCTTGCTTCTATTTTCATATCGCCCTCGATCGCCCCGAAAGTGGAATGGTGTCAGGCACGCACTATCTCTTTGGTGCGGACAGGAGGGGAGGTTAGGCACGCTGGCTTGCCGTCGTCCTGTTTCGCTCACCTGCCTCGCGCGCTCCAGGAAACTCTGGAGGACGTCTTCGCCGGCCTCCGCTGCCAGCCGGTGCAGAGCGCCCCCGGGCTCCCTCAGCAGCTGGTACGGGTGGCCGAATTGCTGCGAACACACAACACGTGCACAGGCTCACACACTGACGTCAGACACCCACAAGCCTACTGGAGGGCTCTGAAACAAGCACTGATTACAGCAGCAAATGAATGTTACGAGGGCCGTTCAGTAAGTAAAGCGACGTATTTTTTTTTCTCGACCTGTTTCGGTAGAAGTAGTGCAGAGTGGGACACGGTGCGATATTCCCGCTGTAGCCCCTATACTTTAGAGAAGTTCCAGTCGCTGTCGGCGCTATGGGTAGCGTTCAAAGTGGCGTCTGTAACTGAGGCGCGTTCCGAACAGACACTCGTCACTGGGTTTCTTTTGGCGGACAACCAGAGCGCTTGCGGGAAGTTTACGGAGACCTGCCAGTGAACAAAGGCACGGTGAGTCGTTGGGCGTGGCGTGTGTCATCGTCGCAAACCTGTGCGAGCTCCCGCGTGCTGGTCGGCGGCGCACGTCTGTGACTCCTGACGTATTGGAACGCGCAGACGCTCTCATTCGAGGTGATGGATCGATCACAGTCAAACATCTGGCTGCGCAACTGCACGTCTCTGTTCGTAGTGCTGACAGACTCGTCCACCAGATGGGGTGCTCAGAGGTGTGTGAACGCCGTGTTCTTCGCCGTCTGACAGAAGGCCGTAAGGAGCGACGAAGGACAATCTGTTTGGAACAATAAAGATTGCAGTCCGAGGGATGCATTACGTGGGTGATGGGGAGGTTACTGCCGCAGCGAGACGTCGGCTCCAGCGTCGACCGATATTGTGGTACCGTGCACGTACTCCCAGCAGGGTGGCGTAGGGCCGTCGATTTCAACGGAGGTTATGTTCAAAATAAGGTTTTGTAGCAAGAAAAGTGGGAAATAATATGGTGTATTGGAAAAAATTGGAGCGAAAGACTATTTACAATTTCTACAGAAAGCAGATGGCAGTTATAAGAGTAGTGGGACATGAAAGGGAAGCAGTGGTTGGGGAGGGAGTGAGACAGGGTTATAGCCTTTCTCCGATGTTATTCAATCTGTATATTGAGCAAGCAATAAGGGAAACAAAAGAAAAGTTCGGAGTAGGTATTAAAATCCATGGAGAAGAAGTAAAAACTTTGAGGTTCGCCAATGACATTGTAATTCTGTCAGAGACAGCAAAGGACTTGGAAGAGCAGTTGAACGAAATGGACAGTGTCTTGATAGGAGGATAAAGATGAACATCAACAAAACCAAAACTAGGATAATGGAATGTAGTCGAATTAAGTCGGGTGATACTGAGGGAATTACAGTAAGAAATGAGACACTTAAAGTAGTAAAGGAGTTTTGCTATTTGGGGACGAAATAACTGATGATGGTCGAAGTAGAGAGGATATAAAATGTAGACTGGCAATGGCAAGGAAAGCGTTGTTCAATATTCAACTGTTAAATAAATGAGTTCTTCAATCTTTACATTCTCCCTTTCATTGCGTGAAATCACCCTTAGTGTCACAGTAGAATAATGCAATCACTTCCATGGTTCCTAAAATACGCTTTTAGGGCCCTTATTTTCTAGATACGTTTTGGTGCCTCTGAAAGCTTGTCGGTGGAGTTCTGGTTCACGTGTTCATAAGGTGCGCTACCCTAGAATTTTGGCAATAATCCGAAGTCGACCGCTCGCCTTTCCTACAACTGACCTTACCAGTTCCATTTCGCGGCGTTTCGTAGTGTCGCTGCTAGATATTTTATCGGCATAACTGATACAGGAAAAGTGCCATTAATGCTGTATGTGGGTATTCTTAAACATCCGAATTAATTTATGACAGGTATCTGGGAGAACGCAAACTACTGTAAATACTAGCGGTGAAATATTTTTCGTATATCACCTCAGGAAATGTGGAGTGCTGCTAGCAAACGTGAAATTAGGGTAAAAATATCAGTGCCAACTGCTTGAATAGCTCGAAAATGTACATGCAGACTACTCTTGGAGATGTAATCGTAAGTCAGACAAAGTTGCTGTATGTAAAACTCATACAATACATTTTGTAACTAACTGTTTTTAGATGTAGATGCGAGACTTAGTCGCAATTATGTTTCGCTCCCTATCACTGAAGATGTTTTAAAGCAATAAATCGAAACGCTTATTCTAAAAGAAATCCGCACTTTTCAGTACCTACAATGACGGATTTCAAATCCCTGTAGTAAAGCAACCACGGACCCACTGGACATGCTCAGTGTAGAAACGTAAATATATTTCCTGTTATTGAAAGTGCTGTGCTTTACAAATTATCTTCTGGCACTTGTCTTTATAAACGTAGTTTAATTATGAATGTTCGTATATAACACAAAATATACAATACGTATATACAGAGGTACATTACACTTAGTGTAACTGACCTCTGTGGTAGAGAACATGAATACAAAATATCAGTAAGAAGTGTACAATACGAATACACATAGATAAGTAGCGCACACATGATTGAGTAAAGCTGACGTTTGTGGTACAAACACATAAAATAAAAGTACGATTCATAACATAATGGAAATACACAAAGACTACCAATGCGATCAATGTCCCTTGTTAGTGTAAGTAATGTTCATGGCATACAATAAGAAAATTCACAAAAAATACAAAATAAGAATATACAAAGATGGATGATGCACAAGACTGATCTCCCTTAATATAACTGACACTCCTGGTAAAATATTCTGAAAGTGAATACAAAATATGAATGCCCTAAGACAAATAATGCGTATCCATTTCCCCCTCAGTGTAAGTGACGTTTGTGGTACACAATATGAAAATAAGTACAGAATAATGAATAAAAAACACAACTACACTAAGCTGTATGGTGTACATGACTGTCCTCTCTTAGTGTTGTTGTCCGCAGCTCGTGGTCGCGCGGTAGCGTTCTCGCTTCCCACGCCCGGGTTCCTGGGTTCGATTCCCGGCGGGGTCAGGGATTTTCTCTGCCTCGTGATGACTGGGTGTTGTGTGATGTCCTTAGGTTAGTTAGGTTTAAGTAGTTCTAAGTTCTAGGGGACTGATGACCATAGAAGTTTAAGTCCCATAGTGCTCAGAGCCATTTGAACCATTTTTTTCTTAGTGTTGTAACTGTATTACAAATACATAAAATACAAATACGAAATAAAAAGACACAGGACAAATACACAGACATAAAACATAAATATGAATATATAGTAAGAAACAAACAATACAAATACGCAGTCTGATGGTACACACTGCTCTTCTCGGTTAGTGTAAGTGACGTTTGTGTGGTAGGAAAGGTATTTAAAGACATAATAAAAATTACGTTAATTAGAAAATCGTGAATAGGCAATCGCTCACCATCGGTGAACCTTGTTGGAAGTGAAACAAATGTCGAATTAAAAGCGGAAGAAGGGATAAGCAGTTGCAGTTACAGTTGAATAAAAAGCTCGTCTCTCTTTAGAGTCACCTAGCGATATAAATTAACCTGTATAGAAGAACGCAACGGCCGCTTACCTCAACCTTTCCGTTGTTCATGACGAGCACCTTGTCGCAGTCCATGACGGTGTTGATTCTGTGGGCAATGATGATGACTGTGCATCTGGCGAAGAGCTTCCGCCACGTCCTCTGGATGATCGCATCCGTCCTGAAACAGGAAACAGTTCACTGGCGCCAGGCTACATCTGGCTGCACTCGTACAGTAGGGAACACCGTGAGGTATAAACAAAATTACCCTGCCGCTACACCGCACTATATTTCGTAATGCATACTCCGCAGTGGCGGAGTAGAGCCTGTATGCACGGATGACTGCCGTCCGATACAGGCCCCGTTTATTGATTCGCACTTTTGTTTCCACCGTCACGACTTTTGTCTGTGAACATCTGCGTCTGTACTCCAAAAGCCACCATCCGGTAGGTGGCGGAGCGAGCATGACATTGTACCAGTGTCATTCCTGCCTCTTGCACTTCCTTGCACGTATGGTACGCGGGGACAAAAGAGAAATTGCTGGTACACCTCTACATAAGACCTGATTTCTCTGATCGCCGTTGTTGCGCGAGATGTGTGTTAATGGAGGGCTGTTTTTCCAGGAATTTAGAAAAATTTTCGTGGTCGAACAATGTCTTCCTTGAATGAAATTTTCACTCTACAGCGGAGTGTGCGCTGATATGAAACCTCCTGGCAGATTAAAACTGTGTGCCCGACCGAGACTCGAACTCGGGACCTTTGCCTTTCGCCGGCAAGTGCTCTACCAACTGAGCTACCCAAGCACGACTCACGCCCCGTCCTCACAGCTTTAATTCCGGCAGTATCTCGTCTCCTACCTTCCAAACCTTACAGAAGCTCTCCTGCGAACCTTGCAGAACTGGCACTCCTGAAAGAAAGGATATTGCGGAGACATGGCTTAGGCACAGCCTGGGGGATGTTTCTAGATTGAAATTTTCACTCTACACCGGAGTGTGCGCTGATATGTTCGCAGGAGAGCTTCTGTGAAGTTTGGAAGATAGGAGACGAGGTACTGGCGGAATTAAAGCTGTGAGGACGGGGCGTGAGTCGTGCTTGGGTAGCTCAGTTGGTAGAGCACTTGCCCGCGAAAGGCAAAGGCCCCGAGTTCGAGTCTCGGTCCGGCACACAGTTTTAATCTGCCAGAAGGTTTCATATCAGCGCACACTCCGCTGTAGAGTGAAAATTTCATTCAAGGAAGACATTGTTCGACCACGAAAATTTTTCTAAATTCCTGGAAAAACAGCCCTCCATTAACACACATCTCGCGGAACAACGGCGATCAGAGAAATCAGGTCTCATGTAGAGGTGTACCACAATTTCTCTTTTGTCCCCGCGTACCATACGTGAAAGGAAGAGCAAGAGGCAGGAATGACACTGGTACAATGTCATGCACGCTCCGCCACCTACCGGATGGTGGCTTTTGGAGTACAGACGCAGATGTTCACAGACAAAAGTCGTGACGGTAGAAACAAAAGTGAGCATCAGTAAACGGGTCCTGTATCGGACGGCAGTCATCCGTGCACACAGTTTTAATCTGCCAGGAAGTATCAATGTTTTCCTTGTATCGCGTCTGCTTAGCAATTCTGTAACTCTCGCACTTTAACTACATAAACTTCTTAAGGGTCCCACACCGACGGGCGATTCTCAGTAACTGATGGAACAGGAGTTTTGTAAACGACCCCTTTTAGCGGGAATTATACTTCCTCAAGTTTATTCTAAGGACCTATTAGATGACGATCAGATTGTTTTTGGGATACTGATGGTGAAGTACCTGCATTCTTGCCGTTTCAAACTTTATTTTATTTTTAAATCGCGTTTGTCTCTTCACTGTGTGATAGATGAGCCTGTACATAGCACATTACATCATAGATAACATCTCACTATGTATATGAACTGACATGTTAGCACACTACACTCGCAGAAATCGTCGCTACATGTGTGGCAGTTGTCTTGTGTTCGTGTTATTGAATAAATCTCGTATGGAACCTACTAAATACTGAAATGCGGTTTAACATCATGAAAATGTGCAACGAAACTGAGACAGGTGCTCTGATATCACATCAGCCGGAGGTAAAACCTGCAGTACCCACATGACGTCGAACTAATAAACAGCCTCGCCACTGGACTACTTGTGGTGTCACCGCCAGACACCACACTTGCTAGGTGGTAGCCTTTAAATCGGCCGCGGTCCGGTGGTATACGTCGGACCCGCGTGTCGCCACTATCAGTGATTGCAGACCGAGCGCCGCCACACGGCAGGTCTAGAGAGACTCCCTAGCACTCGCCCCAGTTGTACAGCCGACTTTTGCTAGCGATGGTTCACTGGCTACATACGCTCTCATTTGGAGACACGCGAGTTTAGCATAGCCTTCAGCTACGTCATTTGCTACGACCTAGCAAGGCGCCATATTCAGTTACTATAATTACTTTAAGAACGTATTCTGAACAGATAATATTGTGAATCATGTACCGTCAAGAGCGACGTTCATCATTAATGGATTAAAGTTAAGTATCAAACTAATTACGTCCGCTTTCTGAATTCTAATTCCTTGTCATGTTCCAGACCTCACGTCAGTATAGTTTTTCCCTCCTCACGCCAGCCTACGTGAGCTAAAACGCGTGCATTTCGGCCTTCACTAGTAACACTGTGTTGGCACTTCTGCCAACACAACACTACGAACTAACGATACTTTACTCTGTAGCTGCCTCAGTAACGTAGCTGGTACTGCAGCGAATTGCTTGATTGCTGAAGATGAACATCAATGGCTCAAAACACTTCGTATGTCATACAATATATTTATTATAAAAATGGATGTACTTATGTATGTGAGTATGTATGTACCACATCTACACCTAAACCACTGGCACAATTTCGGCCAAACTTGGTACTCATATTACTTTCTCAGTTGAAAGAAATACTGTGAGGGTAAGAACCAGCAACGTCCTATAGAGGAGGGGGTCATAATGTGGAGAGACATCCGTGGAGGTAGAAATGGATAGAAAGGAGGATGTGAACATAGGTATGAGCGAGGAATAGATGGACACAGAGAGGGGAACGAGCATGAACATAGAAAGGGAAGAGGAGGAGGTGGACAGAGGAAGGAAAGAGCAGGATATGAAAAGAGAGCGGTGGAGAAAGAGATAAAGGAAGTAGAGGAGGAGATAGAGGGGCAGGACGAGATTGATTCAGAGGAGGGGGTGGAGGAGATGGACAAAGGGGGAAGGAGCAGATGAACAGCGGTGGAATGAGTGGGTAGGCAGAGGGGGCAGGAGCATAAGGGCAGAGAAACTGGGAAGGAGCACATGGAAAGAGTGATGGAGAGGTAGCAGATGGACAGAGAGACCGACAGAGGGAGATAGACAATGGGGCTGGAAGAGGTGAACAGAGAGAGAGGACAGAAGGATATGGACATATAGGAGGGCGGAGGGGACGAGCAAAGAGAGGTGGAAGGAGGAATTGTGCTAATGGAAGTGGAGTGAATACATACCTGAGCAACGCCAGGTACTCAGCTAAAAACTGTTATAAATCTTCGATCGCAAACCATTTTCTTTTATTTTACAATTGGTTTCGATCTTTATCATCAGGTACGTTTGTCATTCGCAGGAGAAATGGTCAGTAATCAGGGACATGACATAAACGATAATTCCATTGGCTCTAAAATACAGTTCTTAAGAGCTATGAACACTTGCTCATCTTCGATACTGTGAAACTCCTCTCTTCTAGTGAACAATTTTTCATAGCTCTTAAAGTATTCACATTAGAGCGCATGTTTCCTAGACGTTTTTGCTTCGATTGATCGTTCTGATCAAATCTGTGAATATTGATCATTCCTGCTGGCTGCATCAAACGAAACAGAAAACCTTAAATATATATGTATATGGTATCTGTTCTTTCGGACATGTGACCATGCAGCTCGTTAGAATGAAATTACATTGAAATGAACACCCTTAGCTGCATAAGGCGTTGATATAAGTCAACGGGGACAGTTGAAAATTTGTTTCCCGTCCGGGACTCGAACCCGGGATCTCCTGCTTACATGGCAGACGCTCTATTCATCTGAGCCACCGAGGACACAGAATCGGCGGTAAAGAAGCGAGTAATGAATATGATGGGCAGGGGCACTAGGAATTTGGTGCGGGACAATAAGTTACGAATGTGGGTCTCACGGGAGACGTCCCAGAGATAAGTCCCTGCAGTCGCACTATCCTCTGTGTCCTCGGTGGCTCAGATGGATAATCTGCCATGTAAGCAGGAGATCCCAGGTTCGACTCCCGGTCGGGACATACATTTTCAACTGTCCCCGTTGACTTATATCAACGTCTGATGCAGCTAAGGGTATCCATTTCATTGTGATTTCAAAAAATTTAAAACCGAGACAGGTACCGTCAACAGATGTAAGAGCATAATAAAACTATTATAAACACAACTGACCTATATTGCAGGGTGACTGAGAATACTGTTAGTTTTGTTATCTTATTGCATCTTTTAACGGCGCCCATCTCGCGTACAAGTTTTTCTGTCTTATGAACTAGTTTGGAATGAAAGGTATGCCTGATGACGATCATACAGATCTAAACCGACCACAAAACGAAAGAAATATTTTGTGATGAAAGAATGTTTTATTGTATTCTGTTATAAAAGTAATAAACCGTAAATAGCGTGACAGGTTGTGATATGTACCCGTATAACCTTCAGCTATGCCGAATATGAAACGGCGCCGATTCCCCCACATCACAAGCAGGTTTCTGCCCTTCCCTCGTCTGAGGACTGCTTAGGGCAGAGCTGGGCACTGTACTCACTCGTGGTCGATGTTGGCGGTCGCCTCGTCCATGATCAGCACCTTGGCGTTCCTCAGGGCCGCCCTGGCCAGGCAGATGAGCTGCCTCTGTCCAGCGCTCCAGCCGCTGCCTCCAGCGCCCACTGGAGTCTCTAGACCGGTCCCAGCGACCAGACCGCTGAGCTCCACCTAGAAGCATACCAGCTGCTGCAAACTCGGTGACCCTGCAAACTGTAATGTCTGTCACAGGAATGTGTCCATACCACACTGACACCACTGCACTATACTCTGAAGAGAAAACTGATTGTCTTTTATCCTGTGACTGGTGGTGGGGAAATGGAAAAAAATCGCAACACCAGGAAGTAGTTGTGCAAAAGCTGCGACAGCTGTTAGGCGTGTTTCTACATCTGAAAGATGATGTCTGTTGAAATTTCACGCCAGTCCCCTAAGAGTGGCGGTAGCAGCGCCACCGCGAGGATACAAATCAGGTTTGCTGCAAACACACGCGGTAACGGTCGTGATAGTTAACTACCTTTCAGACTGGACGTGGTGCGTTGATGTTAGCCAAGAATGCCTGTAGGGCGACAAAGGCGCCATTGTCAACGAACCGTGCGTGGCTCGCGTTCCCGCCATCATGTTTCTTACACCCTGTTTTTAACGTACTTCCACCTCACAACGTTAATTTAAATTACTAGTGATGAAGAGTAGGCTGAAGTTCAAGACATTAGTCAGGAAGAATCAATACGCAAAGAAGTGGGATACGGAAGTACTAAGGAATGACGAGATACGTTTGAAGTTCTCTAACGCTATAGATACAGCAATAAGGAATAGCGCAGTAGGCAGTACAGTTGAAGAGGAATGGACATCTCTAAAAAGGGCCATCACAAAAGTTGGGAAGGAAAACATAGGTACAAAGAAGGTAGCTGCGAAGAAACCATGGGTAACAGAAGAAATACTTCAGTTGATTGATGAAAGGAGGAAGTACAAACATGTTCCGGGAAAATCAGGAATACAGAAGTACAAGTCGATGAGGAATGAAATAAATAGGAAGTGCAGGGAAGCTAAGACGAAATGGCTGCAGGAAAAATGTGAAGACATCGAAAAAGATATGATTGTCGGAATGACAGACTCAGCATACAGGAAAGTCAAAACAACCTTCGGTGACATTAAAAGTAACGGTGGTAACATTAAGAGTGCAACGGGAATTCCACTGTTAAATGCAGAGGAGAGAGCAGATAGGTGGAAAGAATACATTGAAAGCCTCTATGAGGGTGAAGATTTGTCTGATGTGATAGAAGAAGAAACAGGAGTCGATTTAGAAGAGATAGGGGACCCAGTATTAGAATCGGAATTTAAAAGAGCTTTGGAGGACTTACGGTCAAATAAGGCAGAAGAGATAGATAACATTCCATCAGAATTTCTAAAATCATTGGGGGAAGTGGCAACAAAACGACTATTCACGTTGGTGCGTAGGATATATGAGTCTGGCGACATACCATCAGACTTTCGGAAAAGCATCATCCACACAATTCCGAAGACGGCAAGAGCTGACAAGTGCGAGAATTATCGCACAATCAGCTTAACAGCTCATGCATCGAAGCTGGTTACAAGAATAATATACAGAAGAATGGAAAAGAAAATTGAGAATGCGCTAGGTGACGATCAGTTTGGCTTTAGGAAAAGTAAAGGGACGAGAGAGGCAATTCTGACGTTACGGCTAGTAATGGAAGGAAGGCTACAGAAAAATCAAGACACGTTCATAGGATTTGTCGACCTGGAAAAAGCGTTCGACAATATAAAATGGTGCAAGCTGTTCGAGATTCTGAAAAAAGTAGGGGTAAGCTATAGGGAGAGACGGGTAATATACAATATGTACAACAACCAAGAGGGAATAATAAGAGTGGACGATCAAGGACGAAGTGCTCGTATTAAGAAGAGTGTAAGACAAGGCTGTAGCCTTTCGCCCCTACTCTTCAATCTGTAGATCGAGGAAGCAATGATGCAAATAAAAGAAAGGTTCAGGAGTGGAATTAAATTACAAGGTGAAAGGATATCAATGATACGATTCGCTGATGACATTGCTATCCTGAGTGAAAGTGAAGAAGAATTAAATGATCAGCTGAACGGAATGAACAGTCTAATGAGTACACAGTAAGGTTTGAGAGTAAATCGGAGAAAGACGAAGGTAATGAGAAGTAGTAGAAATGAGAACACACTTAACATCAGGATTGTTGATCACGAAGTCAATGAAGGAATTCTGCTACCTTGGCAGTAAAATAACCAATGATGGACGCAGCAAGGAGGACATCAAAAGCAGACTCGCTATGACAAAAAAGGCATTTCTGGCCAAGAGAAGTCTACTAATATCAAATACCGGCTTTAATTTGAGGAAGAAATTTCTGAGGATGTGCGTCTGGAGCACAGCATTGTATGGTAGTGAAACATGGACTGTGGGAAAACCGGAACAGAAGAGAATCGAAGCATTTGAGATGTGGTGCTAAAGATGAATGTTGAAAATTAGGTGGACTGATAAGGTAAGGAATGAGGAGGTTCTACGCAGAATCGGAGAGGAAAGGAATATGTGGAAAACACTGATAAGGAGAAGGGACAGGATGATAGGACATCTGCTAAACCATGAGAGAATGACTTCCATGGTACTAGAGGGAGCTGTAGAGGGCAAAAACTGTAGAGGAAGACAGAGATTGGAATACGTCAAGCAAATAATTGAGGACGTAGGTTGCAAGTGCTACTCTGAGATGAGTAGGTTAGCACAGGAAAGGAATTCGTGGCGGGCCGCATCAAACCAGTCAGTAGACTGATGACCAAAAAAAGAAAACTGCCACTGAGTTTCTGCTTTGCCTGACCGTGACCGGCGCTAGCAGGGCGTATCGATCGATGTATCCCTTCTCGTAGTATCTTTGCTCGACTGCTGTTACTTCCCGGTCGTTGTTTGTCGTAGGCAGTTCGGGTCTCGAGTTCGGGTCTGCCAGTCAGTTGGAACGTGTCTGGAGCCCAGTCCGGACCTGCCAGTCGAGGTGTTGCAATGCGGCACTCACCAGTGCAGTCGGGTTGGAGCAGCAGTGAGGTCTGCGTCGACATGGTTCGCTCGACCATTGCCGCCACGCATCACTTGAGCCGAGCCACGGTCTTGGTGGATCGTCGGTCGGTCGTCCTACCGGACGACGCGCTTTGGCTCGCCGATCGTTCATGAGTCGGCTGTGTGTGTGTGTGTGTGTGTGCATCGACTCCCGATTTGTCTTCGTGCGTGCTTGGTTACTGTTGTGTGTTATTCAGGTCTTCGTGCAAGTGTTTGTCAGTTCGTGTGTGCAGTTGGCGTTATTTCCACTGACGACGATTTTAGATGTTGTCGACATTGTGAGGGGAGTCGGTCGGTTGCTGCGGACCAGGGAAGTTATCTCCGCGCGGTGCAGTCAGCTGGGTCCGCTGGCAGTCCCTGCGCAGTGTCGGAGTGGAGCTGCCCGATCGCTGCGAGCTTCGTGGTTCACCGACCCAGGACGTCAAAGTTGAGTAGTGTTTCAAATATCCAAATTTTGCAAAACAAACATAATGTCTTACGGGATAACAGCAATCAGTGATTTGATAATGTTACTTAAAATCCGTCTTGATAGGATTTTTTTTTTCATATGACCGGTTTCGGTTCATTCAGAACCATCTTCAGATCTGATATTTCAGTTACAGGAGTAATCCGTCGAAATCCAGCGACTTTCACATGCTACGTCACATCAGCATGTGAAAGTTGCTGGATTTGGACGGGTTACTCCTGTAACTGAAATATCAGATCTGAAGATGGTTCTGAATGAACCGAAAGCGGTCATATGAATAAAAAAAAATTTCCAATCAAGACGCATTTTAAGTAACATTATCAAATACCCAAGCCACGTCCATTCATGTTGCGGTGGTTCGTTTCGGTGGTTCGCTGTTGGGGAGGTTTTCCTGTGAGCAATGCCGAGTGTTTCTATTGCCGAAATTTAGCCACCATGCGGTGCAAGTAACGATATTGGTTGACTAAAATTCGAGTGCACCAGCGGAATTTTCTGCCTTGTGGCTGTTAGTGTTCCGGTTACCTGCCCTGGCCACTAACCTAATTTCAGGCGCGTCCTTTCCTCACCTGTTGTCGCTGTCCAGCTTGGTGTGTAATTCTGACAGCTAATATGTAGATCATTGTGGATTATCACGTAACCTTTTGTGGTTGCGTTCTCATGTAATGATTGATGGCTAGCAAGTCGTTGTGTAGGTCGGTCCGTGGCTGTCTCCTGGTTGGATTCCGACGGATCAAGTGCAGTTGGGCTCACCAGCTGTCTCACCTAAGTGAACGAGCGCAGACCGACGTCCCTGGGGGCTTCTGAGTGCCGTTGTCTTTATTCTCTTTCCCATCGGTGTTTAATTATCTGTTTTGCTCTATCTACTTTGCCTTGGGGCTTTCCACCTAGCTATGGTATATGTCTTTTTTAAATTATTTTATTTGCTATTTTAACTGCATTTTTATCTTGTTGATTTTTAAGATGTCTTATTTGGTGGCCTTCAGCCGTGAAAGAGTTGCGTTTGGTAAAGGTTCGGCTATGTGCCGCTTTGGTTGTAAATGTGTTATTAAATTACAAGTCGAAACTGACCCCAGCTTTATTTGGCCCTTCCCGCTATACTAATTACCTGTACTGCCCAGCGGGTTTAGCGGGCGTCTCAATCAAGGTCGTGTAATAGGGCTACGAGAAGCTGGATGTTCCTTCTGCGATACTGCTGAAAGACTCAGCAGGAATGTAGCCAGCGGTGGTCACGAAAATGTACGGTCGCAATAAGGTCGAGCCCCGGACGGCCGCGTGGAACTACCGAGAGGGAAGACCATCGTGTTCGGCGTATGGCTCTGGCCCATCGTACTGCAGCCATAGCGGCTATTTCAGCAGCAACTGGAACAACAGCGACACAACGAACTGTTGCAAATCGGTTACTGTAAAGACAGCTCCGAGCCCGACCCCTGTAGTGTGCATTCCACTGACCCCAAACCACCGTCATTTGCGACTTGAGTGGAGTCAAGCGAGAGCTCATTGAGGGCAGGGTGGAAGTCTGTCGTGTTTTCTGATGAAAGCTGGTCTGCTCTGCCGTGGTGCCAGCGATAGCCGAGTGCTGGTTAGCAGCCAACCTGTCTGCTTAGTACACACACTGGACCTGCACCTGGAGCTATGGTCTGAGGCGCCATGACCCCTCTCATGGTTATCCCATGCACTCTGACTGCACCTTTGTACATCAGTCCGCTGATTCGAACTGCTGTGCTGCCCTTCATGAACAGCTTTCCGGGGGGTGTTTCCCAGGAGGATAACCATCGCCCAAATGCAGCTTTTCGAACCCAATATGCTCTATAGAGTTCGGCATGTTGCCCATGCTTTGTACAATGTCGACATGTGCGATTTCCTGCACGATCACCAGATCTGTCCCCAAACGAGTACATATGGGACACTGTCGGACGATAGCTGCAGCGTCATCCACAACCAGCATTAACCGCCCCTGTATTGACTGGACCGAGTGAAGTGGCGCAATGATTAGCACACTGGATTCGCATTTGGATGACGACGATTCAAACCCGCATCATACTATCCTGATTTAGGTTTTCCGTGATTTCCCTAAATCGCTTCACGCAAATGCTGGGATGGTTCCTTTGATAGAGGATGGCCTATTTCCTTCTCCATCCTTCCCTGATCCGAACTTGCCCTCCGTCTCTAATGACGGGACGTTAAATACTTATCTCGCCCTCCTCCTCTGTTGACCGACCAAATGCAACAGGCATGGAAGTCCATCTCACAAGCTGACACGTGACACAAGACGTTTTCTTGGTAGCATTCAACATTCTGGCAGGTTACACCGTTTATTAACGTACCAGAATTTCACATTTTCAATGGCATATTTCGTGCTTACGTTAACCTCTGGTCTTGCAATGGTAATCGCTTCAATATGTTTCGTATACAAATGTATTCCCAAAATTTCATTGCACTAGTTCAACTATTTTTTGGTATTACGGGTTTTTTTCCGTCAGTGTAGTTGCGACTGAAACCTGAAGAATTATTAGACAAGGATGTTATTTGTCACCAGCGCTTTCCAATATTTATGCTGTTTTACCGACATTCGCGGTCTAAGGCGGTGAAGTCATGGACTGTGCGGCTGGTCCCGGCGGAGGTTCGAGTCCTCCCTCGGGCATGGGTGTGTGTGTTTGTCCTTAGCCTGGGATGCTGCCCCACATGTCGTGGACGAATGAGCTCTGGAACACGCAGTTCACCGGGTTTCCAGCACACACCTATACGCTCGTCGCTTTCACGTAGACACCACTGAAAGCAACAGTCATTGCACTCTCCAGTCGACTATTTCCTGACACCAGATTACCGTGCTTGGCCCTGTCGGGGTGTCAGTAGTGACCTGGCCAGATCCACACGAAGATGACGTGCTACAGACGCGAAATTTAACCGACAGGAAGAAGATGCTGTGATATGCAAATGATTAGCTTTTCAGAGCATTCACACAAGATTGGCGCCGGTGGCGACACCTACAACGTGCTGACATAAGGAAAGTTTCCAACCGATTTCTCATACATAAACAGCAGTTGAACGGCGTCGCCTGGTGAAACGTCGTTGTGATGCCTTGTGTAAGGAGGAGAAATGCGTAACATCACGTTTCCGACTTTGATAAAGGTCGGGTTGTAGCCTATCGCGATTGCGGTTTATCGTATCGCGACATTGCTGCTCGCGTTGGTCGAGATCCGATGACTGTTAGCAGAATATGGAATCAGTGGGTTCAGGAGGGTAATACGGAACGCCGTGCTGGATCACAGCGGCCTCGTATCACGAGCAGTCGAGATGAGGCATCTTATCCGCATGGCTGTAACGGATCGTGCAGCCACGTCTCGATCCCTGAGTCAACAGATGGGGACGTTTCCAAAACAACAATCATCTTCGCGAACAGCTGCACGACGTTTGCAGCAGCATGCACTATCAGCTCGGAGACCATGGCTACGGTTACCTCTGACGCTGCATCACAGACAGGAGCGCCTGCGATGGTGCACTCGACGACGAACCTGGGTGCATGAATGGCAAAACGTCATCCCGGTTCTGTTTACAGCATCATGATGGTCGCATCCGTGTTTGGCGATATCGCGGTGAACGCACATTGGAATCGTTTATTCGTCATCGCCATACTGGCGTATCACCCGGCATGATTATATGGGGCCGCGCGGGATTAGCCGAGCGGTCTGAGGCGCTGCAATCATGGACTGTGCGGCTGGTCCCGGCGGAGGTTCGAGTCCTCCCTCGGGCATGGGTGTGTGTGTGTTTGTTCTTAGGATAATTTAGGTTAAGTAGTGTGTAAGCTTAGGGACTGACGACCTTAGCAGTTAAGTCCCATAAGATTTCACACACATTTGAAAATTTGACACCGATATTCAAAGCATTAGAAAAAGCTTTGAGGAGCATGAGGCGTTACACGAGGAGCAAAAATGATAAATACAGACATCAAAAAAAGTCTTCCATCACCTCGGTTCCGATACTCCCCGAACGTCTAAAGAAAACTGGAATAGAGAAAACATAATAAACTTAATTCCCGCCCTTTTTATTGCTCATGAAAACCACAAATTGCATGTTGTACCACCATACAGCGAGACATTCAGACATGGTGGTCCAGATTGCTGTACACTCCGGTACCTCTAATACCCAGTAGCACGTCCTATTGCATTAATGCACGCCTGTATTCGTTGTGACATATTATCCACAATTTCATGAAGGCCGTGTTGGTTCAGATTGTTCCACTCCTCATCAGCGATTCGGCGTAGACCCCTCAGAGTGGTTGGTGGGTCACGTCGTCCATAAACACCCCTTTTCAATCTACCCAGGCATGTTCGATAGGGTTCATGTCTGGAGAACATGCTGGGCAATCTAGTCGAGTGATGTCGTTATCCTTAAGGAAGTCATTCA
The DNA here is from genome assembly GCF_023898315.1 of Schistocerca nitens. Classification (NCBI taxonomy): domain Eukaryota; kingdom Metazoa; phylum Arthropoda; class Insecta; order Orthoptera; family Acrididae; genus Schistocerca; species Schistocerca nitens. Next base: position 11,635,992 of record NC_064623.1, on the reverse strand, counting down.
GAAGATCTGCACGATCGGGGTGCGAATTGTCGTCCATGAAGACGAATGCCCCTCCAATATGCTGCCGACATGGTTGCACTGTCATTCGGAGGATGGCATTCACGTATCGTACAGCCGTTACGGCGTCTTCCATAACCATCAGCGGCGTACGTCGGCCCCACAGATATTTTATTTTTTTTGGTCATCAGTCTACTGACTGGTTTGATGCGGCCCGCCACGAATTCCTTTCCTGTGCTAACCTATTCATCTCAGAGTAGCACTTGCAACCTACGTCCTCAATTATTTGCTTGACGTATTCCAATCTCTGTCTTCCTCTACAGTTTTTGCCCTCTACACCTCCCTCTAGTACCATGCAAGTCATTCCCTCATGTCTTAGCAGATGTCCTATCATCATGTCCCTTCTCCTTATCAGTGTTTTCCACATATTCCTTTCCTCTCCGATTCTGCGTAGAACCTCCTCATTCCTTACCTTATCAGTCCACCTAATTTTCAACATTCGTCTATAGCACCACATCTCGATTCTCTTCTGTTCCGGCTTTCCCACAGTCCATGTTTCACTACCATACAATGCTCTACTCCAGACGTACATCCGCAGAAATTTCTTCCTCAAATTAAAGCCGGTATTTGATATTAGTAGACTTCTCTTGGCCAGAAATGCCTTTTTTGCCATAGCGAGTCTGCTTTTGATGTCCTCCTTGCTGCGTCCGTCATTGGTTATTTTACTGCCTAGGTAGCAGAATTCCTTAACTTCACTGACTTCGTGATCAACAATCCTGATGTTAAGTGTGTTCCCATTTCTACTACTTCTCATTACCTTCATCTTTCTCCGATTTACTCTCAAACCTTACTGTGTACTCATTAGACTGTTCATTCCGTTCAGCTGATCATTTAATTCTTCTTCACTTTCACTGAGGATAGCAATGTCATCAGCGAATCGTATCATTGATATCCTTTCACCTTGTATTTTAATTCCACTCCTGAACCTTTCTTTTATTTCCATCATTGCTTCCTCGATGTACAGATTGAAGAGTAGGGGCGAAAGGCTACAGCCTTGTCTTACACCCTTCTTAATACGAGCACTTCGTTCTTGATCGTCCACTCTTATTATTCCCTCTTGGTTGTTGTACATATTGTATATGACCCGTCTCTCCCTATAGCTTACCCTTACTTTTTTCAGAATCTCGAACAGCTTGCACCATTTTATATTGTCGAACGCTTTTTCCAGGTCGACAAATCCTATGAAAGTGTCTTGATTTTTCTTTAGCCTTGCTTCCATTATTAGCCGTAACGTCGGAATTGCCTCTCTCGTCCCTTTATTTTTCCTAAAGCCAAACTGATCGTCACTTAGCGCATTCTCAATTTTCTTTTCCATTCTTCTGTATATTATTCTTGTAACCAGCTTCGATGCATGAGCTGTTAAGCTGATTGTGCGATAATTCTCGCACTTGTCAGCTCTTGCCGTCTTCGGAATTGTGTGGATGATGCTTTTCCGAAAGTCAGATGGTATGTCGCCCGACTCATATATTCTACACACCAACGTGAATAGTCGTTTCGTTGCCACTTTCCCCAATGATTTTAGAAATTCTGATGGAATGTTATCTATCCCTTCTGCCTTATTTGACCGTAAGTCCTCCAAAGCTCTTTTAAATTCCGATTCTAATACTGGATCCCCTATCTCTTCTAGATAGACTCCTGTTTCTTCTTCTGTCACATCAGACAAATCTTCACCCTCATAGAAGCTTTCAATGTATTCTTTCCACCTATCTGCTCTCTCCTCTGCATTTAACAGTGGAATTCCCGTCGCACTCTTAATGTTACCACCGTTGCTTTTAATGTCACCAAAGGTTGTTTTTACTTTCCTGTATGCTGAGCCTGTCCTTCCGACAATCATATCTTTTTCGATGTCTTCACATTTTTCCTGCAGCCATTTCGTCTTAGCTTCCCTCCACTTCCTATTTATTTCATTCCTCACCGACTTGTATTTCTGTATTCCTGATTTTCCCAGAACATGTATCTACTTCCTCATTTCATTAATCAACTGAAGTACTCCTTCTGTTACCCATGGTTTCTTCGCAGCTATCTTCTTTGTACCTATGTTTTCCTTCCCAACTTCTGTGATGGCTCTTTTTAGAGTTGTCCGTTCCTCTTCAACTGTACTGCCTACTGCGCTATTCCTTATTGCTGTATCTATAGCGTTAGAGAACTTCAAACGTATCTCGTCATTCCTTAGTACTTCCGTATCCTATTTCTTTGCGTATTGATTCTTCCTGACTAATGTCTTGAACTTCAGCCTACTCTTCATCACTACTATATTGTGATCTGAGTCTATATCTGCTCCTGGGTGCGCCTTACAATCCAGTATCTGATTTCGGAATCTCTGTCTGACCATGATGTAATCTAATTGAAATCTTCCCGTATCTCCCGGCCTTTTCCAAGTATACCTCCTCCTCTTGTGATTCTTGAACAGGGTTTTCGCTATTACTAGCAGAAACTTGTTACAGAACTCAATTAGTCTTTCTCCTCCTTCATTCCTTGTCCCAAGCCCATATTCTCCTGTAACCTTTTTTCTAGTCCTTCCCCTACAACTGCATTCCAGTCGCCCATGACTGTTAGATTTCCGTCCCCCTTTACATACTGCATTACCCTTTCAATATCCTCATACACTTTCTCTATCTGTTCATCTTCAGCTTGCGACGTCGGCATGTATACCTGAACTATCGTTGTCGGTGTTGGTCTGCTGTCGATTCTGATTAGAACAACCCGGTCACTGAACTGTTCACAGTAACACACCCTCTGCCCTACCTTCCTATTCATAACGAATCCTACACCTGTTATACCATTTTGTGCTGCTGTTGATATTACCCGATACTCATCTGACCAGAAATCCTTGTCTTCCTTCCACTTCACTTCACTGACCCCTACTATATCTAGATTGAGCCTTTGCATTTCCGTTTTCAGATTTTCTAGTTTCCCTAACATCTTCAAGCTTCTGACATTCCACGCCCCGACTCGTAGAACGTTATCCTTTCGTTGATTGTTCAATCTTTTTCTCATGGTAACCTCCCCCTTGGCAGTCCCCTCCCGGAGATCCGAATGGGGGACTATTCCGGAATCTTTTGCCAATGGAGATATCATCATGACACTTCTTCAAATACAGGCCACATGTCCTGTGGATACACGTTACGTGTCTTTAATGCAGTGGTTTCCATTGCCTTCTGCATCCTCATGTCGTTGATCATTGCTGATTCTTCCGCCTTTAGGGGCAATTTCCCACCCCTAGAACAAGAGAGTGCCCTGAACCTCTATCCGCTCCTCCGCCCTCTTTGACAAGGCCGTTGGCAGAATGAGGCTGACTTCTTATGCCGGAAGTCTTCGGCCGCCAATGCTGATTATTTATCAAAATTTAGGGACCGAAGACGTTTTTGATTATGAATCAAAGACGCTACCCCTAGACCACGGGTACAACATAATGCCACCCCAAAACAGCAGGGAACCTCCACCTTGGTGCTCTCGCTGGACAGTGTGTCTATCAGCCTGACCGGGTTGCCTCCAAACATGTCTGCGAAGATTGTCTGGTTGGAGACATATACGACTCTCATTGGTGAAGAGTACGTGATGTCAATCCGGAGCGGTCCATTCGGTATGTTGTTGGGCCCATCTGTACCACGCTGCATGCTGTCGAGGTTGCAAAGAAGGACGTCGCCATGGACGTCGGGAGTGAAGTTGCGCATCATGCAGCCTATTGCGCACAGTTTGAGTCGTAACACGACGTCCTATGCCTGCAAAAAAAGAATTTTCAACATGATAGCGTTGCTGTTAGGGTCCCTCCTAGCCATAATCCACAGGTAGCGGTCATCCACTGCAGCAGTAGTCCTTGGGCGGCCTGAGCGAGGCATGTCATCGACCCTGTCTCTCTGGTTCTCCTCCATGTCCGAACATCTTTTTGGTTCACTCCGAGACGCTTACACTCTTCCCTTGTTGAGAGCCCTTCCTGGCACAAAGTGACAATGCAGACGCGATCGAACCGTGGTATTGACCGTCTAGGCATGGTTGAACTACAGACAACCTGGGTCGTGTTCCTCCTTCCTGGTAGAATGACTGGAGCTGATCGGCTGTCGGACCCCCTCCGTCTAATAGGCGCTGCTCGTGCATGGTTGTTTACATCTTTGGGTGGGTTTAGTAACGTCTGTCAACAATCAAAGGGACTTTGTCTGTGATACAATATCCACAGTCAGCGTCTGTCTTCAGGAGTTCTGGGAACCGGGGTGATGCAAAACCTTTTTTTGATGTGTGTATAATAAAGAACTAAATAATTAAGCAGTGTTGGCTGTTGCAGATGAGGAACTACAATTTATGACTCTGGTAGTTCACAAAAGTGGGTAAGTAGCACATGATGAGGATAAACGTTGGAAAGAACAAAGTGATGAGAAATAGCAATTATGAAGGTTGTGAAAAAATTTTGTTGGAATTAAAGACCGTGGGACAATTACAATGGTTAGGTGCTGAGAAAGTTTGTTGGTAGAAAATGAAAGTTGTGTTGAGGAAATAAGAATTAGAGTATGGACAAAAGAGATTTCGAAAAAGTGTAAGGTTTGTTGAAGGCAAAAATCATGGTTCATCGTTGTGGAGTGAATGTTCGAAGAGAAATGTTGTGAGAGAATAAGAAATAGTGAAGTACTTCGAACAATAGTATAGGAAATAATCAAACTTGAAATGATCGACCACTATTTGGAAAAAACTGTCCGCAACGAGGAAGGAATAAAAATGGGCCAAGTCAGGAGCAGGTTGAGGAAGAGATGGGTTGGTGGACATGGGGAGGTGGGGAGAGTCTAGTCGATGTTTCTCGTGAGGCAGACAAAGGGAAAGGCACAGCGGTATGATCAACGGCCAAGCTGTTCTGACTATCTCTTTGTTGGTGTTTTCACAATATCGTCCACCATTTGGTACATTTTCACTGTTTCCAACAATTATATTAATTTGTGATTATTGCTGTGCTTTGGAAACGCCGATATTTTTGATATGTTGATGACCATTGTTGATGGTGTTCCTTTATTCCGTCCGAAGACTGTTAAAATGTGGTTTCAACGCTACTCTATCCTATGAAAACCTCTTCATATCAGATTAACTACTGCAACTTGCATCCATTTGAGCCTGCTTAATGTAATCAGCTGTTGGTCTTCCTCTAAAACTTCTACGCCTCCACCACTTCCCTCCGTTGCCAAATAATTAATCCCTGGTCTCTCATGATGCGTCCAGTCAACCAATTCCTTCTTTTAGTTACATTGTACCATAAATTTCCTTTATTCCAAATTCGAATCAAAACCTTTTCATTAGTTACTCTATTTAACTTTCTAATTTTCAAAATTCATTTCCAGAGCTTCTATTTATTTATTTTTCTCAGAAATTTTCGTCTTCGACACGACGCCTCTTGAAAGAGCATAACTTCAGAAATGAAGTTTTAACGTTTAAATTTATATTCTTATTTCTCATTTTCGGAATAGCCCTTCTACTTCAGTTATCATCAGTTTTTTTTGCCAAGATAAAAAAGTTGATCGACTAGTTTTAATATTCAGGGTCACCTGAATACATCCTTGCCTTCCTTTACTGCTTGCTCAACGTACAGATTAAATAGCATCGTAGATAGGCGGCAACCCTGTCTCACTCTCTTCTCAGCTTCTGCTGCCCTTTCATTTCCCTCAACTCTTAGAACTGCAGTCTGGTTCGTGTAAAAGTTGTACCTAACATTCTGCTCCCGCTCCCTGCTACCTTCAGAATTTCAAACAGTGTATTCTAGTCAATATTGTGAAAAGCTTTCTCTAAACCTACTAATGATATAAAAGTAGGTTCGTCTCTCTTTAAACTATCTTCTAAGTCGAACGATTAGTGTTGCCTCGTGTGTCTCAAATTTTTCCGGAACCCAAACTGAGTTTCTCCGAGGTCAGTTTTAAAAATAAATTTCACCAGTATTTTGTAAACGTGACTTACGAAATTGATGGTTCGGTAATACATCCACCTGTCAGGATCTGCTTTTCTTGCAATAGAAACGATTACGTTTTTCTTTAAATCTGAAGATATGTTGCCTGTCTCCTTTATGTTACAAACCACGTGCAATAGCTTTGTGTGGCTGACTCTCCCAAGCATATCACTATCTTTCTTCACTTCAGGAGTCTTGTTTGGATTTTAAGTTTTACAGTGCTCCAACAAAGTCATGTCGCACTATCATATGTCTCAACCTCCGTGTATTTTCTCTTCCCTTCAATTTTGTTTTTGTTATTTAGGCCCTCTATATATTCAGCTCATGAAAATTGATCATTGTTCTGGAGTTGGGACAGTGGCTGACAATATAAATAATGGAAATGGAAGAAATGATCTGTATTTCCAAAGAAATTATTATTCAGACGCTTCATTTGCGTCATATTCAGGTCTACTATAAAGCAAATACAGTAAGTAGTTCCAGTCATTGACTCACGTATGACAGGAACGATACAGTAACAAGGCACCGTGAACCGCTATTCATCGAGAGTGTATATTCCACTGACACCACTGACGTTCCGAACATGCAGAGAAGCAATTCTTCCTTTGAAATTGACTATGGAAGCAAGACTGGAGACAAATCAAAACACGTTCGTAGGATTTGTCGACCTGGAAAAATCGTACTACAATGTAAATGGTGCAAAATGTTCGAATTTCCGAGAAAAATAGTGGTAAGCTATAGGGATAGATGGGTAATATACAATATGTACAAGAACAAAGACGGAACAATAAGAGTTGAAGACCAAGAAAGAAGTGCTCGGATCAAAAAGGGTGTAAGACAGGGATGTAATCTCTCGCCCATGCTGTTCAAGATATACGTCGAAGAAACGATGACGGAAATAAATGAGAACTTTAAGAGTGGAATTAAAATTCAAGGAGAAAGGATATCAGTGGTAAGATTCCTGATGACATTTCTATCCTCGGTGAAGAATAATCACAGGATCTGTTGAATGGAATAAACGTTCTAATCAGTAGAGAATACCGATCGGGAGAAAATCGAAGAAAGACGAAAGTAATGAGAAATTGCAGGAATGAGAACAGCGATAAACAAAACATCGGAATTGGTCATCACGGAGTGGACAAAGTGAAGGAATTCTGCGGAAGAAAAATACAACACGGCGACCTAAGGAAGGAGAACATAAAAAGCAGACTAGCACAGGAAATGGTGGCATTTCTGACATCAAGCGTAGGAAATAGTGAGGAAGAAATTTAGGAGAATGTACGTTTTGAGCTCAGCGTTGTGTGGTAGTGGAACATGGACTGTGGGAAAACCGGGAAAGAAGAGAATCAAAGAATTTGAGATGTGGTGCTACTGAAGCAGGCTGAAAGATGAACTGATAAGGTAAAGAATGAAGAAGTTCTCCACACAATCAGCAAGGAAAGGGATAAATGGAAAACACTGACAAGAAGAAGGGACAGATTAGTAGGGCATGTGTTAAGATATCACAGAATAGCTTCCACGGTACTAAAGGGAGCTGTATAGCGTAAAAATTTTAGAGGAAGATACAGATTGGAATAGATCCAGCAAATAATTGATGACGCAGGTTGCAAGTGCTCCTCTGAGATTCAAAAAATGGTTCAAATGGCTCTGAGCACTACGGGACTTAACATCTGTGGTCACCAGTCCCCTAGAACTTAGAACGACTTAAACCTAACTAACCTAAGGACATCACACAACACCCAGTCATCACGAGTCAGAGAAAATCCCTGACCCCGCCGGGAATCGAACCAGGGAACCCGGGCGCGGGAAGCGAGAACGTTACCGCACGACCACGAGCTGTGGACTACAAATAAATTCATTAACCTTTGTTAGCATGACCAGAAAGGATTCAGAATTCAGTCATAGCAGTGGAAGTTGGAAAACAGAGAAAAATAATTTTTTTTTACATTTGAAATTTCATCACTTTTTTAAACTTACTAATAGCAGCATTTGTTGCTATAGGTACACTTTTCTTCGTAAGTAAGAGAGATTCTTCGATGAATTTTGTCCAGCATACAAACCATACTTAAAGGTGTATTAAAGTCTAGAATTTTCCAAATCTATTAAAAACTGTGGTACAAAATTGAGGTAATTAACTATAAAATTTGTGTTTTTTTCTAAACATTAAGTTTAAAATATAACAGCTCATTCGTTTTTTCATAAATTAAATAAATTCTAGAGTTTCATACACCTGTAACTATGGTATGTATGATGTGCAAAATTCATCGAAGAATCTCTCTAATTTATAAAGAAAAGTGTACCTAAAGCAACAAATGCAGCCATTAGAAGTGAAAAAGAGATGAAATTTCACATGTAAAAAAAATTACAATGAAATGAACAGCCTTAGCTGCTTACAGGCGTTGACATATGTCACCGAGACAGGTGAAAATGTGTGCCCCGAGCGGGGCTCGAACCCGGGATCTCCTGCTTACATGGCAGACGCTCCATCCATTTTTTTTCTTTAATCTCGTTTTGTTCGTTGCATCTGCTCGGGGAGGACGTCGTAAGACATCCATTTAAGTTCGTTGTTGATCGATTAGCTCAGTTAATTTTTTTTTTTTTTTTTTTTTTTTTTTTTTTTTTTTTTACAGAGGGCTGCTAACCCTCTGACCGAACACGCTGAGCTACCGTGCCGGCTGTCTGAGCCACCGAGGACACAGAGGATAGCGCGACTGCAGGGATTTATCTCTGGCACGCCTCCAGCGAAACCCACATTCTCAACCATCTTAGTATATAGTCGGCCGCAGTGGCCAAGCGGTTCTAGGCGCTACAGTCTGGAGCCGCGCGACCGCTACGGTCGCAGGTTCGAATCCTGCCTCGGGCATGGATGTGTGTGAAGTCCTTAGGTTAGTTAGGTTTAAGTAGTTCTATGGGACTGATGACCACAGCTCTTCTTCTTCTGTGCGAATGCACAAACAGTGCCCGAACTCTTACGGGAATCGGCAACGCGCCGCGAGTAGTAATCCCTGCAGTCGCGCTATCCTCTGTGCCCTCGGGGGCTCAGATGGATGGAGCGTCTGCCATATAAGCAGGAGATCCCGGGTTCGAGTCCAGCTCGGGGCGCACATTTTCACCTGTCCCCGTTGACGTATGTCAATGCCTGTAAGCAGCTAAGGGTGTTCATTTCATTGTAATTTCATTCTAACGAGCTGCATGTCCGAAAGAACAGATACCATCTTAGTATATGGTTCAAATGGCTCTGAGCACTATGGGACTCAACTGCTGTGGTCATCAGTCCCCTACAACTTAGAACTACTTAAACCTAACTAACCTAAGGACATCACACACAGCCATGCCCGAGGCAGGATTCGAACCTGCGACCGTAGCAGTCGCACGGTTCCGGACTGCGCGCCTAGAACCGCGAGACCACCGCGGCCGGCCTCTTAGTATATATATATATATATATATATATATATATATATATATATATATATATATATATATATATATATATATAGCTATGTTTTCGAACTTCCACTGCAATGAGTGTGAATCCTGAATGCTTCCTGGTGATGCTGACAAAGTGTATGAATTTTGTTTGTAAAAGTATAGAGCGTGGTAATTAAAATGTCCTGCGATGCCTCTCCTGCTCCAAGTCGTCCCGTGTGACGTCCTACCCCCCTTAAGGGTAATAGCAGCTGGGCCACGATGTGTAAAGTGCTACTCCTCCTCCACTCTCCGTTTATCATCTCGAAGGGAACGATCTATTGATACGTAATCAGCATGGCTTCAGAAAACATCGTTCTTGTGCAACGCAGCTAGCTCTTTATTCGCATGAAGTAATGGCCGCTACCGACAGGGGATCTCAAGTTGATTCCGTATTTGTAGATTTCCGGAAAGCTTTTGACACCGTTCCTCACAAGCGACTTCTAATCAAGCTGCGGGCCTACGGGGTATCGTCCCAGTTGTGCGACTGGTTTCGTGATTTCCTGTCAGGAAGGTCGCAGTTCGTAGTAATAGACGGCAAATCATAGAGTAAAACTGAAGTGATATCGGGTGTTCCCCAGGGAAGCGTCCTGGGACCTCTGCTGTTCCTGATCTATATAAATGACCTGGGTGACAATCTGAGCAGTTCTCTTAGGTTGTTCACAGATGATGCTGTAATTTACCGTCTAGTAAGGTCATCCGAAGACCAGTATCAGCTGCAAAGCGATTTAGAAAAGATTGCTGTATGGTGTGGCAGGTGGCAGTTGACGCTAAATAACGAAAAGTGTGAGGTGATCCACACGACTTACAAAAGAAATCCGTTGGAACTAGACTACTCGATAAATAGTACAATTCTCAAGGCTGTCAATTCAATTAAGTACCTGGGTGTTAAAATTACGAACAACTTCATTTGGAAAGACCACATAGATAATATTGTGGGGAAGGCGAGCCAAAGGTTGCGTTTCATTGGCAGGACACTTAGAAGATACAACAAGTCCACTAAAGAGACAGCTTACACTACACTCGTTCGTCCTCTATTAGAATATTGCTGCGCGTTGTGGGACCCTTACCAGGTGGGATTGACGGAGGACATCGAAAGGGTGCAAAAAAGGGCAGCTCGTTTTGTATTATCACGTAATAGGGGAGAGAGAGTGGCAGATATGATACGCGAGTTGGGATGGAAGTCATTAGAGCAAAGACGTTTTCCGTCGCGGCGAGATCTATTTACGAAATTTCAGTCGCCAACTTTCTCTTCCGAATGCGAAAATATTTTGTTGAGCCCAACCTACATAGGTAGGAATGATCATCAAAATAAAATAAGAAAAATCAGAGCTCGAACAGAAAGGTTTAGGTTTTTCCCGCGCGCTGTCCTGGAGTGGAATGGTAAAGAGAGTATGATTGTCGTTCGATGAACCCTCTGCCAAGCACTTAAATGTGAATTGCAGAGTAATCATGTAGATGTAGACTGTAACAGGCAAAGCCCGGCCCCTCACGGGAGAGGTCAGCCTGGTGAGCAGTGGACAGCAGCCACGGTTCCCGGTCCTTCCCGGACGCCTGCTACTCACGTGCTCCAGCGCCCGCCAGATGGCAGTGTCGCCCGCCTCCCCTGTGGGGTCCAGGTTGCTCCTCAGGGTCCCCGCGAACAGCGCCGGCTGCTGGGGGACGAGGCAGACGCAGCGCCGCAGCGCGGCCAGCGGCAGAGCGCAGACGTCGACGCCGCCCAGCAGCGCGCGGCCCGAGGTGGGCGGAGCCAGCCGCAGCAGCGCCGCCCCCAGCGAAGACTTGCCGGCGCCCGTGCGTCCCACCACCGCCACCTGCGCGCACGTGGAGGCGCACGTGGAGAGGCCGGCGACGAAGCACACAAGTGTACAGCGTGGTCCATTCACAGTGACCGGAGAGAAATAACTCACGAAATAAGCGTCAAACGGAAAAACTACACAGAACGAAACTTGTCCAGCTTGAAGGGCGAAACCAGATGGCGCTATGGTTGGCCCGCTAGATGGCGCTGCCATAGGTCAAACGGATATCAACTGCGTTTTTTAAAATAGGAACCCCCATTTTTTATTTCATATTCGAGTAGTACATAAACAAATACGAATGTTTTAGTTGGACTACTTTTTTCGCTTTGTGATAGTTGGCGATGTAATAGTCACAAACGTATAAGTACGTGGTATCAGGTAACATACCGCCAGTGCGGACGGTATTTGCTTCGTGAAACATTACCCTTGTTAAAACGGACCGTTTACCAATTGCGGGAAAGGTCGATATCGTGTTGATAAGGCTGGACAAGAGTTCCGTCGCTGTCGAGGCGGGTCCCTACGTAACAAGGCCTGTACGCATTGTAAGTAATACGGACAGTGCCAGGTGGCATGGAGAATGTCCCACGTGGCTGTGTGAAATACCCCGTGCTGGCGAGCCACCTGCCTATCTGGTGCCGATACTGGGGTCACTGTCAAAAATCTTTTATCTCCACCTCCAGTAGGAATGCATTTTCGGCCGAGTGTCCACATGACCGTTTCAGATCCTGCTCCTGTCAGTGACATTCTCCTGCTGTTTGTCATCATATAGCAAAATTACTCAGTAAAGAGCCGCCACAAACATATTTGACAGCGGTACCCTAAAATAAAATTTTCCTGTTGTTCTGGCTGCAGCATGTTTTAGTAGAAACTCTAACTTTCGAAGATTGGCACCATGTTTACTTTCAAGAGACAACTGATTGGGGTGATGGAAGTGTGTCTGCTACATAATGACATCCTGACAGTGGACACTCAACCGCAAGTACATGCAATTCGCTGCTGTCCCACCAACGGTAAATACGAAATGGAACGAGAATGGAGGCAGACTGCCGCCAAAATAGTGATGCTATTTATTGGAGTTTCACTAACATCTGTTTATTTGTTCTGCTACATCAGCATGTGGAATATTTAAAATACTGGAGTGTCGCTCCACCTGTGTAACAGTTGCCTTTCTCAGGGGCTACTGTTTAATAAAACTTGTTACTTCTCCGTAATTTATCAGTCACTCTCCCGCAAAGCCAGAATTAATTACATTTCTGCAGGACATGCAAAATAATCGCTATAGGCGGTTTTCACACACTGAACATTCCCTGGGGACAGTAATGGGCCTGGGTTCGACCCTACACTGTCTGGTGTGTCGCTGTCGCCTCACACTTTCAAGGCACTGGTTTTAATTGAGCTATAGTTTATCTGCCAGCCACGTCATAGGACTCTGCCATGTAACAGGCAAATGTTTGATTTCCCTTTTGAGCGAATATACAAATTAGTAATGGATTTGCTTGTTTTAATGCGACCTATTCCGTAGTAGCTGCTTTTCTTTCACGCAAGCTATTTCCTACTCTCTAAATTTGAGAACTGCCTGTTTCTGGAGTGCAGAAACCATTAACATGACTGACAGGATAGAGGTGTATTTGTGTTACTGGTAGCAGGCATGAGACCATCAAAGCATAACAACTACAACATGCCCTTTGGAGTGCAGAACGAACAGTGGGAAAGAAGCTTTGATTCACACTCACCTTCTCGCCATCCATTATCCGCAAGCTGACGTCCTTCAGGGCCACCGGACCTCTCTCATACTTGAGGGAAACCTGTTGGAATTCTATGGACCCACCCAGCGACCACTGCTTCTGTACATACTTCTCTGAAATTTGTAAGCAAATAATAATGTCGAACCTTTCACGTAATAAATTTTTAAAAGAGATTATCTCTTGTTTATGCTTAAGCTGGTTTCAAGAGCAGGCGCAGAACAAAGTCGACCATTTCAGAGGATTGGCGTCATAATTTGCCTTAATCGATAGGGGGAAACCAGGGGCGAAGTTAAACGTAAATGTTGTGAGGAGACGTAAGCGAGTGAATGGTTGGTATGTGGATCAAGTAAGTTCTTTGGAGGATTTGAAAAGATGAGGAACTAGCGAGATGTTGATGGTGTTAGGACAGCAACCAGCCACAAATTTACTTTCAGTTCCTTTATTCAAAGGGTACCGTTACCGGTTTCGAATCGTTGTGATTCATCCTCATACGGTTTACATGCTTTCTTTATGACATGTGGTGTGTTTTTTACAGATTAATTGTCCTAAAATATAAATAATACATAATTATAAACAGGCCACACACCGATGGTTGTGTTACAGATTTTAGTTGCATGTGACTTACGTGAAACGTCGGTTTCGAGTGTTTGTCTTCATAAAATTCGTCCGACATATGTAAAAGCATTCCCACTGCATTCTTATTGTTGCACACGTAAATTGTTCTCACTGAAATCCTAAGATTTGTCACTGAGATGATTTGTACCACGCACCACATGTTTTGATACATACAAAGAGCTTACAAACATATGAGTATCACAGATGCTATGATATATCGTAACATTTGACGATGATGTCCTATGTTTCGAAAGGATCATATATCCATTTACACAACTGTAATGCCTTTTTTCACTAGTAGAGAGACATTGAATTTTTTTGTGTTGATATTGCTAAATTAATTATAAAGTATATATATTACATATAGGGTGTTACAAAAAGGTACGGCCAAACTTTCAGGAAACATTCCACACACACAAAGAAAGAAAATATGTTATGTGGACATGTGTCCGGAAGCGCTTACTTTCCATGTTAGAGCTCATTTTATTACTTCTCTTCAAATCACATTAATCATGGAATGGAAACACACAGCAACAGAACGTACCAGCGTGACTTCAAAGACTTTGTTACAGGAAATGTTCAAAATATCCTCCGTTACCAAGGATACATGCATCCACCCTCCGTCGCACGGAATCCCTGATGCGCTGATGCAGCCCTGCAGAATGGCGTATTGTATCACAGCCGTCCACAATACGAGCACGAAGAGTCTCTACATTTGGTACCGGGGTTGCGAAGACAAGAGCTTTCAAATGCCCCCATAAATGAAAGTCAAGAGGGTTGAGGTCAGCAGAGCGTGGAGGCCACGGAATTGGTACGCCTCTACCAATCCATCATTCACCGAATCTGTTGCTGAGAAGCGTACGAACACTTCGACTGAAATGTGCAGGAGCTCCATCGTGCATGAACCACATGTTGTGTCGTACTTGTAAAGGCACATGTTCTAGCAGCACAGGTAGAGTATCCCGTATGAAATCATGGCGGTGAATCGAGGAAGTACAGTACATACTGACGAAACTAAAATGAGCTCTAACATGGAAACCAAGCGTTTCCGGACACATGTCCACATATCATATTTTCTTTATTTGTGTGTGAGGAATGTTTAATGAAAATTTGGCCGTACCTTATATATATATATATATATATATATATATATGTGTGTGTGTGTGTGTGTGTGTGTGTGTGTATTTGTGGCTGGTTGCTGTCCTAACACCATCAACATTTGTCTTCAAACAACAGCCACAGTCTCCATCATGTCATCATATGACAAAATTGCAATAGCGAGATGACCTTATTGATATGTGGAGGCTGATGTTAAGAGTCCAGGTAAGACCTACAGAGAGCACGAGGAGTGATGTAGGAGATGCCTTTATCAAGCAGTGGGTATGATATGCCTGCTAAAGATACGCGGAACTGAACGACAGAGGAAGCCGTGTGTGAGTGAGAGAGAGAGGAGGTAAACAGCTCACCGGCGGCGGCGCAGTCGGCCTCCGCGGGGACGGCGGCGAAGGCGGCGGCGCTCTGGACGGCCGCCAGGTGCTGCTGGAGCCTGGCCGCCTCCTCCAGCAGCTTGGACACGATGCTGGAGAGCCCCAGCAGGTGCGTCAGCGCGATGCCCACGCCCCCGGCCGTCACGCCCACGCCTGCAGCACAGCCGGGCGGTCAGCTGACCACTCCTGTGCCTCGCTTACCTGGCTCTCCGAATCGACGACGAGCTGGCAGCCCTCAGCGGAATAATGTTGCTCTGCACAAAACTGTGCCTCACCTGCCTGGCCTGCTTGCTTCTTTCCCCGGATTTCCTCACGCCGTGGAATTCAGCAGAGTGCTTGCACTGCTTCCACTGCTTTAGGCTTTTGATTGGGTAAATCATGGAATACTTCTAGATAAGCTCAAGTGCTGTGGTACGAATGGGACAGTGCTCAAAGGGTTTAAATCATACCTAACTGGAAGAGTGCAGAAAGTTGAATTAAACACTTCACATAATATGCAAAAAACTGGTGATTTCTCAAACTGGGGAACAATCCAGAATGGGGTGCCGCAAGGTTCGGTCTTGGGTCCTCTGCTGTTCTTAATATATATATGACTTGCCACTCTATATTCACGAGGATGAAAAGCTGGTACTTTTTGCGGATGATTCAAGTATGGCTATCACACCCGACAGACAAGAATTAACTGGTGAAATTGTAAATGATGTTTTTCAGAAAATCATTAAGTCGTTCTCGGCAAATGGGCTCTCATTAAACTTTGACAAAACACAGTATATACAGTTCCACACAGTAAATGGAATGACCCCATTAATAAATATAGACTTCGATCAGAAATCGGCAGCTAAGGTAGAATACTCAAAATTTCTAGGTGTATGCATTGATGAAGGGTTACACTGGAAAAAACACACTGAGGATCTGCTGAAACGTTTGAGTTCAGCTTCTTATGCTATTAGGGTCATTTCAAATTTTGGCGATATACATCTGAGTAAATTAGCTTACCACGCCTATTTTCATTCTCTGCTTTCGTATGGCATCATATTCTGGGGTAACTCATCATTGAGTAAAAGAGTGTTCATTGCACAAAAGCGTGTAATCAGAATAATTGCTGCCGTGGACTGCTATAAATATATATGGAAGTATGTGAAATGTATTGTTCATAACGTCTCTTCATGGCATTTACGTATCTCACTGGTTCAGGTCAATGTAAAAAAAAGTTGTGAAATTTGCTAGTAAGTAATATACTTCATTTCCTGACGATAGACCAAGATCGGACAGTGGTCAAATTATTAAGACAGTTGAAACGTGACCGAGACTTGCCTCTCTGGAAACAGGGTGCCGTCCTTGACCCTCGTGACCACATTACTATTCTGTATCCTTATTTCGTGATCGAAAACTGTTGTTGAAACGCTTCAGAGTAAGGAGCCAAGCAAATTGTTAAGGTTTGCTACCATTTAGTTAGTTCTGGTGCAAGATGGATATTTCGTGTGGAAATAAAACCAATTTTGTTGAACTTTCGCCGTAGACAGTAGGATACTCCCTTGATTTCATTCATTGCACATAGTGCACTTGATTACATTTCACCAGTTAATTTCATTTAACTGCAGTTTGCCATTACTACATGTACTGTTTCCAAATAATAAATGCAATTAGTGTGAAATTATTCTCAAGATGAGTAGTGTAGTAAATCCATCTGGAAATTAATAATCTGCCTACATGTTGCACTGCTGGAAAAAAAGACAACACCCTCAAGGACACGATAACGTTATTCAGAAGTGAGGAGACAGGTAGCTCACCATTCTTGGAGTGTATGATAACAAATTCTGACCAGATGAGACCCGTGTGACAGTGAAGGGAGTCGGATCAGTGAACAGCATGACCCCCTCTGGCGCCAACTGAGGCGTATTTCCTCACATTCAAAGCATCGCAGAGCTGCCGAATGGCGTCCTGCGATAGGCTGCCCCGAGCGTCTTGCACGTGTCTCTGCAGTTCGGCAGTGGTTGTTGCAGACCCTGGAGAACGACCGTGTTCCCACTTCACCGTGTCCGAGATGTGTTCGACTGGCGAGACGTGTGGTGATGGTGCTGGCCAGGGCAAGAGTCGCACACCACAAAGAGCACTTCGCACCGCAGCAGCTCTATGTGGACATGCACTGTGCTTCTGAAAAGCACATCACCTTCCTGTCGAAGGAATGGCAGCAGCACAGAAATAATAACCTGCGCAGTGGTTACTCTACCCTGAAGAAACACCGAATGTGACCGTGAGGTGTAACTGATGACCCTCCACACCACGAAGCCTGGGATGCTGCCCCTCAGGTCGTGGACGAGTGAGCTCTGGAACACGCAGTTCATCGGGTTTGCAGCACACACCTGTACGTCCGTCTCTTTCACGTAGACGCCACTGAAAGCAACAGAGTGTCATTGCACCCTCCAGTCGACTACTTCGTGACACCAGAGTACCGTGCTTGGCCATGTCGGGGTGTCAGTAGTGACCTGGCCAGATCCACACGAAGATGACGTGCTACAGACGCGAAATTTAACCGACAGGAATAAGATGCTGTGATATGCAAATGATTAACTTTTCAGAGCATTCACACAAGATTGGCGCCGGTGGCGACACCTACAACGAGCTGACATGAGGAAAGTTTCCAACCGATTTCTCATACATAAACAGCAGTTGACCGGCGTCGCCTGGTGAAACGTTGTTGTGATGCCTCGTGTAAGGAGGAGAAATGCGTACCATCACGATTCCGACTTTGATAAAGGTCGGATTGTAGCCTATCGCGATTGCGGTTTATCGTATCGCGACATTGCTGCTCGCGTTGGTCGAGATCCGATGACTGTTAGCAGAATATGGAATCGGTCGGTTCAGGACGGTAATACGGAACGCCGTGCTGGATCCCAACGGCCTCGTATCACTAGCAGTCGAGATGACAGGCATCTTATCCGCATGGCTGTAACGGATCGTGCAGCCACGTCTCGATCCCTTACTCAACAGATGGGGACGTTTCCAAGACAACAACCATCTGCGCGAACAGCTGCACGACGTTTGCAGCAGCATGCACTATCAGCTCGGAGTTCATGGCTGCGGTTACTCTTGACGCTCCATCACAGACAGGAGCGCCTGCGATGGTGTACTCGACGACGAACCTGGGTGCACGAATGGCAAAACGTCATTTTTTCGGATGATTCCAGGTTCTGTTTACAGCATCATGATTGTCGCATCCGTGTTTGGCGACATCGCGGTGAACGCATATTGGAAGCGTGTATTCGTCATCGCCATACTGCCGTATCACCCGGCGTGATGGTATGGGGTGCCATTGGTTACACGTCTCGGTCACATCTTGTTCGCATTGATGGCACTTTGAACAGTGGACGTTACATTTCAGATGTGTCACGACCCGTGGCTCTACCCTTTATTCGATCGCTGCGAAACCCTACATTTCAGCAGGACAATGAACGACCGCATGTTGCAGGTCCTGTACGCGCCTTTCTGGATACAGAAAATGTTCGACTGCTGCCCTGGCCAGCACATTCTCCAGATTTCTCACTAATTGAAAACGTCTGGTCAATGGTGGCCGAGCAACTGGTTCGTCATAATACGCCAGTCACTACTCTTGATGAACTGTGGTATCGTGTTGAAGCTGCATGGGCATCAAAGCTCTGTTTTAACTCAATGCCCAGGCGAATCAAGGCCGTTATTACGGCCAGAGGTGGTTGTTCTGGGTACTGATTTCTCAGGATCTATGCACCCAAATTGCGTGAAAATGTAATCACATGTCAGTACTAGTATAATGTATTTGTCCAATGAATATCCGTTTATCACCTGCATTTCCTCTTGGTGTAGCAATTTTAATGGCCAGTTGTATTTCTTTCCAGCAATGTATATCAATCATCTTTTTTAGTTATTACCATCATTTTGTAGCTGATTGAAGGGAACATTATTCTTGCCAGACGCATATCGTCTCAATCTATTAGGGCACAGCCAACGCCTGTGTGTGTGTGTGTGTGTGTGTGTGTGTGTGTGTGTGTGTGTGTTTGTTTGGACGGGGGGGGGGGCAGTGTTCTACACGTGTTGCTGATAAACTGCTTGTGGAGCTGACACTTAAAACCATTATTATCAAAATACACAACCAGTGATATTGCACAAATAATTTTCGGCGAAATACAGTATATCTGGCACAACAAATATCACCTGTACTGTGTTGCAAAGTTACGGTCAAAACGAAAAAAATCATTGGTATAATATTAAAGGCATCTGAGAATTGAGCGATCGGCAGCAATGAAGAGGTTTATCCAAAGCTTCTTAACAAAATACATTGTAAAACCTTGCTATGCTTGCTTGGGTTTAATTAACCATTTTGCCAACGACATCGTACAAAAGTAATATAAAAATACCAAAATAGAAATATGGAAATAGAAGTAATCTCCTTAATACATAAAAACTGTTCCACAGCGTGGTCAAAAAGGGAACTTAAAGCTAAGGAATCAAGACACGACGCCAAATGTACCTGGAAGATAAGACATAATAGATCAGTTAACAGTGTGGAAACTAGAGTATTAATATAACCACAGGCAATAGAACAAGATTCACAAACACCTGTTAGCATCCCACAGAAAATCAAAAAGGGCCTCATGGGAGATAATACTGGATCACGCTGGTTTTCCTAAGATTTTCGAGTAAACGCTGTATGCTTCGAAAAAGTTGTACGGAAACAGTGAGTAATTAACTTTTCCTTCTTTCTTCGTGCTCTGACATTTGCATAGGGTATTAACTTTGATACCTAATCGGTAAAAAGCGAAAGGAGTTCAACTGTGGTCGGTACGCGTTATTACCAGCGTTGTTTTCACCTTGGTAGTTTCATTCGAGAGTGAAATCATTACAAGCGGAAAAAAAATTAGAACTTGTCGGAAAAAGAAGGGAGGGTGGGTTTTAACGTGCTGTCGACGGTGTGGTCATCACAGACGCAGCACAGACTCAGGTAGAACGTAACAAGGAAGGAAATCGAGGGTGTCATTCCAAAGACACCAACCAGGCATTCTCTTTACCCTTTTACGGAAACCAAAGAAAATCCGTGTGGCGGTCCAGTGTACCGACAACTGCGGCACTGTGCGCAGTAAAGGAAGAGATTGTGGGAACGTATTGATGAAGCACCCGCTTTTATTCCCAATGGACTCGATGTAGGGACTAGCGTGGGAGACTGAACTGTTCGTGGGTGCACGATTCCCTCACATCGGGCAGTACTGTATATGTGTAGCTGCCTGTTTGCACGCCCGTTTATAAAATACCACTCATTAGAATGGAAAGACGAAAAGTAAAAGGATGTACAGCGTGGCAAAGGGGAAAGGCAGAGCGTCAGATGAGGGCAGGTGACATAGTCGAAGGAAATATGGCGAATACAGAATTGTGTTCAAGATTACAGGTCTACATCGAATGCTAACGAGAAAGTAACGACTTTAATTGGAGGTAAAAAAAAATTATTGCACAACTGGTCTAAAAGAAGGCATGGTTTTATAGGACACATCCTGCGACATCAAGGAGTAGATAATGTGGAACTGGAGGTGAATTTGTCGTGGCAGTGCAACGCTTCAGTACAGAAGCAGGTTGAGGTGCGTGTACAGGGTGCCCATAATTAAAATTCCAGTTTCAAAAAGCTGTTTAAAGAGAACCACTGCATAGAATGACTTCAAATTTGAACACCGTATTATTGACGCAGGGAGAAAGGTCATAATCCAAAAAAAAGGTAACGTAAATTTTACGAATATCTGGCACTGTAAGCGTCTTAACGTAAATGGGGTCGGCTACAAATGACAGATGGATCGGAATACGATGACCATTCTTTGAGTTGCACGTTACAGCATCCGTACTGTTCAGTGTGCGCGACTGCACAGGTGTGCCAGCCAGCAGTGCTGGCTCTAACAACCCTACCACAACAAGAGTCAAACATTAATTATGATTATTGCTCACGCTGCTAAATACTACATTTTCGGGCAACAACAAAGTTATATTACATGGCAGGTGTCATTAGAGCACAGTTAATAAAGTCATTTCTTGAAATAATGGATAAACTAGGCACTCATGTTTTCGTGTTTCCCACGCTGGTCTTGTTGGAAATAATAGCTCAATCGTCGATAATCTAGGTGGTGATGATTCCAAGCTTGGATGCAAAGAGGCCTAGGTGTTATACTGCGATATTCAAAAGTTTTATAGATGTGCTTCATAAACCATTCTTGAAGATTGAACTTACGCAGGTTAGTACCCGGTGATGTAAAAAAAGTAATCAGCACTCCGAATTTAAGTTACACTTCTTTTTTATTACTTTTGTTGCAGTATCACGTAACACACAAAACATCACATTATAAAACATACTTGAAAATATCTTCCTCACTGTTAAAGTTCACATTTTATAAACTGTCTACCATTTGCGTCTTTGCAACATGACTCTTTCTAATAACCGCTTACGCGCCCAAAAATCAGAGTTATAAGAACGTCAAAGATCATAGTGACAAAAGAAAGAATACACATAAGAGTAATATCATTGCAATATAAACATATCGATGTATCAAAGTACCTCTACATTAATGAAATCAAATCTGAATGTTGTCCAAAAATTTGTTAACTATTGTACAGAAACACAGTAAAATATTGCTGGTATCGAGAGGTTGAGGTGAGGTGCCGTAATGGTTACGTAATTCAAGTACCATTACATGGCGCTGTTAATAAAGCCCATCTACCACGACAAGATCGTGCCACGTCGGATAGGAAAAATCGATTGGTGGTTGTCCTGAGGCCAAAAACCGGATAAGAAGCAAAATGACATCTGTTTTCAATCGTACTGGGGCCAAAAACCGCATAAGCGACAAAATGACATCGGTTTTTACAGCATGTCCGACAATAGAGTCGAGTATCTCGAGGACCACGTTCAGAGTGCGTTACGCAATGCGTGCCTTCAGTTCAGCTACTTTTATTATTGCAGCACTGAACACAACATCTTTTGATAACCCCACAGCCAGAAGTCTCACACGGTACGATCAGGTGATGTGGGCGGCCGGCTGAATGGGAAATGACGGCCGACAATTCCAGCATTTCCGAATTATCTCTGCAGCAGCCGTTCCACTGGCTGTGGAATGTGCGGAGGAGCGCCATCCTGCATAAAAGTTATCCTACCCACGCATCCGTGTTGTTCGTGGCATGGAGTAACGTTGGTCCAAATGGTTCAAATGGCTCTGAGCACTATGGAACTTAACATCTGAGGTCATTAGTCCCTTAGAACTTAGAACTACTTAAACCTAACTAACCTAAGGACATCACTCACATCCATGCCCGGGGCAGGATTCGAACCTGCGACCGTAGCAGTCCCGCGGTTCCGGACTGAAGCGCCTACAATCGCTCGGCCACAGCGGCCGGCGATGTTGGTCCACAAAAGACTCTCGTGCCGTTTACCAGTGACGGTGCAGGTAACAGGACTCGCAGGAGTCGTCTCCTCGAATTAAAACGGCCCTGCTGTGAAGGATCTCGTTAACCAGCACCACACAATTGGCTTTGCAGAATGAAGTCGTATCGGTTTTGAGACTAGAACTTCAGTAACGGACACCCTGTGGGGTGCGGCAGTTACGCAGACATGAAGAGGCCCGCACAGGACAGATTGTAGTGGAGTGCTGCGCCGTCGTGAAGTAGTGACCACAAAGCGGTGGCCAAAAGAGACGAAAGTGTCAAACTCAAACACTCTGAAGAGCTGGAAGCCGGAGTTCCTGAGGTCGCGGCAGTAGTTCCAACATGCCACGAGTTTTCTGCGTCTTCTGTAACGTAGACCAAAACTAGATCTATCTAAAGTAATGTTCATTGTTGCTGTCATGGGCTTCAGTCGAGAGACTGGTTTGATGCAGCTCTCCATGCTACTCTATCTTGTGCAAGCCTCGTCATCTCAGAGTAGCTTCTGCAACCTACGCTCTTCTGAATCTGCTTATTGAATTCATTTTCTTGGTCTCCCTTTACGATTTTTACCCTCCACGCTTCCCTCCAGTACTAAATTGGTGATCCTTCGATGCCTCAGAACGTGTCCTACCAACCGATCCCTTCTTCTTGTCGAGTTGTGCCACAAATTCCACTTCTCCCCAATTCTATTAAGTACCTGCTCATTAGTTACCTGATCTACCCATCTAATCTTCAGCATTCTTCTATAGCACCACATTTCGAAAGCTTCTATTCTTGTCTATACTATTTATCATCCATGTTTCACTTCTATACTTAGCTACTCCAGACAAATACACTACTGGCCATTAAAATTGATACACCAAGAAGTAATGCAGACGATAAACTGGTAATCATTCGACAAATATATTATACTAGAACTGGTATGTGACTACATTTTCACGCAATTTGGGTGCATAGATCCTGAGAAATCAGCACCCAGAACAACCACCTCTGGCCGTAATAACGGCCTTGATACGGCTAGGCATTGACTCAAACAGAGCTTGGATGGCGTGTACAGCTACCGCTGCCCATGCAGCTTCAACACGATACCACAGTTCATCAAGAGTAGTGACCGGCGTATTATGACGAACCAGATGCTCGGCCACCATTTACCAGACGTTTCCAATTGATGAGGCATCTGGAGAATGTGCTGGCCAGGGCAGCAGTCGAACATTTTCTGCATCCAGAAAGGCCCGTACAGGACCTGAAACATGCGGTCGTGCATTATCCTGCTCAAATGTAGGGTTTCGCAGGGATCGAATGAACGGTAGAGCCACGTGTCGCAACACATCTGAATTGTAACGTCCACTGTTCAAAGTGCCGTCAATGCGAACAAGAGGTGACCGAGACGTGTAACCAATGGCACCCTATACCATCACGGTGGGTGATACGCCAGTATGGCGACGATGAATACACGCTTCCAGTGTACGTTCACCGCGATGTCGCCGAGCACGGATGCGACCATCATGATGCTGTAAAGAGAACCTGGATTCATCCGAAAAAATGACGTTTTAACATTCGTGCACCCAGGTTCGTCGTTGAGTACACCATCGCAGGCGCTCCTGTCAGTGATGCAGCGTCAATGGTAACCGCAGCCACGGTCTCCGATCTGATAGTCCATGCTGCTGCAAACGTCGTCGAACTGTTCGTGCAGATGGTTGTTGTCTTGCAAACGTCCCTATCTGCTGACTCAGGGATCGATCCGTTACAAGCCGTGCGGATCAGATGCCTGTCGTATCGACTGTTAGTGATACGAGGCCGTTGGGATCCAGCAACGGCGTTGCGTATTACCCTCCTGAATCCACCGATTCCATATTCTGCTGACAGTCATTGGATCTCGACCAACGCGAGCAGCAATGTTGCGATCCGATAAACCACAATCGCGCTAGGCTACAATCCGACCTTTATCAAAGTCGGAAATGTGATGGTACGCATTTCTCCTCCTTACACGAGGCATCACAACAACGTTTCACCAGGCAACGCCGGTCAACTGCTGTTTGTGTATGAGAAATCGGTTGGAAACTTTCCTCATGTCAGGACGTTGTAGGTGTCGCCACCGGCGGCAACTTTGTGTGAATGCGCTGAAATCTAATCATTTGCATATCACGGCATCTTCTTCCTGTCGGCTGAATTTTGCGTCTGTAGCACGTCGTCTTCGTGGTGTAGCAATTTTAATGGCCAGTAGTGTACCTTTAGAAAGGACTTCCTCAATCTTAAATCTTTACTCGATGTTAACAAATTTATCTTTTTCAAAAACGCTTTCCTTGTCACAGCCAGTCTACATTTCATATCCTCCCTACTTCGCCCATCGTCCGTTATTTTGCTACCCAAATAGCAAAGCTAATTTACTACTTTAAGTGTCTTATATCCTAATCTAATACCTCCAGCGCCCTAGTTAATTCGATTACATTCCATTATCCTCGTTTGTTCATTAACCGTGGTATTTACACAAAAAAGAAGTTTTACTTACTTTCTCCGAACATGATGATCATTACTACAGTGAACAGTGCGAAGAAAGCGACCGTGCCGTCGATCCACAGGTTGGCTTCGCTGCTTATTTCGGCAGACACGGCTTTCGAGCACAAGTAGTCGTCCTGAAAGAAACCGAAAGATCACTTCATGTCGGACGTGCACTAATGCAAAAACACACTTGAAAAATTGCTGTAAGAAAACGGGTAAACGTACCGTAACAAATGATACCGTAAGTAGTTAGACAGGTTCTCAAGGTGTTTTGTGAACTTGATGCTGGTTAGTCAGTTTGGAAAACCGCTGCCACGGGCGCCATCTACCGTACTCGCTGATAATGGCAGAGTACCGGGCAGAGAACGCACTATTTTATCAGGCACAAGTACCGAGCGTTATTGTTTTGCACGTTGGTATTCCAGTTATATGGATTTATTTATCGGTTGTCATGTTCTATTTGTAATTCGCTGTCGCCGTTTGAGTTTATATATTGTCATTTGGAGATAGTGAGTGGAGGTGTGGCGCCAGAAAATGGAGTAGCTAGTGGAGAAATTGAAGTATTTCCGACATATTCTTCTGATCTCAATAGAGGGCTGACCGCAACGGAGTGGAGGCACGTAGAAGCATTTACGCCGCGTACGGGGATAATGCCAATGGACACAGCACGGCAAGGAAACGATTTTCTCGTTTTAAGGAGGATTGTTTTGACACTAGTGACTCCGCATTCAGGAAGAAGTTCGGGGATTGATGAAGATCGTTTAAGCGCGGTAATCCTCAATGATCCACGCCATTATACACAAGAACTGGAAAAAGTGATGAACTGTAATCGTTCCTCCATAGTGCGACATTTGCCTGTGGTTGGGAATGTTAAAAAATCGTGTGTGTGGGTACAGAATGCACTAAGAAGCTAAAATCACAAATATTTCCATCTCTGATTGCTCGTCATCAGTTGTCTCGTGAACAACACCGACCGTTCCTTTCTGTATCGTTACTGATGACGAGGGATGGTGCTTTCTTTTATAGCGTCAGGGAAAAGAAAGGAATGGTTGAGCCCAGACAAAGCAGCAGCTCTCCACACAAAGATCTGTGAGCACCCACAGAAGATGACGTCACACATCCGGTGGAACAGCAACGGCGTGGTGGCCTACAAATTGCTTCCTGGATGCGTGACTGACACTGCTGAGTTTTATTGCCAACGAATGACACGCCTTACAGACGCAGTCCAAGAACAACGACCAGGAAGACTCCGTGAGGTGGTGCTGCTCCACGGTAACTGCCGCCCCCACTCTGATAGTCTGACAGCGAACACTGTACAGGAGCAGGGCTGGCCAGTGACGCCGCACCCACGTCGTTCACCCGATGTTGCGGCCTCAGATTTTCACCTTTTCCGCTCTCCATCGAACAACCTGCAAGGAACTTCCTCTCCGGATGAAAATGCGCTCCCAGCATGTCTCGACGAGTTGTTCGCTTCAAAACCACGCGATTCCAACAGTCGCGGAAACGAAAAGTTACCCCAACATTTGCAGACTGTTGTAAATTGTGAAGGAGAATATATTATTGATGACTAAAGTCTCTGTTATTGTATCTGTTGCGTTTCTTAAACATACTGAAAAACTCTACGAACTTAGGTCCGGACCCAGTATGTGTTAGTATTTCTTCGGTTGCCAATCGGCAGTGAGCACGTGCAAAGAGATTATCGCGGCAATTTTCACAAGAGACGACCAGTCTACCGCACAGTGAAGTGCTGCAAGAAATTCAGTGAGGATGGTTGGCTGTGCGATGGAACCTGTCGTGTCACAGTATACGGAGGACGGTGTGAGGGACGTGATTTTACGGAGTGCAGTACTAAACATCCCTCAGCCAGAACTTTGGAAAATTGTTTGTCAACGATTGAGTGTGAAAGCATACAAGTGGCAGCTCCTGCTAGCCATAAACCATGACGAGAAATTCAGCCGTGTCCAGACCCGTGTGGTCACACAGATAAAAACTTGGCAAGCAAACTGGTCTTCACTCACGAGGCCGCTTTTCACGTTTCTGGAATGGTCAACCGACACAACAGCACGTATACTGCGGACAGAGAATCCAATTTGCAACAGTCGAACACGTCCGGATACCGAGAAACTTAAAGTATACTATGGAATGTCCCAACAAGGCAGTCTATAAACCCTTTTTCTTCGCTGAGAGAACTATCAATGCTATCAGCTGTCTCGACTCGCTGCAGTAGGTATGGCTGCCAGGAGGGTCAAGAAACTTAGTGTGCACTCTGTGTACATATTTGAAGGTGTCATTGCAGATGTGGGAAGAGTGCTTTCGGATGACACGAAGAGCAGAGGGTGTGGCCAACTGCAGGTGGTGGCTCATGACGGTACTAACGATTGGCCGGCCGCTGTGGCCGAGCGGTTCTGGGCGCTTCAGTCCGGAACCGCGCTGCTGCTACGGTCGCAGGTTCGAATCCTGCCTCGGATATGGATGTGTGTTCTGTCCTTATGTTAGTTAGGTTTAAGTAGTTCTAAGTCTAGGAGACTGACGACCTCAGATGTTAAGTCGCATAGTGCTTAGAGCCATTTGAACCATTTGACACGCTGCACAAGTGATTCGTGCCGCAGCATGAAAATAATAGCTGGGCTTTCATCTGTGAGTGTTTCCACAAGTGTGTACGAAAGCGAGACGGCAGCACGTCGCTGGAGAGACACCGTCACGGCCGCTGACCTGGAACCACTGGAGTCGCCATCAGGGTTGCCGGACGTGACGCAGGGAGACGATTTCTCGCGGGGTTACACGGAGGACAGCGCTTATGTCGGAGCAAAATTGCAGCTGATTTGGTATCCTCTTCGCAACCAGAAAGCTGCAGAAACTTATATAAACTGAGTACAAGTGCTGCACAACAGTAGCAGCCCGGTGCGGTCATCTGGCAAGACTGCCTGACAGCTTCCCTGCGACAGTCGGCGTTCACCGATGTTCAGTTCTGACTCCAATGCTCTCTGAATGCCCTGACGCATGTCGTACAGAAATGCGTACCGTGACCAGTGTCATGGCGTGATGCCTGCGGCGGGCGCCAGGCGGGAACTTTAAACTCGAGTATAAACATGGAAATGATGGTCTGCAGAGATCTGTAAACGTCCTCACGATTGAGTCCTCGAAACGAGTCCATCTCCTGCAAGTATACAAATTAATGGAGCTCCTTTCACCAAGATGGAAACATTCTGATACCGAGGCTCTCGACTATAGAGCGACAGCTATGCGAGTGAGGGTGTGTTAGCGGGAATCAGCGTGACCAGATAGCGATTCAGAGACTTTCCTGTTGCTGTTTGTTGTCATGCCTATTCACCTAAAATAAAAAATATACCGTACAATGGTGAGGCCAATTGCATTATATAGTACCGAGGGAAATACGGAAGCGTCCGATCCCGCCCGTCTTTCACCCATGACGTCACAAATATGGCAGAAACGACCATAAACCACGATTCCAATATGGCGCATATAAAGTCGTTACGTACACTTTATGAGGACGAAAATACATCGATAAACAAACACACACGCACGTTTCACAAAAAACCTAATGACACTAACGGGACAAGCGCGGGAAATATGGGGTTTTTGGCTGGGGCAAAATAATATATAAACAAATTTAGACACCGAACCCCATAAAAACACCACGCAAAACGACGAAAAAAACCGACATCACAAAACTCCCCAATCGGACACTTCCCTTGACCTAAATAGCTCAACAGCAGCTCCCGATCTCATAAATTTGGATCGAACACTTCCCTTGACCTGTTATCCTTACGACATCTCCACATACAGCCGTCCCTGGTCCGAGATGCCGGAACTTCAAGTAAGCCTCATTTCTTCTCGACATACCGAACACTTCGCGACTTCATCCAAAAATCCGAATAGCTGAAGAAATTTTATTAGAGACAAAGCACTGTCCCCAATCATAGCCGACAACCGAAAACTGTTGACCCTGTCAGTCATATCTATACCTACGAAAGACATAAAAAAAGCAATTTACCAAAATTCACACACGACGCCACACTCGCAAACTAAACCAAAAACATCACCTAACACACCACCAGAGAGCACCACCGATCGCATCAAAACGACACCTACAAACACGCCACTCTCACAAACTAAATTCCGCGCCGTGGTGACGTCACACACCACAACAGCCGACGGGTGGGATCGGACGCTTCGGTCGACCCGTACCGAGTGTTGGTCCACACCTGTTAGCGCTGAGCACCCACAACAACAAAAAGTGGTTCAAATGGCTGTGAACACTATGGGACTTAACTGCTGTGGTCATCAGTCTCCTAGAACTTAGAACTACTTAAACCTAACTAACCTAAGGACATCACAAACACCCATGCCCGCGGCAGGATTCGAACGTGCGACGGCAGAGGTCGCGCGGTTCCAGACTGTAGCGCCTACAACCGCTCGGCCACTCAGGCCGGCACACCCACATCAAGCATCGAAATGCGAAGACTGAAAATAGCATAGACTCAGGCAACAAAAGCCATAGAATAACAATACGCACATATACAGCATCGTGTATACAAGGTAGAAGAGGGCTGTGCGTAGACAAAGATTTGTCATTTGTGCTCAGGTGATTCACGTGAAAAGCTGACCGGCGTGTTTGCGACCGCACGATGAGAATTAACACACCTTGAATGCAGAATAGCAGTTGGAGCTAGAAGCCTGGGACATTCCATTTCGCAATTCGCAAGGGAATTCAATATTTCGATATCTACAGTGTCAACAGTTTGCCGAGAATACCGGATTTCAGGCATTACGTCTTACTGCGGACAATACGACGGCCTTCACATAACGACGAAGAGCAGTGACGTTTGCGAGAGTTACCAGTGTTAACAGACAAGCAGAAATCAATATGGGACTTATGACCAGTGTATCCGTTAGGACAGTGGCTCGAAAAATGGGCTACGGCAGCAGACCACCGACTCGAGTCAATCTGCTAACAACAGGACTTCGCCTGCACCGCCTCTCCTGGGCTCGTGACCGAATCGGTTGGACCCTAGACGACTGCAGAACCGTAGCCTGGTCACATGAGTCCCGATTTCAGTTGGTAACAGCTCGTTGTAGGGTTCGAGTGTGGCGCAGAACCCACGAAGCCGTGGACCCAACTTGTAAATAAGGTACTGTGCAAGCTAGTGGACTGGGTCGTGTGGTCCAACTGAAACGGTCATTGATTGGAAGTTGTTACGTTCCTCTGCTTGGAGATCATTTGCAGCCATTCGTGGGCTTCATGATCCCAAACAACGATGGAATTTTTATGGGTGACACTGCGCCGTGACACCGGAACAAAGTTGTTCACGACTGGTATGAACAACGTCGTGGTCAATCCGAGCGAATGATTTGGCTACTCGGATCGCCCGACACGAATCCCATAGAACATTTGTGGGACATAATCGGGAGGCCAGTTCGTGCACAAACCGGCAACACTTTCGCAATTATGGTCGGCTATAGGGGCAGTGTGGCTCAATATTTCCGCAAGGGTTTTCCAACGACTTGTTGAGTCCGCGCCACGTCGGGTTGCTGTGCTACGCCGGGAGAAAGGAGGTCCGACATGGAATTAGGAGGTTCGCCGATGACATTGTAGTTCTGTCAGAGACAGCAAAGGACCTGGAAGAGCAGCTGAACGGAATGGACAGTGTCTTGAAAGGAGGATATAAGACGAACACGAACAAAAGCAAAACGAGGATAGTGGAATGGAGTCGAATTAAGTCGGGTGATGCTGAGGGGATTAGGAAATTACACTTAAAGTAGTAAAAGAGTTTCGCTATTTGGGGAGCAAAATAACTGATGATGGTCGAAGTAGAAAGGATATAAAATGTAGACTGGCAATGGCAAGAAATTTGTTAACATCGAGTATATAATTGTCAGTAAGTCGTTTCTGAAAGTATTTGTGTGGAGTGTAGCCATGTATGGAAATGAATCGTGGACGATAAATAGTTTAGACAAGAAGAGAGTAGAAGCTTTCGAAATGTGCTGCTACAGAAGAATGCTGAAGACTAGATTGGTAGATCACATAACTAATGAGGAGGTATTGAATAGAATTGAAGAGAAGGGAAATTTGTGGCACAACTTGACTAGAAGAAGGGATCGGTTGGTAGAGCATATTCTGAGGTATCAAGGGATGACCAATTCAGTATTGGAGGGCATTGTGGAGGGTAAAAATCGTAGAGGGAGACCAAGATATGAATACACTAAGCAGATTCAGAAGGATGTAGGTTGCAGTAGGTACTGGCAGATGAAGAAGCTTGCACAGGATAGAGTAGCATGCAGAGCTGCATCAAACCAGTCTCAGGACTGAAGACCACAACAACATTTCATGACAGGTCGACTGGTCGTCGAAGCACCATACCACGGCCCGCACGTTCACCGGATCTGACGTTCCCGGATTTCTTTCTGTGGGGAAAGTTGAAGGATATTTGCTATCGTGATGCACCGACAACGCCTGACAACATGCGTCAGCGCATTTTCAGTGCACGTGCAAGCATTACGGAAGGCAAACTACTCCCTGTTGAGAGTAATGTCGTTACACGTACTGCCAAATGCATTGAGGTTGACGTACATCATTTTAAGCATTTATTGCATTAGTGTGGTATTTACAGGTAACCACGCTTTAACAGCATGCCTTCTCAGAAATGGTAAGTTCAAAAAGGTACATGTGCCACATTGGAACAACCGAAATAAAATGTTCAAACGTACCTACGTTCTGTATTTTAATTTAAAAACCTACCTGTTACCAACTGTTCGTCTAAAATTGTGAGCCATATGTTTGTGACTATTACAGCGCCATCTATCGCAAAGCGAAAAAAGTGGTCCAACTAAAACATTCATATTTCTTCGCGTACTACACGAATATGTAATAAAATGGGGGTTCCTATTTTTAAACA
Organism: Schistocerca nitens; assembly: GCF_023898315.1. Taxonomy (NCBI): domain Eukaryota; kingdom Metazoa; phylum Arthropoda; class Insecta; order Orthoptera; family Acrididae; genus Schistocerca; species Schistocerca nitens. The sequence goes on along the minus strand of NC_064623.1, from coordinate 11,604,063 downwards.
AACGCAGTTGATGTCCGTTTGACTTATGGCAGCGCCATCTAGCGGGCCAACCATAGCGCCTTCTGGTTTCCCCCTTCAAGCTAGACAAGTTTCGATCTTTGTAGTTTTTTCGTTTGACGCTTATTTCGTGAGATATTTGGCCCGGCCACGATCAATGGACCATCCTGTATATAAATATAAAATGACTATTTCATATCTAAAAATTCATGTGTTGAGTAGAATGAGTTGTCATTCGTAAATTCTTTCGTTTTGTATTTAAATGCTGGCTGGCTATCTGTCAGACTTTTAATGCTATTTGGTAAATGACCAAATATTTTTGTGGCAGGATAATGAATCCGTTTCTGTACCAATGTCAGATTTAACCCCTTTCTTCTAGTATTGTAGCTATCCACTTCGCTATTGTTTTTGAATTGGGATGGGTTATTAATAACACATTTCATAATGAAATATATGTATTGCGAATGTACTGTGAATATCCCAAGTTTCTTAAATAAACGTCTGAAAGGTGATGTTACCTGGGCTCCAGCTGTTATTCTGGTTACACTCATTTATACAGTGAATACTTTTTCTCTCAGTGATCAATTATCCAAAAATATGATGCCATGTGAAAACAGTGCATGATAATAGGCATAGGAGGCTAATGTACTGATATTTTTACCACTAAAATTTGCAATAAGCCTAATAGCGTAAGTAGCTGAGCCTAACCATTTCAGCAGATCATCAATATGTTTCTTCCTATTCATTTTCTCATAAGTGCACACACCCAGAAATTTTGAATATGCTACCTTAGCAAGATACCTCTGTTCGAAGTGTATTTTTATCAACGGTGTTATCCTATTTGCTGTACAGAACTGTATGTACTGTGTTTTCTCCAAATTTAGTGAGAGCCCATTTCCAGAGAACCACTTAATAATTTTCTGAAAGAGATTATTTACAATTTCCTCTGCTAAGTCCTGTTTGTTGGGTGTGATTACTATACTTGTATCATCATCAAAAAGAAATAGCTTTGCATCTTCATGACTATAGAGTGGCGAGTCATTAATATATATGAAGAACAATAAGGAACCCAAGACGGAACCCTGTGGGACACCATTCGTCATATCTCCCAAGTCAGAGGGCTCTGCTGATTTTTGGAGACTATCTGTGCTGTCAATTTCAACGTTCTGCATTTTTCCTGTTAAATATGAATTAGACCATTTGCTCACTGTCCCACTCATACTGAAGCTTGTCTAGAAGAATTTCATGATTCACACCGTCAAAAGCCTTCGAGAGATTATAAAATATCACAGTGGGTGATGTTCAGTTATTCAGTGGAAGCATGTATACAATTTTCTGTTGAAATGTCTTTCTGAAAACTAAATTGACAATTTGTTAGTACTTCATTCTTGCAGATATGTAAAGCTACTCTTGAATACATAACTTTTGGAAGAATTTTGGATAAAACTGTCAGAAGTGAGGTTGGGCAGTAGTTTTTAGCTTCAGACCTATCCTGTTTATTATGCAATGCTTTAACAATAGCATACTTCAGTCTATCTGTATAAATGGTCTGTTTCAATGAGCTACTACATACGTAGCTGAGAAACTTATTTATCTATTGGGAACAAGAAATTCCCCTTTTGCATGAATTTATTGTTTTCCTAATCTCATTAGGAGAGGTGGGTTGAATTTCAGTTTAATCAAATTTCATAGGTATTCAGAATGAGATTTTCACTCTGCAGCGGAGTGTGCGCTGATATGAAACTTCTTGGCAGATTAAAACTGTGTGCCAGACCGAAACTCGAACTCGGGACCTTTGCCTTTCGCGGACAAGTGCTCTACCATCTAAGCTACCGAAGCACGACTCGCGCCCGGTCCTCACAGCTTTACTTTTGCCAGTATCTCGTCTCCTACCTTCCAAACTTTACAGAAGCTCTCCTGCGAACCTTGCAGAACTAGCACTCCTGAAAGAAAGGATACTGCGGAGACATGGCTTAGCCACAGCCTGGGGGATGTTTCCAGAATGAGATTTTCACTCTGCAGCGGAGTGTGCGCTGATATGAAACTTCCTGGCAGATTAAAACTGTGTGCCCGAGCGAGACTCGAACTCGGGACCTTTGCCTTTCGCGGGCAAGGTTTGGAAGGAAGGAGACGAGATACTGGCAGAAGTAAAGCTGTGAGGAATGGGTGTGAGTCGTGCTTCGGTAACTCAGCTGGTAGAGCACTTGCCCGGGAAAGGCAAAGGTACCGAGTTCGAGTCTCGATCGGGCACACAGTTTTAATCTGCCAGGAAGGTTCATAGGTATTGCCTGTTTCATATACAGCTTTGCACTTTATTTTATAATGAATAGCTGGATACTATTTTCTCTAACACACTTAAAAATAATTTTTAAAATGTACCACACATTCATATAATCGTTTCGGCTTGAAAGGCAATTCATCCACAAACTTCAGTGCGGATGCACATTTACGTTTGGCCTGCTGCGGGAATCTGAAATTAGCGAGAACAGAGGCCGTGGGCGAGGTGTGTGGACAGGTGTGGGGCGGTCTGGGAGCGCGCCGGGACAGCCTGCTGCGTCCAGCGGTGCAGTGGCTGACGCAGCTGCTTCGTAAGCTGGAGATCCCTGTTCCAGTCCTAGCCTGGCACACATTTTCACCCGCTGCATAAAGTCCCGATGCAGCTGATACCATTAGTTCCGATTACAGTACCAGTGCGTGACAAGTGGAATATGTAACTCATACGATTAACAGCGTGCAACAATTTGTAGGGATATGAAACGGAACGATCAGAGACCTAACAGTAGGTACGGCACGTGGCAGACTTTCATCTATTGGTAGAATACCGGAGAAACGGAGTAAGTCTACAAAGGAGACTGCTTCCAAAACACTCATAGGATCCAAGTGATCAGTGGTGCTGGACCTGTGCCAGATAAGACTAACAGGGGATATTGAAGATATACACTCTTGTGCAAAACTCAAATACAGAAATGACTTTGCCACGATCTGTCACTGGCAAGTAACATAGCTCGATGAAACTTCGGCCATACATAAAGTGAACTGCTACAGTATTCTACAGAAGGTAACTGAAATAAATACGCAGTCAGACGAATAGAAGCGACGCATTTATTCGAAGACAGTAGTTACACGAAAGTCACCGCGAAATATGGTGGTCCTCTGGGCAGTACAAATGGCGGATCATGGCTCTCCATAGGATATGTCGTCATCACGAACGGCAGTGCACGGCGTGCAACAGGCTCACATGCTGGCGAAAAGGTCGGAAAGGATTTCTTTTAGTGGAGTGTTGCGTTCCTCCACCAGCGCTGTTCAGAACAGCTTGATGGTCGTTGCTGCATGGGGGACGTGCTCCACAACGTCTCCCCAACGCATTACACGCGAGCTCGATTCGGTTTAAGCAGGGGGAACGGGCAGCCCAGTGCATTCGCCGAATATCCTCTCATTCCAAGACCTCTGCCACCCGATCGAAGTAGTCGGGGATTGTCATAAATGAAAATTAAGTCAGGGCTGAATATACCCCGAAAAAGACGCATCTGGGAAACGAGCACAGTTTCACAATAACATTCATCGGTAAGCGTACCGTTTTCAAAAATTTGCTTGTCCATACGCCCATGAAACGTCTTGCCTCCCCATACAATACCATCTGGACGACGAAAACTATCATGTTCGACATTGTCGCTGTGTGGATTACGTATTCCTGCTATTCGCCATATACACTAGCCGGCCAGCGTTATTGTAACATTGTACTACTTCTCCGTTTGCGTCTTTCCAGGTGTGCATTTGTCCCTAAATTCATTTCTATGGATGCAAATGCGCCACCGCACCGAATACCGCTGGTAAAGGAGTTGTAGGAACGAGAGGATACGTGGTAAATCGAACGTATTGCCGTTCCCCCGGCTTAAATCACATCGAGCGCGTGTGTAATACGTTACGGACACGCACTGCAGCACGCCCACGTCCACCAACGAGCGCCCACCAGTGGTAAACCGCGCTGCTTGTAAGGGGTCCGTAGGCCCTCACTATAAATTTGCACTCGGCACAGGTCGATAGGGCAAACAATCGATTGTGTCGTGTTGCGAGAGCGAGTGTGGAGTTGAGCGAGTGCCATGTTGCGGGTAGAGGTGTGTGGAGCCAGTTGTTGTAATGCAAGGCTTTAACGACAAAGGGAGTTGCCATCGCCGTGGTTAAACCCCTTTGTACTAGAAATAATACCGGGAAAGTGAAGAAGTATAGTTACGGAAGTGGTCAGTGACATTTCTAGTGCCGATATTTTGGTTTCGCGTTACCGCGCCGGCATCTCCTTGGATTGCAGTGTTGGATTGCAGTGTTGGATGCAGTGATGGATTAGCGTGTGACGATAATGGAAAATGAAGAAGCCTGTGCTGAGATTAGCCGTAATTAGATATGTATGACGAAGGCAGTGGCTGTCTCCTCCTTTTTGTGTTTTTGAAACGAATATAGGTTCGTGATTAGTGAAGCTGTGTTGGTGTTTTTCTTGTTACCAGGCATTTCATTATTACAGTATTGAGAAGGACGAACTGGAAAGTAACAACTTCCGTAGCAGTCAATTCCGATTGCCAGCCCCATTAGGTACACGGTCACATTAATAATAATTATTGGGCTGCTATTCGATCAGATCGGGTCGGGATAAATAAACGGAGGTGTTACATGCTGGAAGAATGGAACGCCCCACCACAAGAAGTCGTCAGCCGCCTTGTGGGCAGCGTTGGCTCACGTTGCAGACCTTCCACTTCCGTCTTTGCTGATCACGCACACTATTAAGAACCGTGTTCCGCCTTTTGTAATGTCCGGAGTGCCCTCGTAAGTCGCGGTGACTCCAGTGTAATTATTGCCTTTGAATAAAAGTGTCATTTATGTTCGTCTCATTCTGTTTTTCTTTTCAGTTACCTTTTCTGCTATGCTCTAGAAGTTCATTCTATGTATGGTCCAAGTTTGATTGTGCTGTGTTACTTCGCAGTGACACATCATGCGAAATTTACTTTCGTCCTTAAGTTTCTCACAGCAGTGTACAAAGAGGAGCAGCATGAGCGCTCACAGGATTGAAAAATTTCATATTACCGCATTGAGCTGTTAGTAAAATACTTTATTTATACAACCAGTTTCAATCGTCTGACCATCATCAGGTTCATAAGGGTGATCAGCTGTTGAGTCGCCTCTGTGTGGTATGAATCTGTTCGCAGCGTCAACGCCGATTATTGTTTTAATATAAGCCGGCTGCGGTGGCCTAGCGGTTCTAGGCGCTTCAGTCCGGAACCGCTCAGAGCCATTTGGACCATTTTTTTTGTTTTAATATAAATGTGTACGCTCCAGAGCACAGTTTTCATAGACTGGCGGCTTGATTTCTATTACGATGCGATGACAGTGTATTGTTCATGGTTTTATCACCTGACCGTAATGATTTTATATTTCGCCTAACATGATGCAGTAATACATTTGTGAACCTGCTGATGGTCAGACGACTAAAATTGATTGTATGAATAAAGTACTTTACCAGCAGCTCAAAGCGGTAATCGTCATCACATTTTTCCAATATATAACAGCTGTGAGCCATCCCCTCCTCAAAATGTATTGGCGACAGACTCTCGGAAGAGCGTCACGGTTATGCTGAAAAAACTGAACTGAAGCTTCAAGAAGCAGCGTTAATGATGAATCTCCGAATATAGTGCAATGCCGAACGTTTCGCCACGGTAGGTATCGCGAAGACATTTTTCCTGCGATTCATACTTGAATGGCATTGGAAAAAAAACCGAATACACAGTACAGTGCGAAAGTACTCCCTGTCATGCAGTTCAGTGGTGTGCAGACTATCATTGTAGACGAACCTGTAGAGAAGACAGCATGATGACTGACACGTTGCCTTTCTGGCTTTTTTCTCGTGATCTTCGGCCGTCATTTGTTTAATGATCGTTCTGTCGTTGCGCCAGCGCGAGTGGCTGACATTGCTAAGGCTTCAACCTCCATTGCTGGAGTCCAGCCAATGTATCAGAGGCTTTCTCTCTGGTCATTACCGTCATGGTTCTCCCCTCGCAACCTGTGATCGTTCGCCACAGTGCTGGAATTCAGGACCCCAGCACTAGCTGCTAAAATGCCTTTATGTGCCCTATAAGGTCTAATCTTGTTTTCACGCCGCTGCTTGCAGGATGAACAGTATCTCTAAATTCTCCATGTAACACTGGCTCCTGGAATTTCGTAGGAGAAACACTTTGCGTCTATCTTCACACTTCTGCCAGTTCAGTTTCTCAGTGACTCTCGGCCGTGGGCCAGACAAACCTGTGACCATCCGTGCTACCGTTCTCTGTATGCGTTCAGTATCCTGTGTTAGTCCTATTTGGTGTGCGTCAAACATACTTTAGCAATATCCTAGAATGGGTCGCCTGAGTATGTTACAGGCAACCCGCCGTTGTAGGCGGACTGTACTTCCCCACCGCTTTACACACGACTGAGGCCATGTTATCATTCCAAATCACGTGGCTACCTAGGTACTTGATTGAGCCGACTGGTTCGTGTTGTGATTAAGCCTAGATGTACGATGTTACTTTTCTCTGTTTTCTGAAGTGCACCATTTCAAATTTCTCAACATTTAAAGTAAGTTGCCAGTCTGTGCGACAGTTGAAGATCTTATCGAAATATGACTGAATATTTGCATAGCTTTTTCGGACAGTATTACACTGTAACTCGCCTAATAATTTGCAAACAGTCTGACGTTACTACTAATATAGTATGATAAGTCATTAATATACAATGTGAACAGCAATGATTTTAAGGCACTTTCTGGGACACACCTTAAAGTATTTCTACTGGGTGGTTATAATTAAACTGCACCTACTGACGGAGGTCCTGTGAGGGCTGTAATTATCATACGGTGCCGAAACTTGGTAGACATACTAATGTGCTAATACGGAACTGTATTACGGTGGAAACAATTAGTTCCAATTTTGGCCACTAGTTGCAAATCTGACGATGTAGATCATCTCGTCGACGTCTCCGGTGCTCATACAGAACAAACTGTGTAAGCAACGGTAAATAATAATCATATCAGCATTACGCCTTTCTCAATGTTTGACGTTTTCTGCCGATGTCCCGTTCCTTATCCATTACAGATGGAAACATTTCTATAAGTCGTCCTTGCATTCACAGCGCCAGGTTTGGAATTTGGTGGCCACAATTGAAACTAATTTTTTGCAGCACAAATCGGGTCAACAGTATCGCATTAGAATATCTAAGAAGTCTCTATGCCTTACGATAGTTACAGCCCACACTGGACCGCCGTCAGTAGCTGTGCTTTAATTACGACCACCCGCTGCACCCAAGATAGCATGCTGCGTGCTCCGTACCAGTAACCTTCAATACAGACGTAAATTTCACTTGGTACCCCATACAAATGGCTCTGAGCACTATGGGACTTAACATCTTAGGTCATCAGTCCCCTAGAACTTAGAACTACTTAAACCTAACTAACCTAAGGGGGAATCATTCGGGGCAGTGGCAACAAAACGACTATTCACGTTGGTGTGTAGAATATATGAGTCTGGCGATATACCATCTGACTTTCGGAAAAGCATCATCCACACACTTCCGAAGACGGCAAGAGCTGACAAGTGCGAGAATTATCGCACAATCAGCTTAACAGCTCATGCATCGAAGCTGCTTACAAGAATAATATACAGAAGAATGGGAAAGAAAATTGAGAATGCGATAGGTGACGATCAGTTTGGCTTTACGAAAAATAAAGGGACGGGAGGGGCAATTCTGACGTTACGGCTAATAATGGAAGCAAGGCTAAAGAAAAATCAAGACACGTTCATAGGATTTGTCGACCTGGAAAAAGCGTTCGACAATATAAAATGGTGCAAGCTGTTCGAGATTCTGAAAAAGGAGGGGTAAGCTATAAGGAGAGACGGGTCATATACAATATGTACAACAACCAAGAGGGAATAATAAGAGTGGACGATCAAGAACGAAGTGCTCGTATTAAGAAGGGTGTAAGACAAGGCTGTAGCCTTTCGCCCCTACTCTTCAATCTGTACATCGAGGAAGCAATGATGGAAATAAAAGAAAGGTTCAGGAGTGGAATTAAAATACAAGGTGAAAGGATATCAATGATACGATTCGCTGATGACATTGCTATCCTGAGTGAAAGTGAAGAAGAATTAAATGATCTGCTGAACGGAATGAACAGTCTAATGAGTACACAGTATGGTTTGAGAGTAAATCGGAGAAAGACGAAGGTAATGGGACGTAGTAGAAATGAGAACAGCGAGAAACTTAACATCAGGATTGATGGTCACGAAGTCAATGAAGTTAAGGAATTCTGCTACCTAGGCAGTAAAATAACCAATGACGGACGGAGCAAGGAGGACATCAAAAGCAGACTCGCTATGGCAAAAAAGGCATTTCTGGCCAAGAGAAGTCTACTAATATCAAATACCGGCCTTAATTTGAGGAAGAATTTTCTGAGGATGTACGTCTGGAGTACAGCATTGTATGGTAGTGAAACATGGACTGTGGGAAAACCGGAACAGAAGAGAATCGAAACATTTGAGATGTGGTGCTATAGACGAATGTTGAAAATTAGGTGGACTGATAAGGTAAGGAATGAGGAGGTTCTACGCAGAATCGGAGAGGAAAGTAATATGTGGAAAACACTGATAAGGAGAAGGGACCGGATGATAGGACATCTGCTAAGACATGAGGGAATGACTTCCATGGTACTAGAGGGAGCTGTAGAGGGCAAAAACTGTAGAGAAAGACAGAGATTGGAATACGTCAAGCAAATAATTGAGGACGTAGGTTGCAAGTGCTACTCTGAGATGAAGAGGTTAGCACAGGAAAGGAATTCGTGGCGGGCCGCATCAAACCAGTCAGTAGACTGATGACCAAAAAAAATCAAACCGAAGGACATCACACACATCCATGCCCGAGGCAGGATTCGAACCTGCGACCGCAGCAGCATCGTGGTTGCGGACTGAAGCGCCTAGAACCGCTCGGCCACTACGGCCGGCTTACCCCATACAGGAGCACCTTCGATAATAGAGTTGACATGGTACTGAGGTAAATGTTTATTGGATGTAAAGAAATTCTGCATCTACCTGAATACGTTGATCGGCGACTTTCAGGATGTCATGCGAGAGCTGTTCGGTGACGTCACGAGCATCCTGCTACAGATACCTCATTCTATACGAGCTCAGAATAGTAGGGTTGGACAAAAAAGTGGAAACATCCAAGAAATGGGTATTTGAACACACTAGAGGCTGGAACTGGCGCCGTTGTATTGGTCGACGAACAGCACCTGTGCAGTGTCCTCAGTCGTGCTCAGAACAGTATTGAGGGTAGTTGTGAGTACATTATGTCGGAGACAAGTGGATTACAACGTGAGGAAATTGTCGGTGCTCGTATGGTGGTGCTTCTGTAACAAAGGTAGCCGAAGTGTATGATGTATCAAGAGGGGCTGTATCGGAGATTTATACCAGATACAAAGAAATCGGAAAAGCAACGCGGACAAAAGTGTATGTTGATTGATCGTGACGGAGGGTGATTAAAGAGGAATGTGACGAAAAATAAGGGCACTACAGCTGAAAAGTCACGGCAGAACAAACGTCGCACTACCGGACCGTGTCAGCATCAAAACAACACGAACGAAGCCCCACAAACAAGCTGTAACTGTAAAGCCACTCATCAGTGCTGCAAATACCCATAGAAGGGAAATGAGGTAGTGAAGCCATCAACCCTCTACCACGAGGAAAAGGCAGAAAGTCATTTGCACAGAGGAATCTTCTTTTGCACCTCTTTCAGCTTTACAAACAGTTACATCCCAAGACTGAAACATGGGGTGGACTCGGTGTTCATTCGTAATATTCTACGGGCCCGATTGTTACTCTGTAATGTCGCATTTCTGCCAAGGATTATAGTACAGTGTTAGCTGACCACGTCCATCCCACGATACAGTGTTTGTTCCCCAGTGTTGATGCGCTGTTCCAACATGACAGAATTCGTGTTCACACAGCTTACTTCTCCCAGGACTGGTTTTGTTGGCATGAACATGAACTTTCGCATCTCCCCTGCCTAGCACAATCACCATATCTGAAGATTATTGAGCCGTTGTGATTTACTTCGGAGAGAAGGGTGAGTGATCGCTATCTATCTCCATGATCGCTAACTAAATTTGTCACTATTTTGCAGGAAGAATGGTGTAAGATTGCCCTGAAAACCTACGATCCTGTATTTATCCATTGCTAGACGACTGCAAGTCTTTTTGAATGCCATCTGGTTTCCTACACTGTATTAGGCATGGTAATGTGTTTTCGGTCTTTTCATATTTCTGTCCAATTCGTGGATACTCTAAGATCTACATCTACATCTACATTTATACTCCGCAAGCCACCCAACGGTGTGTGGCGGAGGGCACTTTACGTGCCACTGTCATTACCTCCCTTTTCTGTTCCAGTCGCGTATGGTTCGCGGGAAGGACGACTCTCTGAAAGCCTCCGTGCGCGCTCGAATCTCTCGAATTTTACATTCGTGATCTCCTCGGGAGGTATAAGTAGGGGGAAGCAATATATTCGATACCTCATCCAGAAACGCACCCTCTCGAAACCTGGTGAGCAAGCTACACCGCGATGCAGAGCGCCTCTCTTGCAGAGCCTGCCACTTGAGTTTGCTACACATCTCCGTAACGCTATTACGGTTACCAAATAACCCTGTGACGAAACGCGCCGCTCTTCTTTGGATCTTCTCTATCTCCTCCGTCAACCCGATCTGGTACGGATCCCACACTGATGAGCAATACTCAAGTATAGATCGAAAGAGTGTTTTGTAAGCCACCTCCTTTGTTGATGGACTACATTTTCTAAGGACTCTCCCGATGAATCTCAACCTGGTACTCGCCTTACCAACAATTAATTTTACATGATCATTCCACTTCAAATCGTTCCGCATGCATACTCCCAGATATTTTACAGAAGTAACTGCTACCAGTGTTTGTTCCGCTATCATATAATCATACAATAAAGGATCCTTCTTTCTATGTATTCGCAATACATTACATTTGTCTGTGTTAAGGGTCAGTTTCCACTCCTTGCACCAAGTGCCTATCCGCTGCAGATCTTCCTGCATTTCGCTACAATTTTCTAATGGTGCAACTTCTCTGTATACTACAGCATCATCCGCGAAAAGCCGCATGGAACTTCCCACACTATCTACTAGGTCATTTATATATATTGTGAAAAGCAATGGTCCCATAACACTCCCCTGTGGCACGCCAGAGGTTACTTTAACGTCTGCAGACGTCTCCCCATTGATAACAACGTGCTGTGTTCTGATTACTAAAAACTCTTCAATCCAGCCACACAGCTGGTCTGATATTCCGTAGGCTCTTACTTTGTTTATCAGGCGGCAGTGCGGAACTGTATCGAACGGCTTCCGGAAGTCAAGGAAAATGGCATCTACCTGGGAGCCTGTATCTAATATTTTGTGGGTCTCATGAACAAATAAAGCGAGTTGGGTCTCACACGATCGCTGTTTCCGGAATCCATGTTGATTCCTACAGAGTAGATTCTGGGTTTCCAAAAACGACATGATACGCGAGCAGAAATCATGTTCTAAAATTCTACAACAGATAGACGTCAGAGATATAGGTCTATAGTTTTGCGCATCTGCTCGACGACCCTTCTTGTAGACTGGGACTACCTGTGCTCTTTTGCAATCATTTGGAACGCTCCGTTCCTCTAGAGACTTGCGGTACACGGCTGTTAGAAGGGGGACAAGTTCTTTCGCGTACTCTGTGTAGAATCGAACTGGTATCCCGTCAGGTCCAGTGGACTTTCCTCTGTTGAGTGATTCCAGTTGCTTTTCTATTCCTTGGACACTTATATCGATGTCAGCCATTTTTCCGTTCGTGCGAGGATTTGGAGATTCTACAGTTAATATAGGTTGGTGATATTGGACGGTTGTTTTGTGGGTCACTTCTGCTACTTTCCGAGCAGGGCCGCTTGACTTTTGTATTCTTCCATACTGAGCGTATAGTATTTTTGTTTGAGCGATCTACAGTAGATTACGGTCAAACGAGGGATCAAATTGTATATGAACTCAGTATGTCCAGTTAGGCTTTCAGAACCCACGCGTGCAGACATAAACAAAGAAATGCGTACAACGTCTTTAATTACATTATCGATAGTAAACAAGCAGGTTGGCAGCGTCAGCTTTGCAGACACGTGCAGTCTGCTGGCCTTACCTGGCGGGTGTGGAACTGGTGCAGCGCCTCCTCCGTCTTGCCCAGAGCCCTGATGGTGACCAGGCCGTGCAGAGAGTCGGCCACGTGGGCGTACAGCCGAATCCTCCCTGCACAAGGGCGGGCCGCTTTACGCTTCCCCACCAGCAACCACCTGCTGCACAAACTCGCCACCGACATAGCTGCCCCTGAGTGAGAGACTTCCTTATCCAGAAATGACGAGCATGGTCAAAGAAAAAGTGAGAAACGGCTGGCACGCGCAATGGGACTGGACCTACATCTCTAAATGGGTGCATTATTATCGGCTGATTTACTACTTGGGGCAGAAGCAGAAGAGTCATAAAAACGATTGCACGCTTGCGCTTAAATTATTGCAAATTTCCAACCCATCTGTTCTGAAATGGACTGGATGAGTCTCTACTACGGAACTTACTCGATGAAACAATCGTGAAGTATCAACTATTTTCGAGCACCTCACACAAAAAACGGCAAAAATCTTCTACCCGAACACTGGTTAACGCAGAGGCTACCCTTTCATCATCGATGGCAGTGTTGTTGTAAACATGAAATAGTAAACTACTATTAAATGAGAGGGTCAGCCACTTAAATATGTATGACCTAACTAACCAGAGGTGCTGTGCATATGTTTGGACATTTTCTTTTATGTTATGGTATTTGTGAACTTATGATAAAGTAATTTTATAAGTTGTTTGCAGTGATCTGATTTTTCAATCGTTTATTAATATCGTAATTTTTTTGTACATAGGAACTAATGAAATACATATTAGAATAGCTAATTTCAATTTTAATAATGAACAGCAACTGAGGCTGTTTATTATTAAAATAAAAATTAATATTTATACAGTTGCTGACAGGGCCACGAAATGTTGAAGATATTTAAATATATTAGAATAGCCACTAATAATGATGCAATGTCGATGGCTGTATGGAGACAGCCATATGGCAATAAGGAGATAAGAAGTATAGGTATCATCTCAATCATTCCATTTATTTTATTTGTTATTTATTGATTTACTCTATCCTGGCTGCTTTGAGAGAAACTGTGAGACAACGTGGAATGAAATTTAATGTAAACAAATGTGAGATCGCAGTTACAACTAGAAAGGAAGACAGACCAACGAGAGGAATAAGGATTGAACAACTGAGGAAGGTGTCAAGTACTTGGGAAGCGTGATAGAGGAATATGTAAGTAATGAGAAAGAGGCCAGGAGAGAGACAGCAACATTTCTGCGAAGTGTTGGGAGCCTGGTTTCGAACAAAGAGGTCTCACAAAAAAGCAAAGAAGTAACAAAGAAGTCACGACATCTGAATACCGAGCTATACATCTGTAACGTGGTTGATGAAGAATATAGGTGTAAGCAGATTACTGGCATGTGAATTGAAGTTCCTCAGAAGTAGGTTAGGAGAAACAAAGAGTGACAGCATGAAGATTCAATGGGTAAGGAAAATAGTGAAACAGCAACGCTTGCAGAGCCGGTCAGAAACATCGTGACTAATGTGGTATGGACACTTAAAAAGAATGGAAAACAAGAGGATTTCGAAGAAGATACATGAAATGGAGATGAGAAGGAAACAGTCAAGGGGAAACCAAGGGACAGATGGCTGAGAGGTGTGGAGGAGTGTGTTGAAAAATGAGGCGAACACAACAGGAGCATCCCCCCCGGGGGTCCACAACTCTTTTGTGGATACGTGCGTAGCGAGAATGGGACCCCGAGCTAATGTGGCCCTCCTTCCTTTCCGGGCTGCATACCCTCCCTTTCCGCATCCTTCCCTGTCCCCCATCTTCGCCCCCCCCCCCACTCTCACCTCTGGCTCTTTCCTTCCCTTTCTCCCCCTCTGGGAGTATGGTTTGTGCCTAGGTCCGGAGACGGACGCTCGAAACTGTTACAAATTCCTTGCTTTCTATACTTGCAAGTCTTCGTCCTTCCTCTGTCCTTCTCTTTTCCTTCCCTCTTCTCATTGCACTTTTCTCCGCTGCGGCGTTTGAGACCCCTCTTCTTTCCTTTCCCTTTCTCTTTTTTCCTCCCTGTGCGTGTCTGAAGGCCGACCCACGCACTTCCATGCATAGCCGGTGACGGGGTAACGCGTAATTCCCCGCCCCAGGTAGACAGGTAGGACACATACGTACCCCCTGGTAACGGCCAGGCCCAGGGAGGGGTGATTACCCGAGCTGATACCTTCCGAAAGTGCCGATTGGTCCCTCCGTCCGTTTGTCGGGAGGTGTGAACAATCACCTAAGGCGGGAGTGCCCTCAGTGAGGGCCCCCACAAGGGAGGAGCGCGCCAGTTCCTCTCCTTCTCCGCCAAGGCGTGTCCCATCTACAGCACCACCTGGCGGGAATCGCCCTTGGCCGTCTTCTGTGTCGCCGAGGCGCACTGCTGGCGGCCGATCAACTGGCCGATCGCTGGTGGCAGGAGCTGCTCCTGACCAACCTATGGATCAGGATCTTCTGCCTTAGGCTGAATGCCATTCCATGCTGTCGGTCGCAAGCTCTGAGCAGTCGTTGAGTTGACAGCACCCTTGGTCACATTCCTCCATTTTCTGTTCACCCTATGTCCATTATCCACTGGAATATCCGCGGTATTCGAGCCAATCGGGATGAATTGTCGATCCTCTTACAATCCTACTTGCCGGTCATCTTCTGTCTTCAGGAAACAAAGCTGCGTCCCCATGATCCCTTTGTTCTCCCTCATTTTCAGTCCGTCCGATACGATCTCCCCTCTGTTGAAGGCACTCCAGCACATGGAGGACTCATGATTCTTCTCCATGAAACTCTCCATTATACCCAATCCATTTAAACACTTCCTTCCAAGCTGTCGCCGTCCGTCTTTCCCTTTCCGGATACACGTTCTCTCTTTGTACTGTATACATTCCATCGTCCACACCAATGGCACGAGCTGATCTCCTTCATCTTCTTGGTCAGCTTCCACCCCCCTATTTGCTGGTTGGGGACTTCAATGCCCACCACCCGCTTTGGGGATCTCCACATCCTTGTCCACGTGGCTCACTATTACTAGACGTCTTCCACCAAGCGGATCTAGTTTGCCTCAACACTGGGGTCCCTACATTTTTATCTGCGTCCACGACAAATTTATATCATTTGGACCTTGCGGTCGGTACTGTTCCGCTAGCTCGGCGCTTCGAATGGTTCGCCCTTGATGATACTCGAGTGACCACTTTCCATGTGTCCTTAGACTGCAGCCTCAACTGCCATACATGCGCCCGCGACGCTGGAAGTTTGCCCAAGCTGATTGGACACTTTTTTCGTCTCTAGCGACATTCGATGACCGTCACTTTCCCAGCGTCGACGATGAGGTCACCCATATTACCGACGTTATTCTTACAGCTGCGGAACATTCAATACCACGCACCTCCGAATTGCCCCGGCGCCCCCCCCCCCCCCAGTTCCTTGGTGGAACGAGGCATGCCGTGATGCAATACGTGAGCGGCGACGTGCTCTCCGCGTTTTCCGCCACCATCCTACTTTGGCCAACTGTATCCGCTATAAGCGGTTTCGAGCGCGATGCCGTCGTGTCATCCGCGATAGCAAGAAGGCAAGCTGGAAATTCTTTACTATCTCATTTAACACCTTCACTTCCTCCTCGGAGGTTTGGAGTCGGCTTCGACGGTTCTCAGGCGCGCCTAGTTTCTCCCCGGTCTCTGGGCTCACTGTCGCACATGATACATTCGTGGACCCCGTCGCAATTTCTAACTCGTTGGGTCAGCACTTTGCTGAGATTTCGAGCTCTTCCAATTACCCGCCAGCGTTTCTCCCGAAGAAACGTGCAGCGGAAGTACGACCTCTTGCTTTCTCCTCTCAAACTCGCGAAAGCTACAATACTGTTTTCTCCATGCGGGAACTCCAACATGCACTCTCTTCTTCTCGCTCCTCCATCCTAGGACCGGATGGTATCCACGTCCAAATGTTGTTGCATTTATCAACCCATAGTCTGCGTTACCTCCTTCGCCTTTATAATCGAATTTGGACCGACAGTACTTTTCCCAGACGATGGCGGGAAGCTATCGTCGTTCCTGTTCCGAAACCTGGAAAGGACAAACATCTCCCCTCTAGCTATCGCCCCATTTCTCTCACGAGTAGTGTCTGTAAGGTTTTGGAGCGTATGGTGAATTACCGTTTAGCGTGGTGGCTGGAATCCCGAGGTCTTTTAACACCTGTCCAATGCGGATTCCGAAAGCATCGTTCTGCAGTTGACCATCTTGTTGCTCTCTCCACTTATATCATGAACAATTTTCTCCGGAAACGCCAAACAGTATCCATATTTTTTGATCTGGAGAGAGAATACGATACCTGTTGGAGGACAGGCATCCTCCGCACACTGTTCTCTTGGGGCTTTCGAGGTCGGCTACCCCTTTTTCTTCGCGAATTTATGGCAGAGCGCACATTTAGGGTGCGGGTGAACACTACTCTCTACCGTACTTTCTCCCAAGAAAACGGGGTACCCCAGGGCTCCGTGCTGAGTGTTGTACTGTTTGCCATTGCCATCAATCCAATTATGGATTGTTTCCTTCCTGACGTCTCGGGCTCCCTCTTTGTGGACGATTTTGCGATCTACTACAGCTCTCAACGGACCAGCCTTCTTGAACGACGTCTTCAAGGATGTCTCGATCGCCTCCACTCTTGGAGCATCGAAACCGGCTTCCGTTTCTCTCCCAGTAAGACCGTTTGTGTTCATTTTTGGCGACGTAAGGAGTTTCTTCCGCCCTCCTTACATCTAGGTCCTGTCAACCTTCCGTTTTCTGACGTCGCTAAATTCTTGGGTCTTATTTTTGACAGAAAACTGTGCTGGTCCTCCCACGTTTCCTATCTTTCGGCTCGCTGTCTGCGATCCCTTAACACCCTCCGTGTCCTGAATGGTACCTCCTGGGGAGCGGACCGAGTGGTCCTTCTCTGCCTCTATCACGCCTTAGTGCGCTCGAATATGGTTTTTGGAAGCATAGTCTACTCCTCTGCTCGGCCGTCTATTCTTCGGCGTCTCGACTCTATCCACCACCGTGGATTACGTTTAGTGTCTGGAGCTTTTTACACTAGCCCTGTGGAAAGCCTTTATGCTGAGACTGCTGAACCTCCGCTGTCCAATCGGCGAGCAGTCCTTCTGAGTCGTTATGCTAGCCATCTGTCTTCCATGCCTACTAATCCAGCCCATGACCTTTTTTTAGACGCCTCTTTTGATGTAGGGTATGCAGGCCGCTCCTCCTCCCTACTACCCCCGGGAGTCCGCTTCCGTCAACTGCTCCATTCTCTTTCCTTCCGCTTTCCTAAAACCTTCTTGACAACTTGGGGTACAGCACCGCCTTGGCTCCGTCCCCGGATCTGCCTGCTCCGTGACCTTTGTCGATTTCCCAAGGATGGTACCCCTACACTTGTTTATCGTCGGGCATTTGCTGCTCTATGTGCACAAATGACGGACGCCACATTTATTTACACCGACGGCTCGAAAACATCGTTAGGTGTAGGGAGTGCCTATATTGTTGGCGACACCCCAAATCACTTTCGGCTTCCCGACCAGTGTTCGGTTTATACTGCGGAGCTTTACGCTGTTCTCCAGGCTGTCCACTACATCCGCCGCCATCAGCGGATACAGTACGTTATCTGCTGAGATTCTCTCAGCTCTCTCCTCAGTCTCCAAGCTCTTTATCCTGTGCACCCTCTGGTCCACCGGATTCAGGACTGTCTGCGCTTGCTCCACCTGGGGGGCGTCTCGGTGGCGTTCCTCTGGCTCCCAGGACACGTTGGTATCTGTGGAAATGAGGCGGCCGATATTGCAGCCAAGGCTGCAGTCTCTCTTCTTCGGCCAGCTATTCAATCGATTCCTTTCGCCGATCTACGGAGCGTTTTATGTCGTCGTGTTGTTCTTTTATGGCACGCACATTGGTCGACACTTCCCCATAATACATTGCGGGACGTGAAAGCTCTTCCTTGTGCTTGGACCTCTTCCTCCCGAACGCGTCGTCGGGAGGAGGTAATTTTAACTAGACTCCGGATAGGGCACTGTCTTTTTAGCCATCGACATCTTTTAAGCGGCGATCCTCCCCCCCCACTCTGTCGCCACTGCTCTCAGCTGTGGACGGTAAGACACCTTTTAATTGAGTGCCCCTATTTTAATCCGTTACGCTCCCGTCTCCAGCTATCGCCTGATCTATCGTCGATTTTAGCAGATGACACGCGCTCAGCCGACCGCGTTCTAGAGTTTATTAGTGCCAGTGAAATGACGTCAGTCATTTGAAGCTTTTTTTTGGGGACAACCAACCCCTTTCTGTAGTGGATTTTTAAGCCTTCCTTCTGCTTTTAGTTTCTCCAATTTTATGACTTTGTTCCCATTGCTGCTGGTTTTCAATTTCGGTTTTTTACTGTTTCCTAAGTCACGGGCCGGGCGCTAATGACCATAGCAGTTTTGCGCCCTAAAACCAAAACAAAAAAAAACAAAAAAAAAAAAACAACAGGAGCATATCAGGAGGCTTATGTTCCAAACAGGCCCAGCTTGGGGCTGAACATTGCTTAAGATGAAGATTTGTTGACGACTTTATCCTGGCAAGACTAGGGCAATCAGACTCTGTCTTGCATGTAACCAGGTTTTCTACGTAATTTACATATGTTCAGTGCGACACAAAAGTTAGAAAAAAGGTATTAATTTAAAGAGTGATATAAGGTTTATAATTGTCTATTACAGAATTAATAAAAACAGATATATCTTTGAGAACGCAGAACACATGGTCAGATGTGAGTGTAACTTCATAGACGCACACGCCATAAGCGGGGATTTAAATGGTTAGATCTGCAGTTCTCTTCGATACACAGAATGGCCACCGTAGTGCATTAGTCCTGTTGTGTTTAGTGTTGTTAAGAAGCCTAATAGAGTACATAAGGGCCTGAACAGCGTTAGATGTTCAGTGATCGCTGCCAAGGACACGCACATGCTGAGTACACGTGTGTGACAGCATTATCAGCACGCGACCGAGTTCGAAAGGAGGGGGTCTCCATTTAGCAAGCTGGTCGAATCGAGCAATATGCAGATTTTTTGGGGCATTGGGATGAGGCAGTGACCAAATGCTGGACTGTAGGGGGAACCATGAGGGCAGGCATGATCGTCATCAAGGTTCCAGTCGTTCACGTCTGACGATCTCAATGGAGGATCCCCATATCGTGCTCCAGGCACATCGCACCCCTTCACGCCTGGGTGTGCCATCTGAGGACTAGTAACGGACTCCCTGCAACATTCTTCGTAATCGCACACAGTTGGTTGGAGACCAGAAGCAGCCGGCATAGGGAATCACTGTCCAACATGTAGGCTGCCGTTACCACCACAACACAAACCTCTGCTTTTGGTGTGGTACTTGCCCTGGAAGCATGGTCTGCTGATGAACGATGTCGTATTGTGTGCGCTGTGAATGACGGTTCTGTACTCCCCTAGATGACCTTCATCTGCAAGTATGGTGGCGGCCTGGGGAGAGATCCGAACCTTCCAACGTCTCAAAGTGGCACAGTGGAATTTCTCTTGGCGTGATTGTGTGGGTGGCCATCGGGTATGATTTTATGTCATGCCTGGTAGTGACTAATGGCACAATGGTACGTCACGGAGATCTTCGATCCTCGTGTGTTACCTCTCACGCGTCAGTATCATGGTGGCAGTTTTCAGTAGGTGCGTGTGTCTACGAACGCTCTGCATAATGTACAGGTAGTCCTTTGGTCAGCAAGATCTCCAGATCTGTCTCTGATAGAGCATGTCTGCGACCAGCTCGAATGTCAATTCCGTCCAGTGCCACTATCAACAATATTATGTAGCTCCGTCAAACAAGACAGGAAAAGGGGGGAATAAGGGAAAAAAGTTGGTGTAGTCGCAAATTTTTGGACACTTGTAGCCTAGTAATGCTATGAGCAACATTCTAAAAATCCTACTTGGAGTCAATTTTTGGAGGGGTGACAGGACCCTTCAGGGTCACTTTCTGAAGTCTGTCGTGAATGGCTCGAAAACCGCAGCTACTTCAGAAAGTTTCTGTCCAGATCTCTTAAGTGAGTAGACAAGCTAACTTCACCGAGCTTGTGTATATGTAGTGGACTTATTTGCAGTTCATTAACTGAGTCAGCTTGGCTCAGGGCCGGATACAGCGGTTCATGAGCGAATCAGTGCATGTACCCAGGTCACATTTGGTGCAACGCCATCTGATATGTGTGGTCACACTGCCAAGTTCTTTCTAAATTTGACCCTGTTTTGTAATCACTGAGGTAACTGCACATACCCTCTCAACGTGTGAAGTTTCATTTCGTGTGCTTCACTATTTTTGTCAGGTGCTATACATCTTGTTAAATGGTCATGACGAAAGGGGCTGGGAGAGGGACTGGGAGAGGGACTGGGAGAGGGAGAGGGACTGGGAGAGGGACTGGGAGAGGGACGGGGGACGACGGGGGACGAAAGGCAGTGGTGCCAGGCGCTCCGTGCGTCATTCACTATAAGGGAGCTCGTGGACTGTGCATGTATTATGCGAATATGGTGTCCGAAAGAACAGACACAATTGGTGATCTTGCTGCTCTCGAAGAATGAAATTACATTGAAATCCAGATCTTTGTAGCTGTTTACAGACGTTGATAAATATCAACAGGAACAGATGAAAATCTGTGCCCCGACCAGGACTCGATGGCTCAGTCGGATAGAGCGTCTGCAATGTAAGTAAGATATCATGGCTTCGAGTCTCGGTCGGGGGTCCCCGTTGATATTTATCAACGCTTGTAAAGAGCTACAAAGGTCTGGATTTCAATATAATTTCATACACGTACACACATCAAATAAGTTTTGCATCGCCCCAGTTCCCAGAGAAGATAGACGTTGACTGTGGATATTGTATCACACACACAGTCCCTTTGACAGTCCAGACATGTCACTAAACCCACCCGAAGATGTAAACAACCCTGCATGAGCAGCTCCTATTAGACGGGGTGGGGAGGCGGTGGGGTTGGGGGGGGGGGGTCCGACAGGAGGTACACGGCTCGTGTTGTCTGTAGTTAAACCAAGCCTAGACGGTCAATACAGCGGTTCGATCGCCTCCGCATTGTTACTTTGTGCCACGAAGGCCTCTCAACAAAGGAAGTGTCCAGGCGTCTCGGAGTGAATCAAAGCGATGCGATGTTGTTCAGACTTGGAGGAGATACAGAGAGAGAGGAATTGTCGATGGCACGCCTCGCTCAGGCTGCCTAGGGGTTATTACTGCAGTGGATGACGGCTACCTACGGATTACGGCTCGGAGGAATCCTGACAGCAACGCCACCAAGTTGAATAATGCTTTTCGTGCAGGCACAGGACGTCGTGTAACGACTCAAACTGTGTGCAGTGGGCTGCATGATGCGCAACTTCACTCCCATCGTCCATGGAGAAATCCATCTTTGCAACCAGGACACCATGCGGTGCGGTACAAATGGGCCCAACAACATGCCGAATGGACTGCTTACGATTGGCATCACGTTCTCTTCACCGATCAGTGTCGCAGAGGCCTTCAAGCAGACAATCGTCAGAGACATGTCTTGAGGTAACCCGGTCAGGCACACTGTCCAAGGAGTGCAGAAAGGTGGAGGTTCCCTGATGTTCTGGGGTGGCATTATGTGGGGCCGACGTACGTCGCTGGTGGTCATGGATGGCGCCGTAGCGGCTGTACGTTACGTGAATGACATCCTCCGACCGATAGTGCAACCATATCGGCAGCGTACTGGAGGCATTCGCCTTCATAGACATAAATTCGCGCCCTCATCGTGCACACCTTGTGAGTTACTTCCTTCAGGACAACGACATCGCTCGACTAGGGTGGGCAGCATGTTCTCCAGACATGAACCCTATTGCACATGCCTGGGATAGATTGAAAAAGGGTGTGTATGGACGACGTGGCCCGCCACCACTGAGGGATCTACGCCGAATCGCTGTTGAGGAGTGGGACAATCTGGACCAACAGTGCCTTGGTGAAATTGTGGATAGTGTGCCACGACGAATACAGGCATGCATCAATGCAAGAGGACATGCTACTGGGTATTACAGGTACCGGTGTGTACAGCAATCTTTACCTCTACCTCTGAAGCTCTCGCTGTATGGTGGCACAACGTGAAATGTGTCGGTTTCATGAGCAATAAAAAGGGCGGAAATTATGTTTATGTTGATCTCTATTCCAGTTGTCTATACAGGGTCCGGGACTATCAGAACCGAGGTGATGCAAAAGTTTTTTTCATATGTGTATTATGTTGGTGCGTAAGTTCTTAGCGATTTTGTTTTGCATGTCGGTGTTCCGATTTTATTTGTCGATTGTCATTTTTTATTTATAGTTCACTGTTGCTACGTCACTTTACGTGTCGCCATTCTGTCATCTGGAGACAGTGAGTGGAGCTGTGGGTGATAGGAAATGGGGTGCCAAGTGCAGGAATCGGAACATTTCTGACATATTCTTCTGTTTGAGTTCCGTAGAGGTGTGGTAGCGGCGGTTGCAGGCAGAAACATTTGCGGCGTGTTTGAGGAGATAACGCCATTTTACGGAACACGGCAAGAGAATGGTTTACTAGTTTTAACGAGGATCGTTTTGGCATTAGTGATTCTCCACCTTCTGGAACAAATTCGGGGTTTGATGAAGATCGTTTAAAAGCATTGATCCACGTCTGTGTACTTGAGAACTGGCGAATGTGACGAACTGTTATTAATTGCACCATCGTGCGACATTTTGATGCAATGGGTATCGGTACCGCATGCTCTAAGCCAAAATCACAAAAATCAGCGCGTGACGATACGTGCATCTCTGCTTGCTCGTCATCAACTGACTCGCGAATAACACCGACCATTCGTATCCTGTATAGTTAGTGATGACGGGAAATGGTATCTTTAAGCTAGTATAAAGAAAAAGAAAGGAAAGGTAGAATCCAAATAAAGCAGGAAGTCCGCGTACAAAGACCTGCGCGCATCCACAAAAGATAATGTTTAACATCTGGTGGAAGAGCGACGGTGTGGTGTACTACGTACTGCTATTTGTACCTGTTGTGTCTATTAAACTTATGGAAAAACGCTACGAAGCTACGGGGCAATCTAATGTAAATACGGCAGAAAAATAACTCTGTCCCTTTCATGTGACGTTGCAGACACACGAACTGTTGAGCGTTGTCTGCGGAAACAAATAGTGGCTCTTAATTCTTTCCGGCCAGAGACTGATATAATTCTAGATATTAACAATTTCGATTGTACCGAAAAGTGGTACATTTCTCTTCGTGTCCTTCGTGTGAGTGAGATACAAGAATCAAAGTTGTTGTTTATTTCGAGTAGTCACTATGAACGACGCAACAGACACGACGTTTACACGATGTTCGTAAGACGAAAATTTCTGAAATTCGATCGTCGCTGTCTTGGTTACATGTTAGCTCTGAACCGATTTTGATATACCTGTCAAACTTCAGTGATCCGAGCACCAGTCATTGCAGACGTATGGCCGTTGGGTATTAACACCAGTGTGCGATTTGCAGGGGGGCACGGGAGGGATTCCCCCCCCCCCCCCCCCCTCCGCATCAGACCATCTCCTCCTCTGACTTTAGTTTATGCATCCCAACCTGGGATGTTTATTTCCCACGCACTGGAGTAAAACTTTACATATAATTTAAATTTGTGGAGCCGAACACTGAAAGTTTTTAATAGAGTCTTACTATTAATACTATTAATATGTTTGCTTATTAATTTTGAAAAAGTGTTATGTAGTAGTTAAGCATTTCAAAACATTTAGAACTAAATCATCATTCTCATGTTGTCATTGTTGCTTTCGTCTAAGGTGCGTCACCCGTTTACTTGCGAGCTTGCGAGGGAAGTACTGTGTCAGTCATACCGCAGCAGTCGTACCGCGGAGTTGGGTGAGCTGAGGCCTGAAAGTCTCACCCCGGGCCCTAACACAGGGTGGTGACCGGCCCGGTACCTGTGCGAACATTTACCGTTAGGCCACCTTTTGGCAACGGTATGGCGCGGACTAACGCGCCTGGGAAGAAAGCACACCTTACTAAATAACGCACCATCGTCTCCTCCTAGTTCCTAGGATACTATTTCGTGGACCTTCTTTAAATACTCTTCTCTTCCACCGTCGTTTTCTTTTCCTTTGGTTTTCATTTCCGTTGTTAGCTGCGAGTGCAAGTACCAAGTAGGCCGCCGCTGCGATACTTTATCATCCTTTATACTGCGAGACCGACACACGTGTGGCACAAATTCTGTTGCTTTGGTATAAATTAACCTGCCGCATGCAACATACGCCGCAAGATGTTGCCTGTTGTAGCATGCTACAAGACGACGCACGCCACATTTCCGTAGCATGCCACAATGTTGCAAGACGTCGCCCCAGCGTAAACGAGGCTTTTGAGCCAGGTCTGTATTGCATGGTGGATGTGATGTGTTGCGTACGAAACTAAAACCTGCAATCAGATCCAAACGTCGTGGAAAACTGTGAAGAGGTGTCATCCTGCAGCAAGATAACGCTCACCCACATTCTGCCAAACGGACAGCCGACGCAATAAAGGAGTTGAGATTCGAGGTGCTGGAGCATCCACCATACAGTACAGACCTGGCTCCAAGTGATTTTCACATGTTTGGACCCTTAACGGAAGCACTACAGGGAAGAAGATTTGAAAGTGATGAAGGCGTCATTGCCGCGGTGCAAAATTAGTTACAGATGCAACCGAAAATCGTATTTTCTGATGAAATAAAAAAAAAAACCTCGTAAAACGTCGGGAAACTGCATTGAAGTCCAGGGAGGGTACGTAGAAAAATAACGCATGGTTCAGTTTTCTATCATCAGAATAAGTGCAGCTTTTCACAAATGTGCCTTTACTTTTTGAATTCCCGTCGTATACCTGTATATAGATGATTTTGTAAATAAGCTTTACCTATAATGTACTTTTAAAAATATAAGAAGGGATGGCTTTTCTGACAGTGCATACGCGTGAATAGTTAGTTTCGGCATTAACATCTGTTTATAAATAACTGTTTAACCATGGGTAACGCCACGGTCCAAGCTAGTAACATATGTAATTATAGTAACCCCCTAAGACATCCCCCCCCCCCCCCCCCACTGGTGAAAGCACAAATCGCACCCTGATTAACACTAACAGATGTTAAGTATTTACGCTTAGTTAAAATGCACCTACTGTGCTGTGTTTGAACCTATGCACCAACCCAACTGATGGATGATGGGAGCTTCATCTGGACTCACGTTTGCTCTCGAGGCTCTTGGCGGCCCTGGATGCCGCGCCGTACACTGTGGCGACGCAGAAGATGGCGCACAGCGCGAGGGCCATCGGCAGCAGCGACTGGTAGTCCACTATGGCGATGACCACGCAGTGGCCGACGATGTTCATCAGCAGCTGGAATTTCGTCAGGTTTTCCATTTACTGACCTGTTGACGCACCAGTCATCTATATCTATAGTACGTGGGCTATCCACAAAGTACATTACGTTTTGGAATTAAAAATAAAGTATTGGAAATTTTTTTTATTATATACAGATGAAAGCCACACTTAAATACTACTTTTCTACATAGTTGCCATTTAAATTAAGGCACTTATCGTAGCGATGGACGAGCTTGGAAACTCCTTCGTGGTAAAATTCGGCCGCCTGCGCCTTCAACGACGTGGTTACCTCTTCTTGAAGCTGTGCGTCGTCATCAAAACGCTGCATAGCCAACCACTTCTTCATTGCTGGGAATAAGTGGAAGTCGCTCGGTGCCATGTCGGGACTGTACGGCGGATGAGGAAACAACTCCCACTTAAAAGATTCGAGAACTTCACGAGTGGCATTTGCCGTGTGGGCCCGGGCGTTGTCGTGAATCGGCAAGATATTTGAGCCCAACTTTCCCCTGCGCTTGTTTTGTATTGCTCTTCTGAGGTTGTGCAGAGTTTGGCAATACCTTTGAGAGTTTATTGTAGTGCCTCTTTCCAGGAAATCCACAAAAATCACACCTTTTCTGTCCCAAAAGACAGTCGCCATCACCTTCCTTGCCGACATTGTCTGCATGCATTTCTTGGGTTTTTGGGGGGAATTTGTGTGCCCCCACTGCATTGACCGCAATTTTGTCTCGCAGTCCACATGATTAAGCCATGTTTCGTCACCAGTAACGATGCGATCGAGTAATAAGTCGCCATCTTTCTCGTAAGCGTCCAAAAACGTTAACGCTGCAGCCACTCGCTGATTTTTGTGAATCTCTGTCAAGATATTTGGTATCCATCTTGCACAAAACTTGTGGTAACCAAGCTTTTCGGTAATGATTTCGTGCAACAAACTTCGTGAAATTTATGGAAAACTCATAGAGAGTTCCGTTATTGTGAAATTACGGTTTTCACGGACCGCGGCATCGACTTTTTCGACAAGTTCGGCAGTCACTATGCTGGGTCTTCCACTTCGCTCTTCATCGTGAACGTTAGTTCGGCCATTTTTAAATTTTATGACCCATTGACGCACTCCACCTTCAGTGGTTATGTTGTCCCCATACACTTCACAAAGCTGCCGATAGATTTCTATCGGTGTACAGTTTTTTGCAGTCAGAAACCATATTACAGCACGCACTTCACACTTCGCGGCATTTTCAATTAACGCTGACATTTCAAACTGTCACAGTAACTCAACGGAGTACAGCAAGAACATCTCACTAGCACGGCAGGATGCCATGACACGAAGATGGCCGCGCTAGACCCGCCTCTCACGGACACAAACGAAAACGTAATGTACTTTGCGGATAGCCCTCGTATTACATAAAGACAAGCAGTTTATTTTTTGGTTAGCTGAAACCTGAATTTCCGTGCGCGACGACCTGACTACCCCGACACGGAGAACAGTCTGAGGTGGGGAACCTTGACTCGGACAAGCCAGCTGAAGCACATACGGAGGTAAACTTGCCTGCCGCTTTGTTTACCATTACTGTTTTTCAGCTTATTTACATCTAACATGCTTACAAGTTTACACGTACTGACTGTTTATTTACTTGTACATTCTTTATTTCCTTCAAGGAAACAACGAGGAAGAGCCATATTACTAGAAAGCCAAGATGCAGTAGGCCTTCTGAATGGCCACCTCCACTTGAGGTTCGTGCAAACGGTTCTGCTCGACTTGCTGCACGTCTGGCTGTCCGTGAGAGGCTGTGGATACGACACGACGGAGCACCGCCTCACTTGAGTGTGGATGTCCGCAGCCGTCTCAGTGCTGTGTTTCCTGGCCGCTGTGCTGGAAGGAGAGGTCCTATTCCATGCCCTGTGAGGGCGCCTGGCCTGAATTCCCCTGACTATTTCTTATGGGAACATCTAAAGTCACTTGTGTATGAGACTCCAATGGATATGGAGATGGAATTAGTTGCCAGAATTGTAGCTGTCTGTGATGTGATTCGAAACAAAATAGGGATATCTGCCAGGGTGCGTGACAATCTTGTTCGCCGCTGCCATGCTTGCACTGAGGATGACGGCCGTTAGTTTGAGCACATTTTGTAAGATACACTACAAATGGTAGGTTCATTGTTGTCAATGATGGTATTTGCTGTTAACTAATATAAATAAACAGTACACAGTAATGTGATTTTATTCCTGTTACCTCCTTAAGGCGGCTTCTCCGACCCCAGGTTCCCTGACTCAAATTGTTCAGTGGAGCATCCCCTATGTCCTGTTTAAGTTTTCCCCGCTTTTACGCAAACACTGTGTATAAATCAGTAATATCCACAGTTTTTGACCTATTTGGTTCAAAGTTTTAGACAATACACTAATAAACATACAGATGGACATAGGCTACAATAGTTTCTAAACGGCAAAGTACAGGTTTTCTCTTAAAAGCGACTTCGAGAAATAAAATGGTGTGCTGTGCTGTGAAAATGTGCGATTTACTTTTCTTTCCCACATGTACTTTTTACTACTACACATCTTCCTTCTCCCTATACATAATTTTAAATAAACATTGCATTCACAGCAGTGTGCTGTTTTCTTTCCTCGGCGCCGTCGGATTCACAGAAAGCAGAAAAGGTGTATTTATGGCTTATCAGCTTATGATTAAAATACTAGTACGGAATCTGTGTCGTCTAAAAACTTGTAATGCTAGGCATTCGAGCTACTACCCTCACAGATCCTTCAGCTGGAGAGGTCTCTCCCGTATCCTGCACACCATTGATCCCAGCTGCTGTCATTTTAAGCGACATCCGATCCCAATCAAGGTTTAGTTAGCACTAAAAACAAACAAGGCTCAAGGCCAGAGAGAGGACAGGAGATGAACAGAGAGGGAGAAGAGGAAATAGACACGGAGAAAATGGTTCAAATGGCTCTGGCACTATGGGACTTAACATCGGAGGTCATCATGTGGGGCGGCTGGTGGAAATTTTACTGTTGTTTACATATAATGTAGAATTGTAATGTAGAAAAGATGCATTTCCATGCCGATGCACCATATGTGGGGCGGCGGGTGGAGTTACGCTGTTTATATAATGTTTGGTTTGTAAGGTAGAAACATTTCCCGGCCGATGCACCATATGTGGGGCGGCAGGTGGTTTTATGCTGTTAATATAAAATGTTCCTATTAATTATGCTGTCTTTTGCCGTTCTCAACACTGGCTCTCTAACTACAATATTGGCAACCAGAAAGTGATTAGCAAAACGTGAAGCCTGTAATTAGAATTCCTAGTGCCCACTTAATCTGAGAAATACTCTTATAGCTACAGCTTATAGCTCTGAGGAATTAGGAGATTGTCCGGGATTTATAATCAAAAACTATCGTGAAAAAACGTTCGCTGTATTCTGAAAGTCACAGATGAAAAAAAAAAAATAATCCACATAATCTGACTAACAGAGCAGTTCAGAGTCTAATGCGCTGATGCAACTATAACTGTCCAAATTAAATGTTTAAGTGAATGCTCGCCATAATTTGATGATAATGTTCATCAAACGCCACGCTAAATAATGGTAGAATGTTTGTCCCGCGACGGCACGTGAAAATACGACATACGCAAACTGAAGATAGATCATTAAAGTCATCCCAGAATTAACACTTCACTTGAAAATGATTTCATGGTTACGCGTATCCCGAGTAACTTAATACGGCATCCGAGGCTGTTTATAGCAATGATACCGACGCGACGCGACTCCCGACACAGATGGCGTGTTATTCAGCGTCTGGAGAGAACTGGGGCCTTGCTTCCTCGCGCAGCGTTCTTATATATAAAGCCGCGGTGCGGACGGCTAAGGGAACGCCTGATCAAATCGGCTCTCCCGACTAGCCGCTGGGCTAGTAATGCACCACATTAAGTTATTGAATAAATCATCGCTTCCTTTGCTGATGGCCGATGAAGCTCTCAATTTAAATGTGCATTCAGCACACAGGTAAGTAATCATAATAAGTCTGACGTGGCTAAGTCAATTATTTTGGGCGAGAGAATTAATTTAATTACACTACACGCAGTAGACGAGCTCTGAACTTGCCCTTTGGAGATACGCTATCGCTATAGTTATATAGTTATTCAATTGAAATTTCTCACATCTTTATGATTATAGCGGATCTCCCTTCTACTTAAATTTAAACATCCTAGCCTTATTTATTCGCCTACTTAATCTATCTTGCTTCCTTAATTTTTAAGACAAAAACCAGAAAATAATGAATTTCCACTAAAATTTTAATTCGTGACATCCAAAATACTGTTTCTACTAAATTATTATGAAAAAGGAATCCAAATATAAATTTTTAAGTTTCTAGCTCTTTTCTGTTTCGCCAATGATTTTTACAGAAAAACGTCCAAATTTCGAAAATGGTTAAAGTTATTGAACTGATATTCAACACATATTGATTTAGTATTACTCCTGACATGCTAGAACCGTTTCAGGTTATATACTTGATGTTTAAAATACTGTGCAACATTTATGACGTCAGAGCTAGTTACAGCGGACTAGGCTGGCACACAACGGAAAGACTGATGAGAATTTTATAAGGCGTGAGTAGGCTGCTTCCCTACAATCAGTCCCCTAGAACTTACAATTACTTAAACCTAACTAACCTAAGGACATCACACACATCCACGCCCGAGGCAGGATTCGAACCTGCGACCGAAGCGGTCACACGGTTCCAGACTGAAGCGCTTAGAACCGCTCGACCACTCGGCCGACGCAGACACGGAGAGGGGACGGAGGAGACAGATGGAGGGGGAAGAACGAGAGAGAGAGAGAGGAGGAAGCAGGAGCGGACAGAGAGATGGAGGAGGAGGAATAGAAGGGCAGTGAGAAGGGGGAAAGGAGTTTGGGACGTATATCCAATTCCCACACGAGATTTACGTGGTAAAACACAGGGGTTAAGGCTGAAATGTTTGGTCGTATACGCGAGGTTAGCTTTCACAGCAGGAGCAAATATACCGTGTAGCTTAGCACCCTGTGCTGCACTCATAGCGGTCCTTCCCTGGTTAAGTGGCAGCCATCTCCGGCGTTTGGGAGGCAGGGGCTTTGTTCATCCTGCGCCACTCTTCTGAGCGAGTTGGGGTCTGGGGCTACCGTACTGGCCAAGGCGCTGGTGAGTTTCCCGTGACTGTAGGTACATCCCAGCACTCGGTGGAAGAAGCCCAGACTGGCGGGATCAGGACATGGCCACTGGAAAAGGCTGCATCTGCATTCTGCTATTGAGGATGACTGCCTGAAACGCGTTAACGTTGGAACAGTTTCGTGACGCGTCTGGGAGCCCGTGAAGTGAACCACTGAAAGTGTAAGCTCCTACTGTACACAGTCTCCTCTCACACGCAGAATACCACATAGTAGAATGTCAAGTGGTATCAGACCGTAGGTTGTATCCGCCAAGAGCTATTTGTGCAGTCTAGCGCGGATGGTAGCACCTTTCGCGCCTCTGCGATGTCAACTGTGGAGGAGCACCCACCCGACTTTGAATCAAAATAAAAATTCATTCCTCCGTGGCAACACATCATCTGTTTCTAGTGGAGTTTTGCAGTGTGCGAACATCACTTTGGAGGGTTGTATTCCGTTTGCAAATAAGTAATATTATTGTCTACTAGCGTCCCTCTCCTGTTTCGTACTGGTAACACGAAGTATGTATCGACAGACACGTCTTCGGCCAGCACTCTAATTCGCTGGAATACAACTGTTTTCAGTGACAAGTCCCGTTTCCAGTGGAGCCCAAACAACCGGCGAAGACGTGTCTAGAGACACACTGGAGAGTGATGAAATCTCAGCCTGACCATCGCCCGTCATATGGGCCGACGACCAGGAGTGATGATCCGGGGTTCCATTTATTTTCATAGGAGGGCCGCTTCGCTTGTCGTATGCAGCACAGCGATGCATCGACGATATTTTACAACCCGTTTTGTTGCACGTTGTGACAAGCCATTCTGGGCTTCGTTTTCAGTAATGCCCATCAGCATACGGCGAGAGCTTCTACTGCTTAGCTTGACGGTTGACAAACCCTACCTTGGCCAGCCAGGTTGTCGGACCTCTCCCCAACTGAGAATGTTTGGTGCCTTACGGGCTGGGGCCTCCAACCAGCTTGGCATTTGGATTGTCTAAGGCAGGGCTTCCCAACCTTTTCAGCTGGCGGATCCCTTCTTCAGTCGAAAATCCATGGCGGACCCCTAGTCAGACAAGAGCATAGTAACTTCAAATTTCAGAGTGAAACCCATGGGAACTGAAAGCTTCTTAATGCAGGTGCCATATTCACAATGACCCCCCCCCCCCCCACCCCCCCGAAGTAGCAATTGTCTTTGGTTTATTTAGAGATGAATGAAAACAAGTTGAAATTAAGGATCCAATTTGAATTCCCTCTGTATCCAGACACTTACTAGTGGATTTACTCTCTTTGTTCAACAGACTATAGCCTGATTAAAATTACTTGGTAATTGACATTTCACACGGTGGAGCTTTCTTCCTCCAAGAGCAATTAACGTCACGTCCAAACTGTTCGCTGTTGACAAGCTATCGCTTATGGTCTGTTCATTTCCACTATTTGGCTACTGTTGTGTTAGGAGCATACATATTTCCTAACAGTCGTGTGAGTGTGCGTGTGCGTGTGGTTTTTCGTGAAATCCGAAGAAAAATGTTCAAATGTATGTAAAGTCTTCGTTTGGTCGTCCTTCCTCCTCATTCATTTCAACTGGAAACTTCCCTTATTGTGAAGGCGATGGAGAAACTGCAGCGTTCTTCAATGATCCTGACTTTAGCCACCGATCCATGTTAGAAGTAATAAACTGGTCAAAAATCGACTTATGAAACAAGTAGTGTACTGACAAAGGCAAGTTTAACATTTAACGATGCCTGGGGCCGCATACGTGCCAGCGAGCGCTGTGATTGGTCGACAAAGCTCGCTCCGCGCATGCGTAAAAGGTTTTAGCGCATCTAGCTCCGTGAGCCAGCGCACAAACGACCCCCGTATTGTTGCTAAGCAATCGATCGGAGAAGCCGCATTCTCCGGCACTAAACTGTGTATGGGTTCTCACTTAGGAACCGCAAAGGCTGCTTGGGGATACTACCTGAAGTAATGGGACACACGTGTTTCACACGAAAAAAAATTGATAAATTTCATTTTCACATTTTTATTCAATAATTTTACTAATTATTTTACACGATTTGGTGAAAGATGGCCGCGGACCCCCTAGAAAAAGCCGGCGGACCCCTAAGGGGTGCGTGGACCACAGGTTGGGAAGGCCTGGCCTGAGGCACCAGCTGGACAGAGTTTGGCTCAATCTCCCTCAGGAGCACACCCTACAACTCTATCAACTAATGCGAAACTGAACAGTTGTTTGTGCAAGGGCCAGAGGTAGACAAACACGTTATTGAGTTGCTCAAATTGTGGAGCGCGTTCTCTTGAATAAACCATCCAGTTTCTCTGAAGCTATAATCATCTATTTGTCTGTACATTTACCGATTACAGTTCCATTCAAATAATTTCGTGCTGCGTCGTTTTTTTCCCTTAGAGTGTATTTCGTGCATATTGGGTGAACCGTTATGAATTAAAGTTCCCCCTCCCCCTACCCCCCCAATTCCGGAAGCATTCAGCTCAAGATGCAGTTCGATGGCAACATTCTCTGTCAAGGCAAGTGCCCCATATGTCTTGGCATCGCACTCGAGCGCACTTTATCTTACAAAAAGCATCTGGAAAACACTTTAGTCAAGGTAAAAAATCGCGAAAACATCAATCAGAGGCTTTGATGGGCTTCGGTGGAGATTTTGCGTACATCTTGTCTTGCACTGTTTTTTTGCGGCTGCAGAGTATTGTGTGTTGTGGCCACATGTAGTAAGCATTGCTTCACGCAGTGGAGAATGGCAAAACACAGGCACGCCAGCGATCGAGGCGTTGTGAAGTAGGCAGGCACAGATAGCCTTGCTGACAGCAGCAGTCTACCAGCAGACTGAGGCAAGGACGCACGCAGACCGAGCGCCGAGCAAAGCCTGGGTAGTGCTGAGTAAGGGAAGTGAGGCCAGCACGCTAAGTTACACTGCTATATACTGCGGGAGTAATAACAAGGAGCTGCCACTGAGGGTAAAAAAGTCCTCCTGCCGGATATAAACAGTGGAGCGCAGGCAGCAACAGACAGAAGTCATTAGGAAGCAGTTCGGATCTGAGGACGGACGCGGTCCGTGTCCGAATGTTCAGTCTTCGTAGGTGACGATTCCGAAAGTCTGTTCCAGCTCACAGGAGTCATCCGTTCGCCGCCAGATGTCAACTCCAGCTCTGGAGGTCAGCCCGAGTTCGGTCGGCACCACGGCTAACTACAGCGAGAACTTCCAGCAGGACCGGCCGCAGCGCGGTCTCGGTCACAGGCGCCGCCGGGGACTGACGCCCGGACTTCACGGCAACCCGGCCCCACGGCGCGTGGTCCGTGCGTGACGGGACCTCGCGGGCATCGCGACTGACGGCTTCCCAGCCGCCGGTGCAG
This sequence comes from Schistocerca nitens, assembly GCF_023898315.1. Classification (NCBI taxonomy): domain Eukaryota; kingdom Metazoa; phylum Arthropoda; class Insecta; order Orthoptera; family Acrididae; genus Schistocerca; species Schistocerca nitens. Next base: position 11,569,910 of record NC_064623.1, on the reverse strand, counting down.
CAGGCGTCGGCAGCTGGCCTCACGGCGACGCGGCTCCGTGGGCGTGCCCGTACTGGGGCGCCGAGCAGCGACGACTTCATCTCAACCACGGGGCGTCCTGGCTTCAGCGGAGCACTGGTGGCCTGAGGCTCCCGAGTGCGATCAGCGGCGCACGTTGCGCGCATTGTCGGAGAATCTACACAGCAGCAGCGGCCAGGCGGAGGGATCCGCAGGGCTGGGCAGCGACGACGAGGGAGAAATTGTAAAGAAAGCTCAATAAATAACTGTAAAACTCCACGCCGTCCCAGTCTTTGGCGCAGCCACTGTGTCTGCTGCTAACAAGTGGTGCAGAAGTCATAACATATGCTTCGGTGTGGTGTAATAGTTTAATGACAGCCTTAGCGATGCACAGCTCAACAACACAACACATATGTTTACTTTGCGTATGGTTACTGGTACAATCAGACGAACTCCTGTCTCCTGTCATAGAGTCGCAGAACTGAGACTCTGCTTAGAGATTACGGCAGTATACAAGAGAATAAGGAAGTACTCATCCATCACGATATACCTGTCTTATGAAGAAATAGGCTACTTTCGAGACACCTATTACTACTGTATGCTGAGCAGCTACCTACAAGTGACATCAGAATAAGAGGTCTCTGGAACAGGAACTGCCAACATATCGGAAATCACCAAGAATGGGAGTCATGCGTGAAATATAACTGTGATCTGTAGGTTTCGAACTCGACATGAACTGTGTGTCAAATTAAACGGAATCCGCACTGGGTGTGGTCGGTGCTCTGACTCATTCTAAAAATCGGGTATTGTGGAGTCTCCGAGTTGTGTCTGTGGTGCTCTGAAACACTGTATCAGACGCACAAGGGAGGAGTACGTCCTATAGTGCAATAAGGGCACATGGAATTACTTCATGCATGCCAGTGCCACTGCAGTGGAATGGATTGCAAACCTCGATATTAATATTTAGTCGATTTATTTCAAACCAGCAACTGAATCTCAGACAATTAACCAATACCGCCTCATGATTGGAACTCAGAATGAGTGGGAAACAGTAATAGCACAACGTGTTGCTTATGGAATGAAGCAGATTTTTCACTGAAGCGCTAAAGAAACTGGTACAGGCATGCAGGTTCAAATACAGAGATATGTAAACAGAATACAGTGCTGCGTTCGGCAACACCTATGTAAGACAAGTGTCTGGCGCAGTTGTTAGATCGGTCACTGCTGCTTCAATGGCAGGTTGTCAAGATTTAAGAGAGTTTGAACGTAGTTTTATAGTCGGTGCACCAGCGATGGGATACAGCATCTCCGAGGTAGCGATGAAGTCGCAAATTTTCTCGTACGACCATTTCACGAGTGTATGTGAATATCAGGAACCCAGTAACACATCAAATCTCCAACATACCTGCAGCCCGAAAAAGATCCTGCAAGAACAGGACCAACGACGACTGAGCAGAATCGTTCAACGTGACAGAACTGCACCTCTTCTGCAAATTGCTGCAGTGTCAGCGTACAAACCATTCTACGTAACATCATTGATATGGACTTTTGGAGCTGAAGACCCACTGGTGTACCCTTACGGCACCTCGCCTGGGCCCATCAACACCGACATTGGACTGTTGATGACCGGAAACAGGTTGCCTGGTTGGACGAGCCTAGTTTCAAATTATATCAAGAGGAAGGATATGTATGGGTATGGAGACAAGCTCATGAATCCACGGACCTTGCCCCCAGCAGCAGCCACTGGGAGGTCCGCGGTCGGCCGGCGGTGTCCAGGTCAGACCCGCACACAGTCCACCGTGTTCATATCCTCTGCATTAGCTTCACATGCGGAAAATAATTACCACAATGAGCGTTCCACAGGGTTCCATCCTGGGGCCAGTACTGTTCTTCCTCTGCTGGTGGAGGCTCTGTGACAGTGTGGGGCGTGAGCAGTTGGAGTGATATGCAACGCCTCATACATCTAGATACAATTCTTGACAGGTGAGACATATGTAAGCATCCTGTCTTATCACCTGCATCCATTCATGTCCATCGCGCATTCCGACAGACTTGGCCAATTCCAGCAGGTCAATGAGACACCCCACACGTCCACAATTGCTACAGAGTGTCTCCAGGAACACTCTTCTGAGTTTAAACACTTTCGCTAGCCACAAAACTCCTCTGACATGAACATTATTGAGCATATCTGGGATGCCTTGCAAGGTGCTGTTCAGAAGAGATCTCCACCCCCGGCCCCCTTGAACTCTTACGGATTTATGGACAGCCTTGGAGGATTCGTGGTGTCAGTTCCTTCCAGCACTACTACAGACATTAGTCGAGTCCACGCCACATCGTGTTGTGGCACATCTGCGTGCTCACGGGGGCCGTACACAATATTAGGCAGGCATACCAGTTTCTCTGACTGTTCAGTGTATTTCGGGTGCACAGTACCGTATCTAGCCGTACCATGACGGCTGCTTTGCTCCACTTCCTTTTGGAAGAGATTTCGTGGGCCCCTATACACTGCAGCACACGGGACTGTCTAGAGGTGTCACGGGAGAGACGAAACCAGATGGACAGAGAGAGAGAGAGAGACGCACCTGCGTGGCGAACACGAGGCTGGGCGGCAGGGCGCGGTCCACGGTGGCGACGTGCTCGCTGCAGTGGGCGGCGAGGGCGGCGGCCGGGCAGCGCTGGTAGAAGGGCAGGGGGGCCGCCAGCAGGGCCCCGGCCGCGCCGTCGTGCAGCGCGCGCGCCGCCCGCAGCGCCAGGCGTACCAACAGCGCGGCGCGCGCGCCCAGCAGGAGCACGTTGGCCAGCGACAGCCCGCCCTGCACCCCCAGCAGCAGCCACTGGGGGGGCCGCGGCCGCCCGCCGGCCTCCAGGTCAGACCTGCGCACAGTGCATCAGCTGTACGGCCGGAAAATAACTACAACAACGAGCGTTCCACAGGGTTCCATCGTGGGACCAATATTGTTTCATGCTCTGTGTTTGTGTTCTGCCATTTTACAGTAACAGTAGACACAATCAGTCCTGCTTGTAAAAGATACAATCATTACTATCCTGTAAGCATAGAAGCCTCCTCTAAGGTTACTAGCTGATTTTCCGTAAATGTACAGTTGCCATACATCACAGATTTATCGAAAAATCCTCGATATTATGCCAGACGATGAAGAGATGACAGTCCTGAATGCAGTGAGAGTTTAAAGTATTATTTTTAATAACTTGAGTTTTACCACGAACCGCTGCTCAAGTCTTTCACCAATACTTGCGAGAAAGGTCTGCAGGTGGCAGCACCATGGCTGACGAAATCTATACTCTGAGCTGACTAAAGTCGTGGGACAGCGATATTAACATATACAGACGGCGCTAGTATCGCGTGCACAAGGTGTAAAATGGATGTGTTTTGACGGAGCCATCATATGTACTCAGGTGATTCATGTGAAAAGGTTTGCAACTTGATTATGACCCGACGACGATGGTCTGTTTCGGAAATCGTCAAGGAATTCAATATTCCGAGATCCACAGTTCAAAAGTATGGCGATAATACTAAGTTTCAGGCATTACCTCTAACCACGGACAATGCAGTGTTCAACGGCCTCTACTTAACGACCCAGAGCAGCGGCGTTTGGGTAGAGTTAGTGCTAACAGACAAGCAACACTGCGTGAAATAACCGCAGAAACCAGTGTGGGACATACGACGGAGGTAGGGCGATGCGGCAAAAATTGGCATTAATGGGCGAAGGCAGCAGACGACCGACGCGAGAGCCTCTGCCAACAGGCACAACGTTCCTTGCAGCGCCTCTCCTGGGCTCCTGACCATAGCGGTTCGACCCTAGACGACTGGGAAACGGTGGCCTGGTCAGACGAGTTCCGACTTTAATTGGTAACACCAGACGGTAGGTTTCGACTGTGGCGGAGTCCTCACGAATCCATGGACCCAAGTGGTCAGCAAGGCAGTGTCCAAGCCAGTGGATGCTCCGTAATGGTGTGGGCTATGTTTACATGAAATGGACAACGTACTCTGCTCCAAATGAACCGGTTATTGACTGGAAATAGTTGCGTTCGGCTACTTGGAGACCATTCCTATACAACAGTGAAATTTTTGTGGATGACAATGCGCCTTGTCACAGGACCGGAATTGTTCGCAATTGCTTTGAAGAACATTCTGGACAGTTCGAGTGAATGATTTGGCCACCCAGATCTCCCGACGTGAATCCCATCGAAGATTCATGGGACATAATAGAGAGGTCAGTTCCTGCACCGCTGACACTTTCCAAAATATGGACGGCTATAGAGGCAGCATGGCTCAGTACTTCTGAAGGGGACTTGCAGCGACTTGTCGAGTCCACTTGCTGCACTACGCTGGCCAAAGCGAATTCTAACAGGAAATTAGGAGGCACCTCATCACTCTCGTCACCCCAGTGTATATATATATATATATATATATATATATATATATATATATATATATATATATAAGGCAGTGCCCAGCCGACATCGCCAAGGATAAAGATTCGAAATTGGCGCACGCTGTGTGTGTCTTGTACTGTAGTGATAGTTTAAGGGGGACGTTGATGAAATTTACCAAAAATGTCAATTTTTGATTTATTTTTATTTGTTAGTACAACTCATGGACAATAATTTCCCAAAGTTTCAATATTGAAATCGCATCCGAAGTGCCTGAAAATTAATTAAAAGTGTGACGCGGCCTTCCTGCCACGCCCACGTTTTGGAGCTGCACTTCAGCTCAGTGAACAACGATTCTTTGTATTACTTTGAACCAAACGTGTGCAGGACACATCTAGAAGGCCGTGATACATACTCTTTGGTTTTAGAGATCATCTTTGGCCGATCCTGCACTTCTCAAAGAGTGTGTTCATGGCCAAACCCAAAATCCAAATGAGTCTCTAAATTCACTCATATGGAAACTATGCCCTAAAAACACATTTGCATCTGCTACAGTTGTCAGAATTGCAACTTATGATGCAGTTATAGTATTTAACGGTCGGGGGGATGAAGGTATTAGAATGAATGGGCTTCAAGATGGGAAATTTTACTCAAGACCTTCTGAGAAAAATAGATCTACAGCGCGTCTCTGCAGCTGAAAAGTCAGTTGAAGACGTGGTAAAGGAAAGAAGACAAGCAACAAGAAACCATAAGAGAAGCCTTAAAGGGTAAGACGACCCAGAGTGTAAATGTGGTGCTTTCTGAAGAAGTGACATAAGGTAAAATGTTAGGTTGAACTTGTAATTGCGTTCCCTGAAAAGTTTGTTTTTTAAAGTTTATGTACCTTTCACTCAGATTCTATGAATGCTAGAATTATGAAATTTTATTCACATATTTCTGTAAACCTAATAAACGTTGTCTCAAGAACAAATTTTGCAATTCTGATTTCAAGCTGAGAAATGAGGCAAAGTGCTTGAAATTTTGCATGAGTTTAAAATTGTACTTGTGGAATTATAATTAAAAAATATGATAATTCTCCTATTTGACGCATTCCAAAAACCTCATGAGAGAAGCTTACAGCATATAAAGAGATGAAACAGAGAAATTTTTGTAGAAATCTATTGAATACTTTCTGACAAAAAGGAACATATATTATTTTTTGAAAATAAAACTTCAAATTTCATTCAAAAAAAGTTGAATATATATAATAAAAGGATTTTATATATAAATGCGTTACTTTCGCGTAAAGCGTGGTATAAAATTTCATTGCCATATCTCCAAAACTGTGGATTTGCTGCATTTTTGAAATAGTGTGTGTTTTTCATCAACGTCCTCCGTTAAGAAGAGATTGTTGAAAATTACTCCTGAACGAGTGAAGCTCGAAATTTGGAGACGGTGGTGTGGATGTTATACTGTAGCCATCGTTTAAAAAGATGTTGTTCAAAATTACTCCTAAACGGGTGAAATACAGGATGAAAGGCTTTTGAAAAATATGTTGCTACTAAAGCATCTTTGAAAGTATAACTATGAAAAGTGGTATTCAGTTTTTCTGTGAGAAATCAAAAATACGCGTTTCAGCATTTTTGGATATCCCACCACTAAGGGGGTAAAATACTGGATGAAAGTTTATTCGAAAATAAATCATTTTTAAAGAACTACTAAAGCATTCTTACAGATACATCTATGAAAATTGGTATTTCACTTCTCAATTACTTAAAAGAAATGCATGTCAGGGGATGAAAGTGTCTAAGGAATATCTCGACAAGGTATGACGAACAAAAACCTTTGACCCCAGCTGCCAGAATCGCTTTTTGGTGAGAAGTACATTTGGAATAGTCTAATCTTCTGTGGACTTACTTACCGTGGAAAGTCTTATAACGTGGTGGAATAGGTAAACAAAATAAAATTTAGATTTAAAAAATCGTACAATTTACGTGAGAGAAGTAGAAGGCGCTGAACTGGTAATCCACACTGCTTGACTCTAATGAACACCAGCGATGTGTCATCGACCTCGCGCTCACCTTGACAGCGGAAGCCGTCCAGTAATGGATGCCCTGTGAATTTTCCAGTTTCCTGTTCCACTATATCTGGTGGCTGCCTCGTCTTTGTACCTCTGCTTCTGTGGTTTGTATGGGGCTAATATTCAGCTGCATGGAGTGTAATTCTGTATCTGAACCCGATCCATAGTTGCTGATGACATCATAGCATGGAATGTTAATTTCATAATGTTATCGAACGGAAAGTTCACTTCCCAGAAGAATACATTGATCAGTTTCCAAGCATGGAACATGGAAGTACACTGATGCTCATAAATTAAGGAAAACTGCAGAATGTGGTGCCACACAACGTGGCACTACACAAAACTGGCGCTAATAGCATAGGCACATAGGAAAAACACACGACACAGATCTGAAAGTCCACGGTATTGGTGATAAGTTGAGAAAACCGTCACGAAACACATGTGCTACAAAACGCCACTGTTTCCTGCGCATGTACCCCGACATCAGTATGGGATATGATCGCCCTGCACACGTACACAGGCCACACAACAGGTTGGCATACTGTGGATCAGGTGGTCGAGTAGCTGCTGGGGTATAGCCTCCCATTCTTGCACCAGTGCCTGTCGGAGCTCCTGAAGTGGCGCAGCGGTTTGAAGACGTGCAGCGATACGTCGCCCGAGAGCATCCCAGACGTGCTCGATGGGTTTTAGGTCTGGAGAACAGGCAGGGCACTCCATTCGCCTGATATCTCCTGTGTCAAGGTACTCCTCCACGATGGCAGCTCGGTGGGGCCGTGCGTTATCTTCCATCAGGAGGAAGGTGGGAGCCACTGCACCCCTGAAAAGGCGGACATACTGGTACAAAATTACGTCCCGGTGCACCTGACCTGTTACAGTTCCTCTGTCAAAGACATGCAGGGGTGTACGTGCACCAATCATAATCCCACCCCACAGCATCAAACCACAACCTCCATACAGGTCCCTTTCGAGGACATTAAGGGGTTGGTATCTGGTTCCTGGTTCACACCAGATGAAAACCCGGCGAGACACTGTTCAGATTATACCTGGACTCGTCCGTGAACATAACCTGGGACCACTGTTCCAATGACGCATGTACTATATTCTTGATACCAGACTCTACGGGCTCTCCTGTGACCAGGGGTCAGTGGAATGCACCTTGCAGGTCTCTGGGTGAATAAACCTTTGCTGTTCAGTCGCCTGTAGACTGTGTGTCTGGAGACAACTGTTCCAGTGGCTGCGGTAAGGTCCCGAGCAAGGCTACCTGTCTGCAGGCACTGATGGTGAGATATCGGTCTTCTTGTGGCGTTGTACACTGTGGACGTCCCGTACCGTAGCGCTTGGACGCGTTTCCTGTCTGCTGGAATCGTTGCCATAATCTTGAGATCACACTTTGTGGCACGCGGAGGGCCTGTGCTATGACCTGCTGTGTTTGACCAGCCTTCAGTCGCCCTAGTATTCTACCCCTCATAACGTCGTCAATATGTGTTCTTTGAGCCATTTTCAACTCACAGTCACCATTAGAACGTCTGAAAACGTCTGCACACTTAATCGCTGCACCGTACTCTGGCATGCACTAACACACTTCTGCGTATGTGGACTGCTGCCAGCGCCACCGTGTGACGACCGCAGGTCAAATGCACCGCATGGTCATACCCCGAGGTGATTTAAACCCGAAAACCGCCCACCAGAGCGTTGTTTCGCCATGTTTCAGCATTATCCTTAATTTATTAGAATGAGTGTAGTAAACATGAGGCTTTTTGTAAAGAGTGTAGGTAAGTTAGTCTCTGTAAGTTTGTCGCACATAGAAGGCTTTGCTCGTGTTACGTATTATTTTATAAATGCTGATTGTGTGTGTTTATCCGTGTGTGTTTTCATGCCGTGTCTCAGTGTGCGCTGCAGCTTATGTGATGTGAAAGTGATGTTAATGTTGTGCGACATGAAAATGTTTCCTATTGTGCAGGAGAATTTGCAAGTAGGTGATGTGCAAAAAGTTCTTTCCTTTTTATTTTCTGTGTAGCAGTTGGTTTATTATTCTTCCTTTTCTTTACTGTGTGAGACTGTCAATGAGTGTGT